>NC_143539.1:4056969-4373914 GCF_031878675.1 Megascapheus bottae
CAAAGCAGCAAGGCCAGGAGAGCCAGGCAGGACACAAAAGCGGGGCTATCTTCTCCACCTGGGCCGCTCCGCTCTGTCCCGTGCAGTCCTCTGACGCTCACGGCCTCAATTTCCACTCCACCTGCCCCACTTCTGCTCTGCCCGCATGGGCCCAAGGGAGCCGCATGCCCACTGGGCACCACTGTAGGCCGACACCGGCAGCAAGCACCTGGCAGCAGACTTGGCTGCTCCCTGACGTAGTGGCTCCAACAGCCACCTTCATAGCTCCCTTTCTGGGGGCAGGAGAGTCCAAAGATCAAGGTACCAGACATCCTGGCTTTCAGTGGTGCCTTCTCTCCATGGTGGGCAGGGCAAAGAGCAGGAGTAGGTCAACTTTCTCATGTCTTTGCCCTGCTAGGAAGGGAAATGCACCTGCCTGGGGTGGCAGGAAGGAGGGGACACATGAGGGGCGGAAGGGCCATCAGCTTGACCAGGCAAGCTAAGACAGGAAGGACTTCCTGCCGACCACCCTGAATTCTCCCTGTGAGGCTCCAGCCCAGCAATATGAGGATCCAGCCTCTCGTAAGAGGCAGAGGAACAGAGGAAGGAAGGTGTGCAAGAAAGGCAGAGTGGGGGCCAGGAGTTTGGCCTCGTGGTAGAGTGCTTGCCTAGCATGCACGAAGACCCAGGTTTGATTCCTCCGTACCACATACATAGAAAAAAAGCTGGAAGGGGGGAGGGAAATGGGGACCAAGAAATGAGAATGTATGTGAAGTAATGCACCTTCTATCTGGCGAATATAATGTAACCCTTCTATTAATTACAATAAAAAATATATGGAAAAAAAAAGCTGGAAGTGGTGCTGAGGCTCAAGTGGTACAACTCTAGCCTTGAGAAAGTCCAAGGACAGTGCTCAGGCCCTGAGCCCAGGACTGGCAAAAAAAAAAAAAAAAAGGCAGAATGGGAGCACTGAGTCCTCTAAGTCAGGCTGTACCCCCTTCACAGTGACAGGGTGACCTCATTAAAGGTCAACTCCCAAGCCTCCACTCATGACAGCCCCCAGCTTCTCCCTTTACCCACAGTGAGGTAAGGGGGCCCTTGTGACGTTCTGGCTCTTGGTATTCTCTGAAGCTCTTGCACTCTTCTTAGCCCCCCTCCCAGCCCTAGGGGATGCTTCATTGCTGGCTCTCCAGCACCAAGCACTCGCATGCTTTCTCTGCACAGGAGGCTGCACGGGAATAGGAATTTGTGTTTGTCCCTCAGCACAGGGACAGGGCAGGAGACACGCAGTGGGTGAGCTACTTAGGGTACACAGGTCCTCTAAGTATGTGGAGCAGGAAGAAGGAGGACCACACAGAGGATTGTTTAGAGCAAGAAGAGGGAAAGCTTCCCAAGTTTGCAGACGAGACAGGCTGGCCATGGTGGCTCATGCCTGAACTCCTGGCTACCCTGCAAGCAGAGACCTGGAGGACTGTGGTGGGCAAAAACACCAAGTGCAAGACCCTATCTGAGAAATAACTAAAGCCGAAAGGACCAGGCTGGGGTGGGAGAGTGGCTCAGGTATAGAGCACCTTCCAGCCAGGATGAGGCTGAGCACACACTCCAGTTCCTCCAAAACAGCAAAAAGAAGAAGAAACGGCTTGCCGTGTCACAGGCTGCATATTGCCAAGGCCACAGGATATGGAAAGTTGGCGTTCGAAACCACACCTATGATTCCAAAGGCCACAGTCTCCACTCTGCCTGCTCTACCCTGGCCCTGAATCACCAAAGGACATGGGGTCCTGTAGCAGTCTCCTGGGGAAGGTTGAGGGCCACTATGCTGGGGATAAACAAGGGTGTAGAGAAGCATTCAGGCTAGTGTCACCACAGCCCAGCCACCACTACTGGGTCTGCAACACACCAAATCATCTCAGTGACTCCAGGTTCCATCAACAGCCCCACATACAGCAAGGTAAACAGTTACTCATCACAGCAGAGCCGAGGCAGGGCCGTCCTGTACAGAGCGTCTGCTAGCAAGGAATCCAAAGGCCCCAGTCGTGTGCAGGCATAAGAGGCTAAGCTGCAATGGAGTTCCACTCTGCCCTGGCCAGGCCATCCATCTCTCAAAGGCCTCAGGCCTAATGGCAAGCGCGTTCCCTAAAGATGCTTCATCAATTAGGGGTGAAATTGAAACCTGGCCCCAGCAAGCACTATACACACTTAGTGAACAAATGAGCCATATAGGAGGAAGGCCACAGCACAGGAAGTTGGGTGGATCACAGGCTGTTCCCTGAGAGCATTCCAAGGGAGGGAAGAGCTCCCTACCTGACTCACACCCTGCTGGCAGGGCCCAGGTGAGAGGCACCACGAGGAGCACCTGTGACCCATGTCACCACCGGCTAAAGTTCATCTACGATGCTCTACGTGGCCCAGCAGCCAAGGCCCTGCGGGTTACCCCACAGGAAACAGCAGCCAGAGGACCACACAGAGTGCCCGCCTGGCTGCTGCCCTGGTGTCCCTGTCCTCAACCAAAAGCCACAGCAAGGGGCCTAGAGACACAGTGCAGGTTACTGCAGGAAAGCTGGAATGAACCTGGGGAGAGGCACTCCTGACTAGTTTATCTTAGCGAGTTGGACACTGTGATGAAGAAGGTGGCTTGGCGCAGACCATTCCCAGAAGAGCGGCAAGCTGAAGCTAACGGTAATGCTCTTTGCATGATTAATTATGGAGTAATGTGATTATGTCCATCTCATCTACCCCTGGACGTGAAAGCAACACAATGAGTCCAAGACAATGGCTGGAATTAGTAGAGGCCTACTTAATACTAATATTCAATAGATACTGGCTGAGGAACTGGAGGCCTGGCACAAGTGGTAGAGCACCAGAAGCCAACTAAGAACATAAAGCTGAGTTTCAGTGCAGCGTGTGCATGTACATGTACACACACACACACACACACACACACACACACACACACAACTATAAACCAAAACCAAAACTGCTGGCTTACCTCTATAATCCTAGCTATGCAGGAAGCTGAGACCTGAAGACTGAGGTTCAAAGCCAGCCAGGGTAGGAAACTCTAAGAGACATAATCTTATCTCCTGTTAACCAGTAAAGGAAAGGCCAGATGTAGAGATATGGCTAAAGTGGTAGTACACCAGCCTTGAGTGAAATAAGCTAAGCAAAAGCATGAGGCCCCAAGTCCTAATACTGGAACACACACACACACACACACACACACAAATGAGAAGCCACACAGAATGGAATGCTTCTACTTCTGGCCATGAGCCAGGTTAGCATGGCTGGTGTTGCTATCTATCTCTTAAGAGAAGCTCAGAGCTCTCGAAGGGAACAGTGACTCCATGTTGCCACACTTTCTACACAGATGAAAATGGGGAAAGGGAAACAATCACTGGAGCCAGGAATGTGAAGTCCCTCTGACTTCAAGGTCTCCCTGCCCTCCTGCCCTGCTCTCAGGAAGGTCCCAGAGCAGCTGCAGTGGTGACATGGCCTCCTCCATGTAACAAGAGCTGAGTGAAAAGCTAGCATGTAATGAGCACAAGTACCGGCAGCCTGGGGCCCAGAGGCGTCTGCACATCCACGCAAAAGCTTTTCTACTCACTGGCCATCATGCAACAGACTGATCCCAGGTAATAGAGCCACGGCAATGGGCAAGTCAGACTCAAGAAATGAAGGGAGATGCCTCAACCACAACCTGTAACCACAGGTTGCAAACAGTGACTCTGAGTGGAGTAAGCATGGTTCTTCTTTGTTTTTTTAGGAAGGGTCTAATTCTGAAGCCCAGGCTGGAGCTGAACTTGAGACTTGCCTTATTTCACCTGACTGAGGCTGCAGGTGGATGCCATACCTGGGCCATGGTCTTGTGATCTGTGTTTAGGAGGAGCTGGCAATTTATTCACAAATGACAGGAGGGGACACTGCCTTCCCAGGAACCTGGCCACAAGGTTTCTTTCCACACACTCCCCAGGACCTGCTTAGACATCAACTCTTGCCTCTGCTTCTCCTACCAAAACAACAGTGCAGCACTGCAGGTAGAGCATAAGGCCCTGATTCAGCCCCACAAACCCATGCACAAGGTGTGGAGACACAAGCCTGGACACTGGGTTCTTTGCTGTTCACTTGTGATTATATACCTATAGTGAGTCATTGGTTTTTACAGCGAGTAGATTGCTCAGAGGAATACATCTCTAAAGTAGAGAGTTCAAAATGTCTCATCTGTTACCACTGGGCCATTGAACTTCTAAGAAAGGTTTCGGTCTGTTGGGCGTAATGGCTTACATCTGTAATCCTAGCTACTGAAGAGGCTGAGATCTGAGGATATCACGGTTCAAAGCCAGCCCGGGCCCTAACATCCATGAGACTCTTACTTCCAATTAACCACTAGAAAACTGGAAGTGGTGCTGAGGTTCAAGGAATAGGGTGGTAGGCTTGAGCTGAAGAGCTCAGAGACAGCGCCCAGGGTGAGTTCAACCCACCCCTCCAGCCTCCCCCTCCCCAAGAAAAGAAAAGAAAAGAAAGAAAGAAAGAAAGAAAGTAAGTAAGTTTGGGTCTTTCTGGTACCTGCCCCTGCTGGCAGTGTCACCAGAACTGGAGGTTGCCAGCTGTCCTTTCCACTGCCCCCTGCTACAGGTGAGCTCCCACACTGCCTTAGCCAGGATGAAGCAATGTTTTATTTGGCAGGACAAGTGTCAGAGCGCCAAGGCAGAGGGCTTCAATACCAGCTACACGACGACTTCTCACTCTGCACTGTCTCGCCAGGCCTGGCAAGTAGGTCCCTGGGAAAGTCATCTCCCATTGGCCAGGAGCTCCTGTCAGGACACGTGAGTAACACTGCAGTCTACAGCAATTCCTAGCATGTGTGGATGAGGGTGAGAGGGCATGGGAGGCCAGGTAGCAGCACCCACTTTCCCTGTGCCCAACTCATAGACACACCCTGCCCAGAGAGGAAGGCAGCAGGCCTGTACCCGCCACCTCCTGGGAGCTTAGCCCAGTCCCTTTCAGAAGCCGTCACAGGCGGTGTTGGAAGGGGGCTGAGAATGATGGAAAGGTCTAGACAGTGCACAACACAAAGGACAGTTCGACAAAACAACAGTCTAGACTCTTCAGAGGTCACCACTAAAACAGAGCAGAGAGGACAGCTCTGGATGGAAAGGGACTAAATGCAGTAAGCATACTGATTACATCCTGAGCTTTTTAGCTCAAGGTGTGAGCCACTGCGCCTGGGTAAGATGAACATTCTTAAGCCAAAGCAATGGCTCAAGCCTATTGTCTGGCTACTTGGGAGTCAGGAATGGGGGATCATGTTCCCTTACCAGGACAAAGTAGTGGAGATGAACAGAGGGAAACTGGAAGCAACTGAAGGCCCAAGAGATAGTAGGAGCCCTAATTGAATAAAAGCAATTTTTGAGCAGGTCACTGGTGGTTCACGCCTATAATGCTAGCTACTCAGGAGGTTGAGATCTGAGGATCAGGGTTGAAAGCCAGACCAGGCACAAAAGTCTGTGAACTCAGGGCTCTTGCTAATGGCTGGTGCTCTACCACTTTAGCCACCTCAGCATTACCTGTGGCTTTTTCTATTATGTGGTACTAAGGAATTGAACCCACATGTTTGAGTATGCTAGGCAAGGACTCTACCACTAGGCCAAATCCTGGACCAGAAGTCAAGTTTTGTTGTTTTAAGAACATGGCATTAGCCTGGGGTCCTGGCTCAGCATTAGAGCGCTTAGTTAACATAGGCAAAGCTCTGGTCTGGTTTGATCTCCAGCACTGGGGGAAAAAGAAAAAATAACAGAATATTGCAGAATTTTTTTTTTTTTTTTTTTTGCCAGTCATGGGCTTGAGCTCAGGGCCTGAGCACTGTCCTTGGACTTTTCTCAAGGCTAGAGCTCTACCACTTGAGCCTCAGCACCACTTCCGGCTTTTTTCTATGTATGTGGTACCGAGGAATCGAACCCGGGTCTTCATGCATGCTAGGCAAGCACTTTAACCACTAGGCCAAACTCCTGGCCCATTGCAGAAAATTTTAAGACAGCTTCTCTATGATTATCCAAACTGTCTGGCAGTTATCAGCACCTACTTGTTCACACCTCAGGAAAGAAGCTCGACCAATACATAACTGTCTCAGTTATTTCATGAAATGTGTCATGTGCCTAGACAGTGCAGAGGACACCATGACAACCCTGATCCTGCCCTCAAGCGGTTGCTGTGGAGCTGACATAGAAGGGACAAACACCCTGCCACACCTGTGGTCCTGAGGACAGACTTCCTTACATCACAAGTACCACGGTAGCCCTGCCAGTCTAACACTCCGCTCTTCTCCACCTAGAACATCCTACACAGAATCACAGCTTCCTGCAACTCCAGAGGACGCAGTCTCCCAACAGCTTCCTGAACACAGAAAACAATCAGATGGCTGTGACCCCACCACCCTCTTACCTGTAGCTTCGATGTACTCAATGCATCTTTCAATGAAAATGGGGATTGGCTTCTCTGGAGTCACAACAGTTGTTAAGGGCACCCCAAAGTAAGTACTTTCCCAGGTTGCCTTCGTGACGGATGGTCGGGGTTTGGGCTTTGGTTTCTGTCCACAAAAGAGAAATGGAAACAAACACAAAGTGAGTATCAGCATGTACCCGAAGACGGCTAGACAGGAGTGCACAGTGGTACAGAGACTTCTGGAAATCTCATCCGGCTAATTTTACAGCTTCCGAATACCATGCAAGACAGTGGGAAGTGGCCACAGTCACACTCTGAGGTGCCATTGTTATTAAAACAATCTCCAAAAACAATGGACTGGAAAACAAGCAGTCCCCTTCCTCTAGGCGACATCCAGCATGCACTGTGCCACAGCTGGCAGCCCCAAGTAATAATCCCCTGGTTCACTATCCTTGGGTTGACTCCAGCATTACTAATGCTGAGATAGATGACATGCTCCAAACCATTCAACCCTTTTATTTTATTATCTGTTTGTCTGTGCCAGTACGGGACTACCATTAAAACATCTACTAAAAAGAAGAGAGTTACACTGGATGCCAGTGGCTCACACGTGTAATCATAGCTACTCAGGATCGCAGTGTAAAGCCAGCCTTGGTAGGAAAGCCCATGATCATCTTTTTTAACAGGCCAGCCTCAGACTGAGATCCTCCTATGGATGACTCTCCCATAACTAGGCTATATACATGAGCCACTTTTTCTGGTTTGTTGGTTGAGATGAGGGCCTTGCTTACCTTTTGACTGGGCTGGCCTTGAGTCTAGATCTTTGCAATCTCCACTCTGTCCCAAGGAATTGAGATTATAAGCATGTGCCACCATACCTGGTTTGTCATTTTTCTTTTTAAATGAATTATCCAGGCCCACACAGCAAACTGGCAGCAGAGCTTATACCAGGGCCAAAATGGTTTTCCACTCTCAATGAACTTGTTTTTTTTACTCTAACTGGTGAAGGAAGACACAGTCACTGCCAACAGTGCACTACATGTCACCCCAGAAGAAGAAAAAGGACTCTAGGACTATAAGCATGCAGCAGTGTCTTGCAGGGCTCCGCTCTCTGGATGGATTCTTCATTCTAGCTTCTGGGGAACAGCAGCTAGGTTGTTTAGGGTGCCGACTCTCAAGGTGAAGGCAGGGAGAAGCCAAGTTCAAGGTCAGCCTAGGCAAGAAGGAAGCGGTACCCTGTGGTGCTATGGGCATGGCTCAATTGGTACAGCACTTGTCTAGAATGTGTGAGGCCCTAGGTTCAATTCTTAGCATGGCAAAAAAAAAAAAAAAAAAAAAAAAGACAAGGAAGGAGTGAGTACCTGAGCCAGGGGACAGAGCACACAGTGAGGGTGTTCTCCTAACTTCTGGCAAGCATCTGAACAGGGACTAAAGCTCTTGCTCCAAGTGGTACACTGTCTCCCTACAAAGCCTCCGTCCATCGGCCGCCTTGCCTGCCTGACCTCCCAAGTCATTTCCTTCCCTCAATTTCTCGGGGGCTTTCCCAGCTGTCCCAGCTCAGGATAAACCTTGGTCAACAATGCTGTTAGTCCCTGTACCTTCTCTGGTTCACCCACAAAGACCATCCCTGCCAGGTGCCAACAAGGTGAGCACAGTGCTGGGCACTTGTCACTTAGCATTCACACAAGGCCCCTGTGTACCCTGAGGCGGGTGAAGATGGTTCTCTCCTTGAAGGCCAGCCAGCATGAGTGAGGCTGCAGGCCACTGCAGGCCACTGCAGCCCATACATTGAGCTCAATAGCCAAAGTACTTCCTTTAGAAGACAAAATGCTTTCAGTCAGGTGAGTATCGTCTCAAGGCCCAGGGATGCGTCCGTCCAGCTCACAGAGACTAGCTCTAACCTTTCCTCAAGCCCACAGGCTATGCACAGCTGAGGTCTCCAGCGTTGAGCATGCCTGTCAAAACCCGCATCCCGCCTGGGATCAGCAGTCCCACTCCCCAGCTGGTTTTTATTCACACTAGAAACTTCAACTCCATTCTGGGCCTCACAAAATGAGAGCTGTGTCCACACAAAGCCACAACAACCAGCCAATTCACTGAATGCAATGAAATAAGCCAATTCAGTGGGACTGGGGGGGGGGGGGGAACTGTCAAACTGGTTACTTGGCGCCTCATACACTAAACAATGCATGATTGAACTGGTAGCTTTTCAATAGGTTGTCCTGTCATGTGGTAGCTTCAGTGGGTAAAAGATTTTCTTTATCATTCTGTGTGTCTTAGTTGTTTTTTTTGTTTGTTTGTTTTAACACAAAAATAAGAACACATCTTATTGAAGGGTAAATAGCCAATAACATCTTTTTAAATCATGGTCAAGCACACCAAGTTCAGGAATTGGAGTAAACCCCAAAGACACAATTGTGGAGCCAAGCAGCTAGGGCTGGGCTGGGCTCGGGAGACAGAGCTCATGTGCGTGCACCAGCACTGCAGACAAAGCTCCATTCACAGCCCAGAGCGATGCAGCTCCGCTTTCATTCAGCTGAGTGCGGAAGACTCCCACCGAGGACGGCTGCTGAATGGTTCCTCTGGGAAAGGGACCCAGAGCAGAGGGAGCTTCAGAGGCTGCACTTCCACCGGAGATGAAAGCTCGCCCTCTCCTCACTGCCTCCAGCTGTACAGTAAAACACTCCTCTAGCAAATCAGTCAGGGCTGCCAGGCAATTGTCAGGGTAAGCGCAGAGAAAGCTGCTAAGGAGCACTGAGGAACAGGAGAGCCAAATCTGACTCAGAAGGGGAGGTGGCAGTGGTCAGCTAGCCACACTGGTCTTCACTCCCCACACCCCTGCCATAAAGTCTCCCTCTTTGATCCAGGTGCCCCATAGCCAAGGGATGAAGTGGGGAGTTGGGTGAGTGGGCCAGACTGGGGTTTTTTCCTCAGCAGTCTCTGGCATCGGGAGGGACCAACGTTCTCCAAGACCGGCTGAAACCAGTAAGGCCTGGCTCTCTTCTCTTCGGCATGCCAATAAGGCTCAAAGGCCAAATCCCTCACCAAAAGGCTGGTTTGGCACGCTCTGTCCTGATGGTATTTGGCTTTTCCAGTAAAACAAGTGTCTGAATTCTTAGCTCATCACAGCAAGGCCATTTGCTCCCTGCACGAGGATGACAAAGCAGTCACACTCATTTCAAAGCACCATTCTCCAAGACAGGAAGTGACAGTTTCACCTTCAGCTCACTCTTTCCAAAGGACACTCCAAGCCAACCGCTGGCACGACATTACCCTGGGGCCAGAGTTATCAGAGGAATCATTTCTATTTGACTTGAAGAGGTGTGGCCCACAGAACTAAAGCCAGAAGGGAAGTGGCAGCTTCTAGCTATCTGACCCAGCAGCCCAGGACATGGCCCTCGATGAGGGAGCGGGACCACCAGCAGGACAGGAGCATAGCTAGCCAAGGCTCAGAGTCCAGACGCTCCAGCTGCGCCTGCACTGAAGGGCAAGCTGTACAAAGCAGGGCTGGTTTGGGAATGTGTTTTAAGAGCATCAATTGTAATAAGTATTAAAAAAAATGTCAGCAGAGTCAGGAAAGAGTTATAATTCAGTGTATTATTATGCCACCTTCCTAATTCCCAGGCATGCCAGAACTCCCACAAATTAAATGTCATCATTCAGATATGCTATTCCGGCAATAGTCGAAGTGGAGGAGGAGAAATCCAAAACGTTGGAAATGTTCAGCTTCCGCTATCATGAAACAGGGGCTTAGGGAAGTCTGGGAGTTATTTTCTGGCTTCTTCACTACAAGTGTTTTCACTAGCCTGCCTCACGCTGACCTGGAGTAGGAGGAAGGACTGAAGCAGACCAAGGACCCCACGGGGAAAAGAGGCCGTGCGTAATCAAGGCAATGAGGTAGAGCCTCGTGGTACTGCCCTGCCCTGCCTGACAAACTTTTCAAGGTTCTTGGCAGGAAAGTCTATGAGACTCTTTTCTCACTCATCACAATTGTCGTGTATGACAGTACTGGGCCTTGAGCTCAGAGCCAGGGTGCTAGCCCTTAGGGTTTTTTGCTTGAGGCTAGTGGTCTACCACTTGAGCCACAACAGCACTTCCATTTTTTTTCCTTGTGGTTAATTGGTGAAGAGTCTCATGAACTTTCCTGCCTAGACTGGCTTCAAACCTTGATCCTCCAGAGTAGTTAGGATGACAGGCGTGAGCCGCCGCGGGTGGCAGCAGCCGGGTCTTACCTTGGTGTTCCTCCTTAGGCTGCGAAGAATATTCCTCCTCCTGGGGTCTTCGTCTGCTTCGTAGGGAATGACAGTGTTGTCCCCCTTGTATCCCTGGGAGGCCTGGTCCTCCTCTTTCTTCCGGATGGGCCCCAGCTCATCATCACTCCCCACACTAAAGCTGGTTCGGTAGCTAGCAAACCGCCCAAGCCGGGTGCACCTGGTCCTGTATAGCACAGGCTTGCTCACGACAGACACCTTGCGGCCCCGCTCCAGAGAACTTGTGTCCATCTCACTGTCAGAACCGTTGCCACTGCCATTGGACTGGGCTTTGTTGATATTCCGGATGGTGATGATCTTGCCTTGAGTGCTGTCATGGGGCACTGAATATATGTTTTCTTCTTCGTTCCTCGGCTTGACCACGGCATCCATAGGTTCTGCGTAGTCGGAAGGATCAAATCCATCCTGCGGCAGCCAGGGGCTAGAAGACATAGACTTGCGCTGCCCGTCCCGGTGGCCTTGGTCCAAGTAAGATAGATCTCCCTTTGTAATTTCAAAATGGACAGGAGGCTTTGGTTTGACTGGTGGAGGTACTTTGTTGTTCAGTTTAGTCTCAAAATTGCTCATGATGAACGAGAGTCCGTCATTTCCCTCCAGTTCCATAGAGAGTTTGGAATGGTCTTTGGACAGGGAGGGCAGGGACGTGTCTTCCCGAAACATGTAGGATGGTGGCTCCATGTCCTCTTCAGAATCCTGAAGGTTTGAGTTGCAGAGTGGCGAGCCGGCCCGGGGTGAGTTGAACACCTCCTCAGTGGTGCTGCAGGCCTCGGCAACGTTGTCATACATGTGCGTGGCCTCAATGATGTTCTTTTTCTCCACCACATCTTTAAAAAATGGGTGGAAGATGTCAAGCTTATGCTGAGGTTGGCTACAGGGAAGGCTGGTGAATTTCCCGTCAATTTCCTGTGCGATCTCCTCCCCCTCTGTCAGCTGCTCCCGACTTAAGTCATTGTCCAGGAGGTCTACAGCGCCATCAGTGAGTGCTACGAGCTGGATGGGGATAATGTCCTGCACTTCACAGAGAAAGGCACGTAACATAGCCAAGGAGGCCTTACGTTTGGCTGAATAAAAAACTATGTACCCATGAACCAACCGGCTCTTCCGGATGCTGAAGGAGGAATGGTAAGAAAGGACAGACAGCTCAATGCGCTTCTTGTGCAGCCCGATTGGAAGTTCAAGTAACACAGAGTTGTTGCTTCCACAATGGGAGGACTTGCAGGTTTGGGACTGAAGGATAGGAAAGAGGATGTCATCTGCACTGAAGGGATCGCCACACATGAGACACATAACAATCCGAAGATCCACATCAGCCAAATCTTTGATGCTAGCAGTAGAACTGACCAGGTTTAAGTTTCGCTTAGAGTCCAGGAGTCCCTTTAAAACCTGACTGATTTGCTTCTCATTAATATTCCGTCCGTAACCAATGCCAGCAGATGCGGGATCAAGAAAGATGCACTGAAGCTTGCTAGCGATTTGCTGGCCTTGCTGTACCAGGCTTTGCAGGGTCTCTCCACTGGTGTCTCCTCTCTTGTTGACCAGAATTAATGTCAGAGGGAGGTGGACTAAATGATTGTCCCGCCTGCCCAGTGTGGACTCTCTGCTCTTCTCTATACTCTCAACCACATAGGACAGCGATTCCTTTGAATTGTAAAGGCAGAGGCAGCCGTGGGGCTGAAAAGTCGGTGTCTGGAAAGAGTTCACCGGAAGCCTGACATTTCCTTCTATGGGCCTCAGGGAAAGCTCATACATTTTGCCATCTATCACGTATTTGTCATCATTTGTACAAAGAGCTCGAATTTCATTGGCCAACTCTCGGGCAAGACCATCTTTGCCCAAGATAACCAAATTGATCCTATCAATGTTGGGGTCAGAGAGCGAATTCTTCTGATTCCGGTCAGATGGGCGGATAAACCGAGAACTGATCAAGTGCTCAATCTTGGCGTCCACACAAGCGGGGCAGCTGGGGCACGTCTCCTTTGTTGGGTGGTACACGAAGTGGATGTGCTTCAGGATGAGGGCATCACGCTCCGCCTGCAGCTTCTGCAATGCCTTAAACCGCTGCTCCTCCCCTAGAACATCCTGAATCACCCCCATCTTCTCCTTGCTGGGCTTAGCGTCTAGCTCCAGTTCATAAAACAATTCCGAATATTCCAAAAGCAACTCCTGAAACTCTTCCTTGGCTTTGTCTATAATCTGCTTTTGGTGCTTCCCATAAATATCCATGTACACAGATTCTTCCAGCCACTGGTAGAAATCTTCGTTCATAATAAAGCTCCGGGCCTCTTCCCAAGGCTTCCCGGGGGTTATGAAAGGTGACGTCTCCAGGTTTTCTTTGAAAGCCCTCCGCATCTCCGCTCTCTTCCTCTCATTCCGCAGTCTCTCTAAGTGGGCCTCGTACAGCTGCTCGGCAGGCACTGTGTCCATCAAGTCAAAGGGAACCCGCTCATTCTCCATGTTGTCGATGTGGCTGGTGGCATCCCACGGAGTCTCTTCAAGAACAACGAACCACTTCAGGAACTCCGGCTTGGTCTCCAAAAGCTTTTTGGCTTTTATGCAGCTGAGGTGGTCGATCTCGTCTAGATTCGGTATGAGAGCTTCAAATGCTAAGGGCAGGGCTGCCAAGTACAGCTTTCTCCTGCGCTCAATGTGTTCATGCTTGAGGCGGTGGATGTGCTGGAGAAACAGCTTCTTGGCTTTCTGCGTCCCTTCCAGGTAGACGTAATCCTGGTACTCGGGGGAGGCCTGCATCTTTCGGCTCACACTCAGCCAGTTCTCGTTGTGATTTTTCACGATGCGACTCACAAGCCACTCATACTTGTCTTTCGCTGTGGCGATCTGTTGACTCTGCTGCTTGAGAGCTTCAAAATAAGGAATAATTTTTGTCTTTCCCCGACTTTTATCAATGAGTTGCACTAAGGTACTAAAAGCCAAGTCCACGTTGACGTTGGACCTGGCTGAGGTCTCCACAACCTGGAGGTTCTTTTTGCTTAAGGCAAAAGTATGTGCATCTCTAATGTACCGTTCCACACCCTCATCGCACTTAGTCAGGACCACCACGATGGGCTTTTTTGTTTTTGCAAGCTGGTTGTAGAGATTCGAGACAAACTTGAGCTGGTCATCAAAGTTCCTATTCATGCCCCTGCTGACATCAATCCCAAGAAGGAAACCATCGACCAGCAGCTTCCCATCGGGCATTTGTTTCTGCTCAAAGTCCTGCTCCAGCCCCAGCTGGTCAGTGCAAAAGTACATGAGTTTTTCAGCCGATGCGAGCTTGGTTGCAGCGGCTCTCTTGATATAGGGCTGCAGGGCCGTGCTCCGATGAGGCTGAAAAGTCTGGTCATCAATAAATTCAGTCTGCTCCACAATGTGCATCTTACACTCCACACAGTCTTCCAGGGAGCGGCTGACTTCTCCCCAGTAGAGAAAGTGGTCATTGTTGACCACTCGCCCGCCAAAGTCACTGGTGCTGAGGACGGACGTATGGTCCAAGTGGAACTCATCAGCGCTCGGGCGCACGAAGCGGTTGCACAGACATGACTTCCCGATGCCGCACTGGCCCTTCTCCTTCTCAGTCCCGGACAATCCCACCACACTGATGTTGTAGGTGGGAATGCGGACATCTTGCTTCCTTGCCATCATCATCGTCGACACATCCTGCCACAATCAGCCACGTCCGAGATCAGGTCAGGGTTCCTGTGGAGGGAGGGCTCTCAACAGCAGCAGCAGAGTCCAGCTGCCCACGCTGCGGAAGAGTCAGAGCCCATGGTGCCGCACACCGCAGCACGCCAGCCACCACTGCTTCTCATTGCCCAAGCACCGTTTCCTCCTAGACGATGATGGGAAGGAACAAAACAAAACAAAACACCCGTGAGCATTGCAGTGTTGGAGGCAAGCACTCGATAAATCAACTCTTTGATTCAGCAAATACTCAAATACCTAACATGACAGGCCTTATGCTAGGTGAAGATATGCATGACTAAGACTCAAGGAAACAGAGTGACACTGGAGCAGAAAAACAGAAGTTTGCTAGGGGCTGGGAATGGAGGGGGGAGGAGGAAGAGGATGAAGAGGAGGAGGAGGAAGAAGATAGAGAGGAGGAGAGGAAGAAGATAAAGAGGAGGAAAAGGAAGAAAAGGAAAAGGAAGAGGAGGAGGAGGAGGAAGAAGAGAAGAAAGAGAAGGTGGTGGTGGTGGTGGAGGAGGAGGAGGAGAAGGAGGAGGCGGCTGCTTGCTAAATACTGAAGTAAGGTGTAAGTGTGCCTTGGAAAAAAATGGCTCAATGTACAAATAGGGCAGGGTGGTATATTTTTAGTAAGAAAAAACAATTGAGCATCTTATGGGGACAAGATGTCATCAGGAAAGAGCTCCTACTAGCCAAGTCTAGGAAAAATTGGGTACCAAATTAGTTGAGTCCAGTGAAGAATCACTACCCACTGCAGAAAACAGGAAAGGGGGGCACAGAAATGGAGGGACAAAGCGTGAACAAATGCAGCAATGGTATTTACTAGACATTATGGTGAAAATGAACTATACAACTGTGGGCAAGAATGGGAAGGAAAAATTGGGAGAGGGCAAAGGAAGGGGTGACACTGTCCAAAAAAGAAACCTATTCCATTACTTGACTCATTACCTGACGGTAACCCCTCTGTACAACACCTTTATAATAACTATATACACACCCACACAATATAACCTTAAGCATTAACAAAGAAAAGAAAAAATATACAATGAAAACTACACAATATTGCTAAACAACAATACATCTCATGTTCAAGGACTGGGAAAGTTATTATTAAGATGTCAGTACTGCCCAATGCAATCTGTATATTCAAGGCAATCTCTATCAAAATTCCAAGGATGATTTCTGCACAAGAAGAAACCCCCATCATAAAATTCCTGTGCAACCTCAAGAGACTCATGCACAGCAAAAGCAGCCTTGAAAAAGAACAAAGCTGGAAGACTTACATTTCCTGATTTTAAAAACAATGTGGTATTGGCATAAAAACAGAGCCACAAAATAGCACTAGAAAGTACAGCCTCACTCATACTTTAACTGATCTCCATGAGGAAAGGACTGTGCTCTCAACAAATGGTGCTGAAAACTAAACATCCACCATATAAAAATCAACTCCAAATGGAATTAGACCTCAAGCTATAAAACTCTCAACAAAAAATTTACAGCAAAAGGCTCAAGATATGGAACTTCACAATTTTTTCTTGGATATGACACCAAAAGCATAAGGCAAGAAAAGAAAAAACAAGATGGATTTCATGGAAAAAAATTTTTTGGTCGATAGTGGGACTTGAACTCTGAGCCTGGGTGCTGACCCTGAGCAATTCAGCTCAAAGGTACCACCCTTTCCTTGAGCCTGAGCATTGTCCCTGAGCTCTTCAGCTCAAGGCAACTCCCCTACCCCTTGAGCCACAGCCCCATTTCCCATTTTCTAATGATTAATTGAAGACTACATTCTTTAGTGCCCAGGCTGGCATTGAACCAAAGGCAATCCTCAGATCTCAGCCTCCTGAGTAGCTAGGACTACAGATGTGAGCCACACCCCTCACCCCAGCTTCATGAAAAACTTTTAAATTGCACAACAGGATACTACATTAATAGAGTTAAAAGAACAAACCACAGATAGAGAAAATATATGCAAATCATATTTCTGATAAAGGATTAAGAATTAAGAAAACTCCTGAAACACAACAGCAAAAATCAAACAACCTGGGCCGGGAGTTTGGCCTAGTGGTAGAGTGCCTAGCATGCATGAAGACCCAAGTTCTGTTCCTTGGTACTGCATACATATAAAAAAGCTGGAAGTGGTGCTGAGGCTCAAGTGGTAGAGCACTAGCTTTGAGAAAGTCCAAGGACAGTGCTCAGGCCCTGAGCTCTAGCCCAGGACTGGCAAAAAATTAAAAAAAAAAAAAAAATCAAACAACCCAATTCAAAAATAGGCAAAAGATCTGAATAGACATCTATACAGAAGATACATAAATTGTCAAAGCACATAAAAAGGGGCCCAATCTCACTAAATAGTAAAAAAAAAATCTACAAATTAAACCCTTGATTAAATATCACCTTACAGTCAGGTGCAGTGGCTTACATCTGTAAAATTCTAGCTACTCATGAGGCTGAGATCTGAGGATCGAGGTTCAAAGCCAGCTGGGGCACTAAAGATGGAGAGACTCTTATCTCCAATTAGCCACTAGAAAACCGGAAATGGTGCTGCAGCTCCAGGGGTAGGGTGGTGGCCTTGAGCTGAAGAGCTCAGGGACAGTGCCCAGGCCCAGAGTCCAAGCCCCATGGCTGACAAAAAGTGTGTGTGTGTGTGTGTGTGTGTGATCTTACACAAAAATGAGTACCATAAACATTAAAAACAAAACAAAATAAAATCAGAAAGTATCAAGTTTTGAAAAAGAAGTGGAGAAATGGAACCTGGCAGGATACACACTGGTTCACCAGATTGGAAACAACCGGGTATTTCTCAAAAGTAACAGCCACCCAGCAACTGCACTCCTTCATATGTATCCAAATCCTCTGCAAATAAGACTTCAGAGTGCAGGGAACTACTGCCCACTGGAAACTGCAGTTCCTGTTTAAAAGACAAGTTAGGGCGGGGAGTTTGGCCTAGTGGTAGAGTGCTTGCCTAGCATACACAAAGACCCGGGTTCAATTCCTTGGTACCACATACATAGAAAAAAAGCTGTAAGTGGTGCCGTGGCTCAAGTGGTAGAGCTCTAGCCTTGGGAAATGTCCAAGGACAGTGCTCAGACCCCAAGTTCAAGCCCCACAACTGGCCAAAAAAAAAAGGACAAAGTTATAGAGGTTGGTGGTAATGGATGAAGGACATCAGGAATAAACTTAATAATACCCCTGAACCATATGTCAAAAAATGTTCCGGTCAACTTTATGTTACATTTATTTTCTACAAAAATGGGGGAAGGGCACAAATAGAGGAAGGAAAAAGCAGAAAAAAATGAAGCACTGGTGTAAAATTGTGAAACTGATAGTTGCTATTTGAAGGAATATTCTCATTTTAGGAGAGTAAATATTTTGAAAGTGAATACTGATGGTCATTGAAAAACCAGCAGTAAGATGAGAAAAAGTACAAACATACACGAATGAAATGTTAGCAGGGTAAACCTGGCAAAAGTATATTGGACACTGCTTTCACTATTTTCTTTCCTTTTCTTTTCTATCCAGACTGGGGCTTACACTCATGGTCTTGAGCTCTCATTCAGCTTTCTTAGCTCAGGGCTAAGCCTCTACTGTAACATGTTGCTGGGTATTTTGGAGATGGAATCTCACGTACTTGCCTACCTGGGCTGGCTTTGAATTTTGATCTTCTAAGTCTCAGCCTACTAAGTAGCTAATAAGATCACAGGAGTGAGCCACCTGCATCCAGCTCCTCCTGTTACTTTCACTGCTGTGACTTTGTCACTCTTTCAAATTAAAAAAAAAAAAAAAGGGCCAGGAGTTTGGCCTAGTGGTAGAGTGCTTGCCTAGCATGCATGAAGCCCCAGGTTTGATTCCTGGGGCTCAAATTGGCAGAGCTCTAGGCTTGACAAAGTCCTAAGTTCAAGCCCCAGGACTGGCAAAAAGAAATGGTTCTCAAGTGTGTGAAACTGCAGCAGCAAGCCCGGGAAGACAAGGCATACCACCCAGAACAGCACAAGGTTCGGAATGAACATGTCCACGACAGGCAAGACTAAACTTACAAGGAGGTCCGCAAAGCCAGCCTTTCACACTTGGGTGGGTTTGTTTTCTGGAGGAAGTTCCTTCTCAGGTGATAGCTCCAAATATGTGGGGTGTTTTAGACAAAAGGAATGATATATACTAAAACTACTCCTGCCCCAGAAAACAGGCCGGGCCAGTTGGGGGAATAGCTGGAGTAAAGCTGTAGGTTAGGAGCATGTACCGATAAGCAGGGACAGGGGTAAACCACTTTACAATATGGATTTTCCTTCAGGGCTCCTTGAACTCCAGGGTGTGGCTAGAAAGGGGCACCCAGCCACTTTCCAGAAAAAGTATGCTGACTACTTGACATATGGCTGCCAGATCCTGCTGTTTCATGTACACCCGCGTCCTCACCCACTCAAGCATAACTGTGGGCCGGCAGAGCCTCACGGACCATGATCTCCTGAGATCCAGAGAGGAGATCTGAAACAAATGCAGAGCCAGGGCCTTTTGAGCCTCAGTATCTGGTAGGTGAGACCTGCCATTCCCACCAGCTTTCTGAATCCATATGTCCAATCATCAACATGATTCTGCTGGCACCTGGCAGGAAGACACAGGTGCCCACGTGACCTAGCTCCAGAGGCTCCAGGTCTCTTATAAACCTCATCCGTCCTCTCACCTCTAATGCTGACTGGGCCAGACCTTCCAAAACAAAACGTGATCTGATTTTAAATGGCTGTTTTAATGGCTGTGGGCAACAGCCTCCAGGCAATGCCAAGCTCCGCAAGCCCAAGCTAGGCTCTAGTAATCATAAGGAAGAAGCAAAGAACCTAGGAGACAGCATTCTTCCTCTTCTGGGATGCTCATGGAAACACAATTATGAGGGACTTGTGATCCCCAAAGCCCATTCCCATCCATCCTTGAAATCTTGGCTGGAAAGAGCTGTACAATTCCGTACCCTGTTGTGCAGGACACCACAGTACACAGAAGATCGACCGTGCTCTACCCCATGAGGACACAACTTTGACAGAGCCTCCTGCACTACCTTACAGAGGCCGGTCCTTCTCTATCTGCTTCCTAGCCCAGGGTAGTCAGTCTTCAGGTCTCTCAAGTGATCAGTCTTGAAATGCAGCTTGGCAATGCCAGTCCCAGGATGTCCGAAGTGACTGCTATGTGCCCTAAGCAAGCCATCATTCATGTCTGTGACTCAATTCTTCTCTGTCAAGTGGGGCTAATAATCTACCCTGCCTCAAAAGCTCAGAAGAAAAGAAACGAAAATTACTGCCTCAGCTAACTACAATGCCCAGTCCATCAACTCCTTGTTCAGTCATTGTGGCTCTAATGGCAAGGCAAGATGGTTATCGAGGGAAGCAGAAGGAGCGTAGCCACCTCTGAAGAATGCACTGACAGGATTTTTGCTGAAGGATGGTATTTTGAGCAGGGTCTCACCATGTACACCTAGCTGATCCCCAATTAGAGATCTCTATTTCCACCATGGCTAGCTGAAACTTTGTCTTTTTCTCTTCTCTTCCTTCTCTCCTTCCACCGCCTCCTCCTCTTCTTTTTTTTTGAGGGGGTCAGTCATGGGGCTTGAACTCGGCCTAGGTACTGTCCCTGCGCTCTTCAGCTCAAGGCTAGTGTTCTGCTGCTTTAAGCCACAGTGCTACTTCTAGTTTTCTGATGGTTCATTGGAGATAAAGAGTCTCACAGGGGCTGCGAGTGTGCCCTAGTGGTAAGAGTGCTCGCCGAGTTGGGAGAGATGGCTCACATCTATAATCCTAGCTACTCAGGAGGCAGAGATCCGACAATCGTGGTTCAAAGCCAGCCTGGGCACTAAAGTCCTTGAGACTCTTATCTCCAATGAACAACTAGAAAACCAGAAGTGGCACTGTGGTTCAAGGGGTAGGGCAGCAACCTTGAGCTGAAGAGGTCAGGGACAGTGCCCAGGCCCAGAATTCAAGCCTCATAACAGACTGACAGACTGACAGACAGACAGACGACAACGACGACTACGACGACGAGGAGGAGGAGGAGGAGGAGGAGGAGGTGGTAGAAGAACTATTATGGTGGTAACAAAAGTATAATAGTCACCTATCTGGGGTGTGGCTCAGTAGTATAGCACTTGCCTAGCAGGACACCAGGATTCAAACCCCTGTACCAGAGAAGAGGGAAAAAAGTGACCAAAAACTAAAATTAAGAATTAGCTGGCATGGATATGGTTAAATTTTAAATGTGGTAACTTTCCACTTGTTGGAAACCCAGTAAGTTTCCTTGGTATAAGTACACTCTTCTTAGCTTTGATGTCCAGACAATGCAGTTTTACTAGTTCCTCAATAGGACTGAATTACACGGTAAACAAAGACTGTTATAAATCTAAAAAACGCCTCTAACACTTGGTGTAAAGGAAATAACTTTAAGTGCCTGGTCACATACATGTTCAACTTGTCTAAGAGTTAGGTTAATAAAATTAGTCACTGTGAATGACCCAAAGGCCACAAGAAGGTAAACTGGGGGATATGGTAACGTCTTCTGTGTTTAACTCTGGGGGCTGCAGTTCTCAGCACAAGACTAACACATTCCACAGCAAAATAAGAGCATGCCATCCAGTAACTTCCAGATGGATCCTAAAGCTGAGGGACTTAACAACAGAGGGAGAGTGGGGAAGGCCCTTGAAAATAATCCTTGGGCTGAGGTATATAATACCTGTACAATACCCGTCTAGCAAGCCAGAGGTCCAAAGAAATAAGGCTGTAATACAGTTGAATTTTACATAGCTACCTACATTAAAAAGATAACAGGACCAGGAGGTTTGCATAGTGGTAGAGTGCTTGCCTAGCATGCACGAAGACCTGGGTTCAATTCCTCGGTACCACATACATAGAAAAAGCCGGAAGTGGCGCTGTGGCTCAAATGACAGAGTGCTATCCTTGAGCAAAAAATGTCCAAAGACAGTGCTCAGGCCCTGAATTCAAAAAATAACTAAAACAAACAAACAAATAAATAAAGATAATGCTGGTGCTGGGAATGTGGCCTAGTGCTACAGTGCTTGCCCAGCATGCACAAAGCCCTGGGTTTGATTCCTTGGTACCATATACACAGAAAAAGCCAGAAGTAGTGCTGGGGCCCAAGTGGTAGAGCTCCAGTTTTGAGAAAACTCAAGGACAGAGTCCAGGCCCTGAGTTCAAGCTGCAGGACTGGCAAAAAAAAAAAAAAAAAAAAAGGTAACGCAAACTTAACAATTTTGTTTCTGATGTGAAGTACTTCAGAGAGAAAAACACTTCAGGAATATTTTTAATTCTTTCTCACAAATACACGTTGTAATAAAACAATGCAAATATCATCTGTGACTTGTTTAACCAATACACTGGCTCCTGACCAGAGTGCCTGTGCTGAACAGGAGGCAGGGGTCATTCTTTTAGTGATTCCTCAATAGGCAAAGGAAGAAATGGCACATTCCCCAGAGAGCACACATTCCTGGGACCCAGAAAAGCCATGGAGATCCATGATTACTGACTGCTACAGTTCACACTGTCACCAACTTGGCAGCCGGGGCAGCAGGTTCCCCTGCCTCCCCAACCAGGAATGTGCCCAGGCCCAGATCTGAGCGAATTCCCACCATTACTGCAGCACCACTGCTGTTCCCAGATAAGAGGGCACTCAGCAGTTGGAGCTGGCAAAGTGTCTACATTAAGTAGACACATGGCTGGACTGACCTGGGACAAAACATTATCACCTTCCTTCTAGACAAGCTCCTACAGTGAGCCTTCCAGTGGACTTTGCTTTCCAAATACACCAAGAAGCATGGGATATAAAAGTTCCAAGAAGGGCCAGGAGTTTGGCCTATTGGTAGAGTGCTTTCAGGAACAAAGACCCAGGTTCCATTCCTTGGTACCACATACATAGAAAAAGCCAGAAGTGGTGCTGTGTCTCAAGTGGTAGAGTGCTAGCCTTTAAAAAAAAAAAAAAAAAAAAAAGCTTCAAGAAGAGAACACTGATAAACACCTGTAATGTCAGTTGTTCAAGAAGCCATGGCAGTAGGAGCTTAAGTTCAAGGCCAAACTAGATATTTTAGTGAGATACTGTCTCCAAAACCATTTTTTTTTTAAAGAAAAGGATTAAGAGGATGGGAATGTAGTTCGATTTCAGGGCAGAGGTCTTATCTAGCATGTGAGAGGCTCAGTGTTGTTTAAGAACAACAACAAAAGACAGAGAACATTTTTCTCTGGTTTACTGAACCTCCAAACTTTTATTTTGTATAAAGACTTTGTTTTCCCTCCAAGTTGAGTTTAAGGTTCTCACCCATTTATTTGGCTTTGAAACGTACATAAATGTATAGAACTTTAGGGGCCAGGAGTTTGGCCTACTGGTTAAAGTGCTTGCCTAGCATGCATGAAGACTCGGGTTCGATTCCTCGGTACCACATACGTAGAAAAAAGCCAGAGGTGGTGCTGAGGCTCAAGTGGTAGAGCTCTAGCTTTGAGAAAATTCAAGGACAGTGCTCAGGCCTTGAGCTCAAGCCCAGGACTGGCAAAACAAACAAACAAACAAATGTATAGAACTTTAAAATTTATGAGAATTAAGGGAAACAGGGCATTTGGCTGGAAGCTAGAATTACAGTGTTTGAACCTGAAAAATAGTGTGTACCTTCATTTTCCGTGAATCAGATTTCTGTGGGAGTTCTCAGGAGATCAGGGGAATCACAGCATGTAACCAGCCTGGGCAAGATGTCAGCAAGATAGCATCTCTACAAATAAACTGAGAATGGCAGGTCAAGCCTGCAATCCCAACAACAGGGGAAGCTTCAAGGAAAGACCAGCCTATGAAAAAATGCAAAGACGAATTTGCAAAACAGCGAAAGTAAGCAGGGCTAGGGAGGTAGCCCAAGTGGCAGAGCACTTGCCTAGCAAGCACAGTGTCCTGAGTTCAAATCTCAGTATACCCCAATCCCCAGAAAAAGAAAAACCAGTGGGAATCAGAAACAGTATCTTGAATCTGCCCGTCTGTTCACCACGGGAGCAATATCTTGTGCAATGACACAAAGTACAATACAGCCTCCAAGGCTCATACTATCTCCCACCCTTCCTTCCTAATTCACAAGGACAACTTTCTTTTTTTGCCTGTCGGTCATGGGGCTTATGGCCAGGGTGCTGTCCCTGAGCTCTTTTTCCCCCTCCCCCCTACCAAAGCTAAAGTGGTAGAGCTACTACTCTGAGCCACAACTTTATTTCTGGTTTTAGACTGGTTAATTAAAGGTAGAGTCTCAGGGAGGGATTTTCTTGTCCAGGCTGGCTTTGAATCCTCAGAACTCAGCCTCCAGAGTAGCTAGGATGACAGACATAAGCCACAACGAACCAGCAAGGACAACCATTTTCAATCAGTCTTTTTTTTTTTTGGGCCAGTCCTGAGGCTTGAACTCGGGGCCTAAGCCCTATCCTTGGGCTTTCTCAAGGCTAGAGCTCTACCACTTGAGCCACAGCACCACTTCCAGCTTTTTTCTATGTAAGTGGTACTGAGGAATTGAACCTGGGTCTTTACACATGCTAGGCAAGCACTCTACCAGGAGGTCAAACTCCCGGCCCTCAATCACTCTTAATCTATAGAACTGGGTGGATGGAGAGAGTGGGAGAACAGAAGTCAATTTTGAACAGGTACTGGAAAGACTGGCTGGGTGTGGAGAAGTGGCCCCGGATGTGGGAATGGGGGCTAGGGTGGGAAAGTTCTAGCCCTGTTTTGGGGGTGCTGTGGAAGAGAATGAGTAATGTGCCTAGGAAGGAGGATCCCTTCTGTTGTTTACTGTTGCTCATTCTGCGCCTCAACTCCTCACCCAACAAATTGAGTCTAAGGACTTAATTGTCTGTCAGATAAGGAAACTAACCAAATGCTACTGTGGCCTGGCAAGTACACAATCACCTTTCCAATCAATGCAAATTCAATGAACAACACTGAGCTTTGCCAGCTGTGTAAAGAGCTGTGATTTACAACAAAGGAGGAACAGAGCAAGTGACACCTCTCAAGGCGTGGGGGGAGGTGATAAGGAACCCCTCATAAGTGTGGGCCATGGACACCTAACTCCTTCCTACCCATAGCCAAGTAATCAATCAACTCTGTCTCTTGGGTTCTGGGTGCAGGAAATTGCTGAGATGGGTTATCTGGATCTCTAGAAAGGCTGGTTCCATGTGTGCCTACCAGCTTTTACATTTCAGGGTGAGGCGCTGGCAGTATGGTCTAGTAGTAGAGTGCTTGCCTAGCATGCCCTGGCTTTGATTCCTAGGTATTACACACACAGAAAAAGCCAGATGTGGTGCTGTGGCTCAAGTAGTAGAGCTCTAGTTTTGAGAAAGCCCAAGGACAGTATCCAAGCCCTGAGTTCAAGCCCCAGGACAAACAAACAAACAAACAAGCAAGCAAAACACATTTTAGGGTGAAGTCAAACCACATGAAAGATGGGATCTTCTCAGAAACCAGCGATAACACTCAGCTTGCACCCACACTTTCTATAGACCCAATATAGTGCCTTCCACAAACCTCAAGGCAGCAAAGGACAGGATCAAAAGCTTTCCAAGAGCTGGGTACAGTGGCTCACACCTGTAATCCTAGCTTCTCAGGAGGATTTTGGTTCAAAGCCAGCCAGGACACGACAGTCCCTGAGACTCTTACCTCCAGTCAACCACCAGAAAACTGGACGTGATGCTGTGGTTCAAGTGGTAGAGTGCTAGCCTTGAGCTGAAGAGCTCAGGGATAGCACCCAGGCCCAGAGTTCAAGCCCTGCAATAAATAAATAGATAGATAGATAAATAAATAAATAAAGCTTCCCAAGAACTAGTAACTCAGATACCTGTTTAGGAGAGAGCGTGATTTAAGAACTATGAAAGGTTCTGATATTCCACTTATAATTTTTGCAAATATCCGTCCTGCGTGCACATGTGTGCATGTGCGCTCACGCGCGCTCGCTCACGCTCTCTCTCTCTCTCTCTTATTCAGTTCTAGAATTTGAAGTCTAGGCCTCAAACTGCTAAGTCAGCCCACAACCCCCTTTTGTATTGCTATTATGAGATAGGGTCAAGCTTTTTTTTTTCTTTTTTCTTGCCAGTCCTGGGTTTGAGCTCAGGGCCTGAGCACTGTCCTTGGGCTTCCTCAAGGACAACACTCTACCACTTGAGCCACAGCACCACTTCCAGCTTTTTCTTTTTATGTGGTATGGAGGAATTGAACCCGGGTCATTGTGCATGCTAGGCAAACACTCTACCACTAGGCCAAACGCCTAGCCTCAGGGTTAAGCTTTTTGACTAGGCCCACTCCTGGACCATGATCCTCCTAGTTTATGCTTCTTACCACGGCTGAGATGGCAAGCATGTGCCACTATATCCAGCTTCTTCTGCTGAAATGGAAGTCTCCAACTTTTCTTCCAGGCTGACCGAAGACTCTGTTCTCCCTAGTCTGGGCCTCTGGGATAGCTAGGATTACAGGAGTGAGGCACCACTCCTCTTGATTTGTTTCTCTCATAGCCTTGGTAAAAGTATCAGGTGCTAGGGTGAAGAGAACGATGTCGCCCAACCACCCTCAGTAACCCACACAAAAAATCCCAATTTCCACTCTGACTTCATTCTCATGTTTTAAAGGCCACAAAATTCTACAAATTGATCCTAAAAGAAAATTCCCAAGCCAAGTTATTCATAGGATGGAACCTGATAGCCACGAAGAATGAAAGAGACCGCTTTTAGCAAAAGCACTTCCTTAAACTTTATCCTCAGCAGCTTCTACCAGGTAGCTGTACAATTTTGGCCAAGGAATACAAAAACAACTGCTCTTGCTGGTGTACCATCCTATCTCATTAGGCTGGGAAGCACATATCTGGCTTATGCACCTGCTGCTGGCAAAGCTTCCCACATCCTTGCAATCTTCAGTAACTAATATTCTTTTGTAGGCAATGAGTCGACCTAGGGCCAAAGACCCTAAGTAGCTTTAGGATGGCAGGGTTAGAGTTGGGACTTTCAGCTCTCCATCCCTGGGAAAGAGAGGGGCTGAAGGTGATATTGAACACCAATTGCCCAAGGAGCTAACCAAAGTGGGACAGTTCTCTGAGCTTCTGGATAAGGCTCGGGAAAGTTCCTGACGGTGATGAGTACGGACGCCCTCCCTGCACCTTGCCCACGGCAACTCTGTATCTGCACCCTTCACTACAAACTAGAAGCATCAGTGATTCTGAGCTACTCCAGCAGCATGATCAGACTGAAGGAAGGGCTGTGGGAACACTGCTCTCTGAACGGAGCTGAATCTGAAAGTGCTTGGTGATGTACTCCCATAGAACTGACTGTGGGACTAACAGCTACACCCTTGTCCTCAGAATGGGTTGTGAGAGTACAGTGGAAAAACAAAGTTTATTTCAGTATTGTATTGTCAGAATCAATATTTTCTAAGATAGCCCTGGCTCCAGCACTTAGGGCCCACAGACACATGACTTGTGAGGGAGATAAAGAAGTGGAAGGCGGTCACATGGTCACCCAAGGGACAAAGCCACAGTCACTAAGGTGAAAATTATGTAAAATTAGATCCAAGAATGGAACGCAGTAAGAAAATGTGAGTCACTCAATCTCTTGCTCTTGCTGCCTATACTGGCTAAAATGATTGCAGGAGAGGTGAAATTATGAAAAATCTAGTCTGAAGCTGCTTAGAGCCACAGAAAGATCAAAGAAGGTAAAGATGAACCAGAGCCAAGACAAAGAACTGAGATAAACAATTGCGTGTCTTGGCTCAAACCCCAATCCCACCTGTGGGGACTCACTGACTCAGGTGCACAGTAGGTAAGCTGTGGGAGGGTGAAGATGCGGGAGCCCCATGCACTGTCACACTCACATCAATGAGGACACCGGACTGAGACAACCACCAAGACAAGAAGAGAACACGAAGCCAAGTGCGGTGGCTCATGCCTACAATCCTAGCTACTCAGGAGGTTCAGATCTGAGGATCCCAGTTCAAAGCCAGGCCCAGTACTAAAGAACATGAGACTCCAATTAACCACTAGAAAACAGGAAGTGACCCTGTGTCTCAAGGGGTAAGGCAGTAGCTTTGAGCTGAAGAGCTCAGGGACAATGCCAGGCCCAGAGTTTAAGCCCCTCAACCAACAGAGAGGGAGAGGGGAGGAGAGAGGGAGGGAAGAAAGGAAGGAGAGACAGAGAGAGACAAAGAGAACATGAAATGTAAGGCAGACAGACCTGGGGGCACAGGGACATTTACACAGCCTCTGTTTATGCCACTGGAAAATGTCTCCCCTACCCAGGATCAGATGCAAAGCACAGAGGAAAGCTGGTGGGTTCACACCAGTCATCCTGCTCAGGAGGCTGAGATCTA
The DNA here is from genome assembly GCF_031878675.1 of Megascapheus bottae. Classification (NCBI taxonomy): domain Eukaryota; kingdom Metazoa; phylum Chordata; class Mammalia; order Rodentia; family Geomyidae; genus Megascapheus; species Megascapheus bottae. The sequence goes on from NC_143539.1 coordinate 4,084,680, forward strand.
AGGACTGTAGTTTGAAGTCAGACTAGGCAAGAAAGTCCTCGAGACTCTTATCTTCTGTTCACTTCCAAAAGGCTGGAAATGGAGATGTGGCACAAATGATAGAGCTTTACAGCCTAGAGTGAAAAGGCTAAGAACTAGTACCTAGACTCTGAGTTCAAGCCCCAGCTCTCTCTCTCTCTCCTCCTCCCCTCTCTTTCACACACACACACACACACACACATATCCCATATGGGATATTTAGCATAGTGTCTACCCTTCCAATATCCTCCCATGTTACCAGGAACCAAGCTGAACACCAGGACCTACAGCTGCAGGGCAGGGTTACAGTGGACTAGAGCTTTCTACTCCAGGGCTTCTACTCTTTGCCATGGGTACTGCTAGCTGACACTGGTCCCTACTGCAGGAAGCCAGGATGCCTTGGGTGAAGCTCTAGTCAATGACAGTGGACTATCTTCCACAAGGGCCATGCTGCTCCTTGGGCTGACAGAGGAACTACTGGGCTTGAACAACACTATTTAGTGGACAGAAATTCCAGAGTGAAGAGACAGCACCCTACTTAGAAGGAACACCCTGCTACCTGAATTTATGCCTATTAGTCTGAGAGCTGTGTTGGAGAAGGAAGAGGAGGAGAAAAAACAGGATTTATGATAAGCTCTAGGAGTAATTCTACACCAAAGTCAGGTCGCAAAACCAAGAAGGCAAATTCAAACTTTGAGGCACTCCAAAGAGCTGAGGTGTAGAACAGTCTATCTCCTAGCAAACTAACACCCTGAAACACTGCAGCGCCTTACCTGCAAATATGTAGGTTTTTGAAATAGCAAACAGAATCTATACAACTACTTTTCATTTACCTCTAAGTCTGATGATATAGTCAGGGTTTGTTTTGCTCACTTCTTAGTAGGAGTGTTTCTGGAAGAACTGTCTACATAAGCCTGTCTCTGAATACGTTAGAAACCTGGAGGAACCATCAGGCTCAACAGGATGCAAAACAGGTGTTCCTGTCATTGAGAAAAGAAGAGATCCAGCTGGGAATGTGGCTTCGTGGTAGAGTGCTTGCCTTGTATGCATGAAGCCCTGGGTCCAATTCCTCAGTACCACATAAACAGAAAAAGCTGGAAGTGGTACTGTGGCTCAGGTGGTAGAACACTAGCCTTGAGCAAAAAGAAGCTCAAGGACAGAACCCAGGCACTGAGTTCAAGCCATAGCACTGGCAAAAAAAGAAAGGAAGGAAGGAGAGGAAGGAAGGAAAGAGAGGAAGAAGAAAAGAAAGATGAGCCAGCTCTATGTCCAGCAGTTTAAATAACACTACTCTCCTGATAGCATTAATTCTAACTAGTTCTCACTACATTTACATTATTTGATCAATTTCAGTGCTAAAATAGGCTTCTATAGGTAATAAAAGTTAAACCACACACACAACCTTTCAAAAAAACTTCTATTTGTCTGATGCACTGAACTGAAGGTAAGGCTCATGTCATGTACAAGTACAACAAAGAAGTCAACCTCTGAGTCCAGCAAGCATACAGGACTTCCAGGTTAAAGAACACTAGCAAGATCAGCAATCCCATTCATCTTTGCCACTGTCACTCTCCATATTTACTTACATGCTCATGTTGTTTCAAATGATGTAAAAAGGTATCACGACAGAGATGAGTAACATTAAGTTCTACAGACTTTTCAAAAAGTTAATAATACCCGTTTAGACAGTCATAAAGCGGCACCATACATCCACAAATCCTTTCTCTTCCTCTCACTGGAGAAGCCTCTCAAGATCAGTGACAGTGAGACAGAAAGGAAATAGCTAATTGGCCAGCCCAACCCCAAACCCAGGTGTCACTCCACCACCTGGGGAAAGAGAGGCACGGCAAGACTGGGCTGTGAAGGGCAGGGCACGCTGGAGAGGAAACAGCAGGGTCAGGTGTGGGGTAAAGAGAGTTCCTTGTGGGAAAGAATGCACTTCCCAGGCATGCAAAACTCAAATCCAACCTGGAGGTAGTTAAGAACTGCAGGAACAACTGCCTGGAATGGAAATGCTGACACAGAGGTGGTGTGAGTACTCCTTTGAAAGCCTTGTCAGGCCTAGTCTGTATAATTTAGTGGTGGCTCACAGGAAACGCCAGGAGCCAGATTCTTTCTGACTGTACTCAAGGCCGCAATTTCCTTCCCATACTTAAACCGATGACCCTGTCAAGGGAGTAAGCCAGGGGAAAGGGCAAGATAAATAAGCAAAATCTGAAGAAAATTGGCCGATATGAAGAAAATTCCTAAGATTCTTGTTGAGATCTACTGAAAAAGCCTTTGGGATGAGCTTGGCCCTCTGTTCCTGTGAGGAAGCCCATACAAGGCAGGCAGAGCTGGCTGGCGCCCTCAGCATGGAAGCTGACAAAGAGAAGGGAAATTTTCTAAATTAAAGCACCTTCACACCATCCTATGCCCAGAAAGTGTGGGGAGGATTAACTAAGATCCAAGAGTCAAGTACACCTTGGGAGGGAGAGGAAGCCAAGTCCTGAGTTCCATGCCAATCTAGGCAGTGTCTCAAAATATACTAACATTACTAGGATCTATCGGTTACTATAACAAACCTCCTCCTCTACCCTAAGTGTATTTGTGATGTTCTGCTTACCTATCCACCCCTCCACACTTTAAACTATAAAACATGCCCTGCTGGAAGCCAAAAGTAACTAAGAAAACAGTTGTAATAATAAGGAGCTTAATAAACAGCTTCTTCTATCAAATGCTAGCTCCATAATTTCCCTTTAGATTACAGACCAGAATAGTAACTAGTTCCTCCTTATCAGCTACCATTCCTTAGAAAGTGTCCAGCCAGTAAATTCTAGGCAATTCATGAGTCACACCTTATCAGTGCTGCAGCCCTCAGACCTAAGGAAACAGGTCGGGCCTACTCTTCCACCACAGCAATCCTACCTGCTAGAGGAAATCACCTTGACCTCAGGTATCTGGCTCAGAACATACACATGCTGTGCAGAGTGGAATGAATACCTAGTGCCTGCACTGCCTTCCCCAACATACCACAGCCGGTTTCCTTTGACCTTACCTCCTACTCCCTCCAGACACTCATGCCTGGGAGCTCAGAGCACCTGTTTCTTTTGAACTGTCTTGGAACACAAAAACAAATGACAACTGATCTCTAACCTACACAAGAAATGGATAGAAAAGTCATCACCATCACAAAACCCTTACCAACAACCAGGTTGTCTTAGATCTTAAACTTTGAAATGAAAACATATAATGTGCCTAATGTAACTTCTATAGTGTACAGAATGGGGGTGGAAGGGATTTGAAAACCGGCAGGTGTCTCAACCCAGTTCCTCAGACCACTGCCCTACCCACCTGGTATGTCTGCTTTCTGCTCAGAAAATCCAGTGTGAGAGCCTGTCAGGGGCTAAATTTTGCTGTCTACTGTAACTTGACAATCCCTTCCTGCAAATGACTCTCAAGAGCACAGGTGGAGACATGTAAACTTACATAAGTTGTTTACAAGAATGAAAGAAAGAAAGAAAGAGAGAGAGAGAGAGAGAGAGAGAGAGAGAGAGAGAGAGAGAGAGAGAGAGAGAAAGAAAGAAAGAAAGAAAGAAAGAAAGAAAGAAAGAAAGAAAGAAAGAGAGAGAAAGAGTGAAAGCTGTGGATCTGGTAGGGGGAGGGTGCCCACTGGGGCTTTAACTCGGGACCTGACACTTTTGCTCACAGTTGGCTTCTACCACTGAAGCCACACCTCTACTTCCATTTGGAGATTTAAAAAAAAAAAAAATGCTGTTTTGTCTACCCAGGCTGGCTCCAAACTACAATCCTCAGATCTCAGCCTGGTGAGTAGCTAGGATTATAAGTATGAGCCACTGTTTCTAGGCTGAAAACAGTTCAAAGGAGAAGTGGAATAGAGGAAAGTAATAGATGGGATGAGTTTGATCAGGATACATTGTATACATGTGGAGATTTCACAATGGACCCCCTACATAATTAAAATATGCTAATAATAAATGCATATATGTATATATGTATCAGAGATTATCAGGTCTCATTATTATGTAAGGTTAAAAATGTGAAAAATTCAAATCCATTTACCTGATTGACTAAGAGAAAGCTCAAAACTCAGCTCAACAGTTGAATTATGAGAGCCAAAGTCAAATCAACTGAGCCTGAAAACCATAAGTCCACATTCCACAGCAGGCTAGTCTGTTTAAACCCTTCTCCATGGCCACCAACCCTTACAGCCCTACAGGTATATGATACAGTGATGCCAGTATTGTCTAGATCACAAAATGTTCTATGTGTTTGCTTCTAATTAAAGACCATTTGATTTTAAGAACTCAATAAAAAAAGCCATAAACCTGTATCATTCCATAAGAATGCCAAGAATGCTAAGTGCTCATCTAATATTCTTTCAAAGTGACCTTTAGTAAGGACTGCCTCTCCAGCTTGCCAACTAACCCGTCAGGAGGCAGACACGTGCCTACCTACCACAGGCTACTCAACTTTGAAAAGCAAAAGCAGAAAGGACTCACGCAAGCAGGCCCTCAAATTTCGCTAACAAAAAAGCACCAGGACAATCACAAGTAACAAACTCAAAGTTTAGAAAGTCACAAAGCCAGGTGCCAATGGCTCATACCTGTAGTCCTAATTCAGGAGGCTGAGATCTGAAGATCTTAGGTTTGACACCAATCTGAACAGAAAAATTCCCATGAGGAGCTGGGAGTTTGGCCTAGTGGGAGAGTGCTTGTCAAGCATGCACAAAGACCCAGGGTTCAATTCCTCGGTACCACAAACATAGAAAAAGCCAGAAGTGGCACTGTGGCTCAAGTGGTAGAGATCTGACCTTGAGAAAGCCTAAGGACAGTGCTCAGGCCCAGGACTGGCAAAAAAAAAAAAAAAAAAAAAAAAGTCACCATGAGACTCTTACCTCCAATTAACCACTCAAACACTGGAAGAGGCGCTGTTGCTCAAGAGGTAGAGTGCTAGTCTTGAGCACCAACAGGCTCAGAGTCACTTACAGTGTTAAATGATTCAGAAGAACACTGAGAAAGTTAATATTAACATATTTGTGGTAGAACATTGGAAAAGCAGCCAAAAAGCCTAGACTCTCTTCCTGGCTAGGTCACCTAATCTTGCAAAAGGGGTAGAGGGGATACTCAGACAGAAATCTGGACAGCCAAGCTCTGATAGAAGCACTTGGCAGTGATGTTCCTCAAGAAGAAAGGTGGGGGGCCAGGAGTTTGGCCTAGTGGTAGAGTGCTTGCCTAGCTAGCATGCATGAAGACCCAAGTTCAATTCCTCAGTACCACATATATAGAAAAAGTTGGAAGTGGTGCTGTGGCTCAAGTGGTAGAGTGCTAGCTTTGAGAAAGCCCAAGGACAGTGCTCAGGCCCTGAGTTCAAGCCCAGGACTGGCAAAAAAGAAGAAGAAAGATGGGGCTGGGAGTTTGGCCTAGTGGTAGAGTGCTTGCCTGGCATGCACAAAGACCCGGGTTCAATTCCTCAGTACTACATATATAGAAAAAAGCCGGAAATGGTGCTGAGGCTCGAGTGGTAGAGCTCTAGCCTTGAGAAAGTCCAAGGACAGTGCTCAGGCCCTGAGTTCATGGCCCAGGACTGGCAAAAAACAAAAAAAAAAGAAAAAGAAGAAGAAGAAGAAGGAGGAGGAGGAGGAGGAGGAGGAGAAAGAGGAGGAGGAGGACGAGGAGGTGGAGGAGGAGGAGGAGGAGGAGGAGGAGGAGGAGGAGGAGGAGGAAGAGGAGGAAGAGGAAGAGGAAGAGGAGGAAGAAGGAGGAAGAAAGGTGGGGCTCTTAGGACTAATGATGGCTTAAGTGCATACAATTATGATCAGGCTGATAGCAACTGGCCCTGCCCTTGGAACATACACTCAACATGAGCAGCTGAGACAGTCACAGGTCTGCTTCCAGAGAAGCTCCATGGCCTGGATCTATAGCCTTATGTGGTCCTTCCCCTGTATGGGCTTATCTCCCCCATTCTACTTTCTCACTAGAATCTAGCCACTGTGGCCTTCTGTCTACTACTAGATGCCCCTTACTCATTTATTCTTACTCATCTGAGCAACCCGTGAGGACGTTCTCAGCCCTAGTTTGTACACTAGCAATGAGTACAAGGCTCTGGTAGAGGGAATTCCATTTAGGAAAGAATAAAGCAAGGTAAGCACTTCAGCATGCAGGAGGGGCAGTGCAATATGGAAAGGATGGTGGCCCCAGGTCCTGCTAGGAAAGAGGCGGAGAACAAAGGCACCAAAATGGGAGGGCTAAGATGCTCTGTGAACCACAGTTGCAAAGGTCCCTGCCCTAATGGTAGAGTGTTTGCCTTGCATGCACAAAGACCCGGGTTCTATTCCTCAGTACCGCATACATAGAAAAAAGCCGGAAATGGTGCTGAGGCTCTAGTGGTAGAGCTCTAGCCTTGAGAAAGTCCAAGGACAGTGCTCAGGCCCTGAGCTCAAGCCCAGGACTAGCAAAAACAAAAACAAAAATAAAAACAAGTGGAGTTGTGACTCCAAGTGGTAGAGTGCTAGCTTTGAGCACAAAAGGTCAGGGACAGCATCTAGGCCCTGAATTCAAACTCCAGGACCAAAGGGCAAGGTGGGGGCGGGGGGAGAACCACAGGAATTGCTAAATGCAATAAACAAATTATCTCCAAGTAATGTAAGTATTACCTCAAGTATCAACAGAGGTTGACGTCACACAGTTACTTCACTACCTGGGTTCTAGTGTAGACCATGCAAGAACTCCACTTCTGAGATATATTCCCAAGTACTAATAAAACTTTGATGAAGCCGGCATAGTTGATCACAACCCTAGCTATTCAGGAGACTAACATCTGAGGGTTGTGGTTCAAAGCCAGATGAGGCAATGAAGTCAGTGATACTCTTATCTCCAATTAATCACCAGAAAACCAGAAGTGGCACTGTGGCTCAAGGGGTAGAGCGGTAGCCTTGAGCTGAACAGCTCAGGGACAGTGCCCAGGCCCAGAGTTCAAGCCCCACGACCCACCGACAAAAACAAACTTTGATCAAAGTGAATTTAATGTCACTTCAACAGAGACTCTAATGTAACACAATGTCTTATGCATAAAAAAGCAAGGGAATAAAGACCGAAGAGTATAAAGTAATCAGCAAATTCAATCACTATAGTAAAAATGAAAGTCAGAATTCATTATTTATTCCAATTACTTGCTCCAGTCTAATGAAGGATACCTCACTTAAAAGCCTGTGTTAGAAGGAGAGTTTTGTCCAATTCTACTAGTTCTGCCTTTCATTTCTAATCTTGGGCTACCACAAGTGTTCTTGGTGGAATGTCCAGGTCAAACCACTGTGTACAGCTCTCTGGGCAAATCATGGGGAGGAGGGGTATTTATGTTTATGACAACACTCCCACATCCACTGGATAACATCTCCCTCCCCCCACCCCCCCACTTTTTTTTTTTTGGTCACAGTCCTGGGGCTTGAATGCAGGGCCTGGGCACTAGCCCTGTGCATTTTTTGCTCAAGGCTAGCACTCTACCACTTAAGCTACAGTGCTACTTCTGGCTCTTTCTGTTTATATGGTACTGAAGAATGGAACCCAGGATTCATGCATGCTAGGCAAATATTCTACCACAAAGCCACATTCCCAGTCCCCCAACTTTCCTTTCTAAACCAAGTTCCAACTCTCCTTCAGTGAAAGACTCCATGCTGCTCCTCCTTGCCCTGCGCATTCCTGCATCTCCATACATTATCTGGAAGGCCCAGAACCTGCACATCCTTAACACACAGTAACAGTGACAAGTACCTACGACATTCACTTGGCCACCCTTGCCCTTCCACTCTCTCCTATCAGCAGAACTGAAACTGCAAACTACATTTCCCAGGCTCCTCTAGTAATTGACCTCTAGAGAGATTCTGCCAATGGCTCAAAAGATCCACCACATTTTCCTGTTTGTCTGTCTCTAGTGGAGGCAGCAGTGGCTGTGGCATGAGGAATCCTGCAGGAATGAGGTAGATCACACAGCCCAGCATCACCGAAGGCTGACTTTCACACTGGGTATAGAAGGTGGCCATCAGCCCTGTGTGCTCATGCCACCCCCCCACCACAAACAACACTGCCAGCTGTCCCAGTCTCCATCCTACAACCTTATCCCAGGAAACTAGGCCCACAGCCCAAAGAACGGCTTCAAGTACTTGGGTGCGATCAATTCCTTTCAGAGAAATAATGTTCCAGTAAGACGGGACTTACTAGGTAAGTGTAGGTGCCTGGCTGATAAAACATGATGATAATAACAATACTTCCCAGGTAATCACCTCTTCTTTTTTTCCTCTGTCTTCTTTTTTTAATAATCACCTTTCAGCAAACAAACTCCCCATAATGAAACAGCACTTCATAATACAGGGCTTCAGCTTCACCCCGTTTAAGCATTTCCTAAAGGTGCTGGGTCAGGTGAGAGTAAAAGGACTAGTAAAGCAGGTCAGTATGCTGGCATGAAGTTCCACTGCACAAAACATGGACAATGCTGCCTGATGTGGTGGCTCACACCTGTAATCCTAGCCACTCAGGAGGCTGAGATCTGAGGATCAAGGTTCAAAGCCACACCCCGCACAAAAGGACCCTGAGACTCTTATCTCCAACTAACCTCTAGAAAACAGGAAGTGGGGCTTGGCTCAAAGGTAGAGCAGTAGCCTTGAGCTAAAGAGCTCAGGGACAACGCCGGCCCCAAGTTCAAGCCCCATGAACCCGTACCTCATATACAGAAAAAGTCGGAAGTGGAGCTATGGCTCAAGTGGTATAGAGTGCTAGCCTTGAGAAAAGCCCAAGAACAGTGCCCAGGCTGTGAGTTCAAGTCCCAGGACTGGCAAAAAGTAATAGGAACAACGATCCTCCTCCTCCTCTTCCTCTTCCACATCCTCCTCCTCCTCCTCCTCATCATCATCAGGGGCTGGGAATGTCTTTTAGTGATAGATGCTTGTCTAACATGCAGGAAGCTCTGGATTCAATTCCTCAGTACCACATAAATAGAAAAAGCTGGATGTGGTACTGTGGCTCAAGCAGTAGAGTGCTAGCCTGAAGTAAAAGCTCAGAGGCAAGTGCTCCACACCCTGAGTTAAAGCCCCAGGACTGGCAAAAAAAAAAAAAAAAAAAAAAAAAAAAGGTAATTATGTACAAGTGGGCATGGCAGCACTTGCTTATAATCCCAGCACTTGAGTAACTACGGCAGGAAAACTATGAGTTGGTTGAAAGGAGGGAGTGAAAAGAAAAGGGGGGGGGAGAGAAAAAGAAAAAACCTTATATTGCAAAAAGGCAATTATGGTTCTGGGGGAATGGCTCAAGTAGCCAAGCACCTGCCTAGCAAGTATAATGCCCTAAGTTCAAACACCAGTATCACTAAAATAATTTTTAGTTAATTGTTTATTTGTGCCTAAACTTGGCTTGAACTCAGGGCCCATACATTCTCCCTTAGCTTTTTCCATAAAGGATGGCATTCTACCAGTTGAGCCACACCTCTACTTCCCACTTTTTGCTAATTAATTGGAGGTAAGACTCTCAAGGACTTTCCTGCTGGGCTTTTTAAATCATGATCCTCCAGATTTCAGCCTCCTGATCAGCAAAGTTAATAGGTATGAGCCTGTCATATGCTCAGCCTACTTTCTTTCTTTCTTACTTCTTCTTTTTTTTTTTTTGCCAGTCCTGGGGCTTGAACTCAGGGCCTGGACATTGTCCCTGGGCTTCTTTTGCTCAAGATAGCAATCTACCACTTGAGCCACAGCACCACACCAAGTTTTTTGCTTCTATGGTATTAAAGAATGAAACCCAAGGCTTTCTGTATGCTAGGCAAAATACTCTACCACTAAGCCATGTTCCCAGCCCATGAAATAACTTTTTAAAAAGACAATTGTGTAGCTTCATTATTTTGAAAATATTGTGCAAGATGCCAGAATGTCTTTCTTGGCCTGGCATGGTGACTGTAATCCTAGCTACTTAGGAGGCTGAGATCTGAGGATCGTGGTTCAAAGCCAGCCTGAGCACTAAAGAACGAGAGACTCTTATCTCCAATTAATCTCTAGAAAGTGGGAAGTGAGGCTCTGGCTCCAGGAGTAGGGTATTAGCCTTGAGCTGAAGAGCTCAGGGGCTGTGCCCAGGCCCAGAGTTCAAGTTCCAGGACCGACCAAAAAAAAAGTATCTTTCTTCCCAGTACTTCTTTCAACACCAGAGCTTATATGAATCCCAAAGAGTTTGGCCCCAATGAGAACAAGGACCAAAAAACAAAACAACAACAAAAAAAAAACTACAAAGGGAAGAAAACTAGTCTCAAATTTAAAGGAATAAGGCCAGGGGTGGTGGCTCACGCCTATTATCCTAGCTATTCAGGAGGCTGAGATCTGAGGATCTGAGGATCAAGGTTCAAAGCCACCCCGGGCACAAAAGGACCTGAGACTGTTATCTCCAATTAACCTCCAGAAAACGGGCTTGGCTCAAGGGTAGGTCGGTAGCCTTGAGCTGAAGAACTTAGAGACAGTGCCAAGGCCAAGTTCAAGCCCCATGACCCACAAAAAAAAAAAAAAAACGGTCTGAGACTCTTGCCCTGAGTTCAAGACCTACAATGTGGTGAGGTTGGAAGCCCTGGCCCTACTTTCAGCAAAAATTATACATACAGGTGGGGGTAGGACAGGCCCTGAGGCACTACAAAAACATACACATAGCCACATGTAAACAAAATCAAATCCATTTAAAATCTCAAAGGAAAAAAATACAAATTGTCTAGAGGATCAGCTGAAAGTAATACATTTCTCATAAGTCAGGACGATCTTAGAAATTTCACATCACTTTTCCACACACTAATCTTTATGGAAAAAGTGGAACTGGAGTTTGATCTCAGAGCCTCTCACCTGCAACACAGGTATTCTACCACCTGAACCACTCCACCAGTCTCTGAGTAAGTCATTTTCAATGAATTCACTGGATCTAAAGGAAACTTTGTCCATAAACTTTCAAGTTGTATGGCAAATAATTTTCCTTGAAATCCACAGGCAATGATTGCCACTTGATTGCATCACACACTTGCTCATTGTTTTGAGAAAGGAGGGAATTGCACAGGCAGGAGAACTATGCTTACTTACAAGCACTCACCCCTGTCTGGAGTTGCAGCCTAGTTGTAGGCTGTATGAGGCTCAGGGTTCTATCACCAACACCAACAAAATTCAATCAATCTTGTTTGGATTTTGGCACTACTGGGGTTTCATTCAGGACCTTGAACTTGTTTGGCAAACACTCTACTGAGTTTGTACCCAACTCTGTCTGCTTTCTTTTTCTTTCTTTCTTTTTTTCTTCCAGTGCTAGTCCTGGGGCTTGGACTCAGGGACTAGGTGCTGTCCCTGAGCATTTCTGCCCAAGGCTCCCAGTCTACCACTTGAGCCACAGCTTCACTTGTGACTTTTTGTTGTTTTAATTGGTGATAAGAGTCTTACAGAGCGTTCTTTCCCAGGCTGGCTTTAAACCTGAATCCTCAGATCTCAACCTTCTAAGTAGCTAGACTTATAGGTGTGAGCCACCGGTGCCAGAGTATAATAGTTTTTTTGTTGTTTTGGGGGGAGTTTTTTTTTGTGGGTCATGGGGCTTGAACTCTGCCTGGGCACTGAGCTCTTTGGCTCAAGGCTGCTGTTCTACCCTGGGTCTGGACATTGTCCCTGAGCTCTTCAACTCAAGGCTACAGTCCTACCCTAGAGCTAAGCCCCACTTCCCGTTTTCTACAGGTTAATTGGAGATAACAGTCTCAGGTCCTTTTGTGCCCAGGTGGCTTTGAACCTTGATCCTCAGATCTCAGCCTCCTGAGTAACTAGGATGCACCCGGCTTATAATAGTAACTTTTAATGAATATACAGAATGAGGGAAATACTCCAAGATTTATAATCCTCACCAGCCAGTAACAATTTAAGCGCCATTTACTAGGTCCTAAGTACATGGTCTGCAAACCATAAAGCAGTTTACACTCAGTAGCTCATATCATACCTCATTTCAAGCACTTTAAAAAAAAAAAAAAAAAAAGAGGCCTGGCCAAGGCTAAATAGTTACAAAGTAGCAGAGTGAAGTTTCTAACTGTGGTATTTGACCTTTCAAAGCCCAACTATCACCCACCAGGCACAACCTACTACCATGATTCCTAGGAGAGACCAAAAGGTATTAGCATTCAGAGGAGATTCCATTTGTATGAACCAGCAAAATACTGGACCGAAGGTGTGGCTCAAGTGGCAGAGAACCAGCTTCGAGCAAGAGAGCTAAACAAGAACATGAGGTCCAGAGTGACACTGGCACACACATACAAGGTATGTACCAAAGCAACCCAACCCAATCATCCCCCCTGCTCTTCCACAGGTAAACAGTCCAGTCCAAGGGTCCAGCCCACTGTCACACTCTCCAGGTGCCCAATACAAACCTGCCCACTGACTAAGGACAAAGCAGTTCTTCAACTCTGGTCTACAGGAAAATGGAGTTCACATGAATACCAGTGTCACACTGGGCCAGAAATCACTGTGGTGTTTCCAAGCAGAGCTCTGAAGCTCAGCAGGGCCTCCAAGCACCTCATCTGTTCTACCCAGTATGCAAAGCTTTGCAACATACTCATGAGGTGACAGGTTAAGTCAACCGTGAAGTTCCAATAAAACATGGAACCTTCTATGGGGTGCCTTTCTGTCCATCTCATAACTTTAGCCTTGATGCTGCAAGACAGATGTACAATGAGACTAGCAGAGACCATTCTAATACTGGACATTACTGACAGCCCGGACAAGCCAGTACCCCACTAATGCAGCTCTGTAGCAAAGAAAGACAGGACCAGAAAGCAGCCTATGCTGACAACTTAAAGCTTAAAGAGCAGTAATCACTATTTCAAATACAAAGACAGGTTTAGTAAACAATGAGAGGGGACAAAGGTTTACAAGAGAAAAGCAAGCTTCCGAAAAGAATGACTTACACCACACTCATCCCCTGGATGCTCAACGGCAGGGCTCTCTGCTCCTCAACACCTCCAAACAAGACTCAGGGAAAAGACAAACAGGGCCCAGCCTAAATCAGTGCAGCAAAAGGGAAAGGAAATGAGGCCAGGGCGTTCAGTGTTACTCTAAACCAGTGGTTCTAAGCTTTTTGGGTCACAGATTCCTTTGAGAATTTGATGAAAGCTACAGCTCCTCTCCCTGCAGAAAATAAACAGAACCAAAATTTCACACAGAATCAGGAGGCATCAGAGACACCCTTTGCACCAACAGACCTTATAACCTTTGCTTAAAAACATGCTTTTCCCCCCCTTTTTTGTGGCACTGGGGAATGAGCCAGGCCCCAGCTCTAGTATCCACATTTCTAGCCACGTCTGACTAGAGGTAACTCTAATTTGCCAGCCATTTCATTTTTTTAGAGGCCACAACAGCAATGCTAAGAGAACAATATTCAGAGTGTGGCACCCATCTCTCACTGCCAATGGCCCCTCCTCTTACTACCTTATCCCTGTCAAGTGACAGTAACAGCTTGTGGGGTAAGACTCATATTCTTTCTTTTCTAACTAAACCTAAGAAATTGAAAAGCAGGAGCCTCATCTGACAATGCTTCATGTAGGGATGTACATATTTTGGTAATTACTGACTGGTTTACTAAATAACATGTTTAAAAGAACCTACACATTATCTTTTATAGTGAAATGAGAGCTGTAAATTCAAGTAGTACAAAAAAGATAATGCTATATAACTCAAACAGGTTTTTAAAATCAAAATGTTTTTCTAAATTAGACCCCTGGGAGCTTGAAATACAAGAAGCAGCCTGCACAAAACATGATTTCTACAGGCCCCCCATGGCTAGCATGCTAGTACACAGGAAGCCACAGCTAATACTACCTGAGTACATGGGCCGCTGGTCTGGAGAGTGGGAACAAGTCCTACTTCTGGCTGTGGAAAGTACTTCCTTCCCCCAGCATTACTTGGTTATCAGTTTCTACATTCCTGGCTCAAGTTCACAGACCTACAATGATATAAAGACCCTGTCCAGAAATAATCAGAGGAAGAAGACAGTCGGTTCCACAGGGTTACTGGACAAGCTCAGACAAGGGGTTCACTACTGTGGGTTAGGGAAGGATTCCTAAAAAAAGAGTTAATCTTCCTATCAGGTCTCAAGAAGTAAAAGGCTTAGTCCTCCCATGTTTCTGGGTTTCAGTCATGTCTGTTGGGTTTTCTTCCATTTGATCAGGGAAGCAGGTAGCAGAACACCCAGACAAGAGGGACACAAGCAGTCCCAGAAACGGGGATCTCTGGGTAAGTACAGTACAGCCCGTGGGAGCAGTGAGTTTCTGAGGTGCGTAAACAACAGGCAAAGCTGCCAAAGGGCCTATACAAGATTTGTCTCGGAACAGGGCCCTTGTGAAGCCCTAGTCCTCCATTGCTGTTGCTAGTCATGGCTTCTAAGTTTTGAGTAATTTCAGGTTTGCAGAAAAGCTACAGATTTCGCAGAATTCCTATCACCTAGCTTCCCCTAATATTAACAGAATCACCGCATTTGTCCAAACTAAGAAACAAGTTAGATATGATGATAAACACCTGTGATCCCAATACAGCGGGCTGAGGCCAGCAGCCTAGGCTACATAATGAGGCCTTACCTGAAAAAGCAAATCAAAATTAAGAACTTGGGCCGGGAATGTGGCTCAGTGGTAGAGTGCTTGCCTAACATGTATGAAGCCTTGGGTTCCATTCCTCAGTACCACATACATAGAAAAAGCGGGAAGTGGCGCTTTAGCTAAGTGAGTTTAAGTGGTAGAATGCTAGCCTTGAGCACAGAGAGGCTCAAGGACACAGACCAGGCCCTGAATTCAAGCCCCAGGACCGCCCCCCCTCCAAAAAAAAGTTAAACTAAGTATGTTTTAGACCTAAACAGATTTTTCCACAACCTGGGCTGGGAATGTGGATTAGTGGTAGAGTGCTTGCCTAGAATGCATGAAGCCCTGGGTTTGAATCCTTAGAACCATATAAACAGAAAAAGCTGGAAATGGCGCTGTGACTCAAGTGGTAGAGTGCTAGCCTTGAGCCAAAGAAGCTCAGGGACAGTGCCCAGGCCCGAGTTCAAGCCCCAGAACTGGCAATTTCCACATACCATTCCACTTAAATCAAAGAGATTCTAAAATTTCTTCTTAGCTCCTGAACACCAGTATTTTCATTCTGTCATGAGTCTCCTGCCTTCCCAGGCCCTGGAAGCTGGGTGCATCCTTCCAGTGCACAATGCTGTAAAGAAAATTAGGAGGGAGGGACACCAGGACTGAAACAGAAATACGTCACACCCAACACACACACACACACACACACACACACACACACACACACACACACACACACACACAAACCAAACATGCTGCTTCCACTATGGAAGGAGAAAGAAATGCAAGCACTTGCTTCTGCTTCTTCAGTCCTTTGGGGAGCTAAATCCTGTTCAATCACCACACTAGTCACCTCAAGGAGTGGAGACCCCTCAACCAATTCTCAAAACAAAATGCTATAAGCCACCTAGGATTCAGGAGTGAAGATAAGGGTGATTCATCTTTCTCCTAGATCTTCATGTAAATCTCTTACTATTAGGATAGAATTTTATCACATCACAATAATCTTTACACAGGGACTTTTCCAGCATTAGTCACACATAGGCTTTATATACATGACCTGTACACTAAGCCTCCACCTCCAAAACAACCACACCTATGCAACCTTGAATAATGGTCATTTCCTAGAATCAGGGATGAATCCAGCATAGCAGTAACCTTGCCTAGCATGTATGATGCCCTTGGTTCAATCTCCAGCATTGCATAGACAAAAAAAATAGAGCTGGGTGAAGTGGCCTTACACCTGTAATCCTAGATACTCAGGAGGCTGAGATCTGAGGATCAAGGTTCAAAGCCAGTCCAGGCACAAAAGTCCGTGAGACTCTTACCTGCAATTAAACAGCAGAAAACCAGAAGTAGCCCTGTGGCTCAAAGGGTGGGGCAGTAGCCTTGAGCTGAAGAGTTTAGAGACAACGCCCAGGCCCAGAGTTCAAGACCCACAACCAACCCCCCCCAAAAAAAAAGAGCGAGAAAAAAGAAAACTGAGGAAGATATTGATTCTATGCAAAAATCACTACATTGCTGATACCAAATATAAACTTCTTCTTTGTTGTTGCTTTTGTCAGTTGTGAGGTTAAACTAAGGGGGCCTGGGCACTGTCCCTGCGTATTTTCCACTGAAGGCTAGTACTTTACTACAGACCCACTTCCAGTTTTCTGGTGGTTAGTTGGAGGTAAGAGGGGTTAATTGGAGGTTAAGACTCTCACAGACTTTCTCACATGGGCTGGCTTCAAACTGCAATCTTCAGATCTCAGCCTCCTCCTGAGTAGCTAGGATTAGAGGTGTGAGTGAGTCATTGACACCTGGCCAAACTGTAATTTTTTCTACAAATTTTGAAACACAACTGTTAGGCATGATAGCATACTATATTAATCCTAGTAAGCTGAGTCAAGATAATGGAGAGTTTACTGTCAGCTAGGTTACACAGACATCCTGTCTCAAAACAAAAACAAAAAAGTCACACATATGTACGCAACTAACAAACCACATCAGTTAACAATGACTATCACTAGAAGGCATAACTTAAGGAATATGTAAACTTTCTCTGTGGTAGAAGCTATTTGTCAAACACTATCCGCAGGGAGGGAAAGGGAGAGGAAGGGATCATGGGAAGAAGGGAAAAAGGAAGAAAGGAAAAGTAGAAGAGTCTGGCACTCCTTTTTTGGGGGGTGGGGGCTAGTCGTAGGCCTTGAGCTCAAGGCCTGAGCACTGTCCTTGGGCTTTCCACAAGGCTAGAGCTCTACCAATTGAGCCTCAACACCACTTCCGGCTTTTTCCTATGTATGTGGTACGGAGGAATGGAACCCGGGTCTTCGTGCAAGCTAGGCATAGGCAAGCATTCTGCCACTAGGCCAAACTCCCGGCTGAAGGGTCTCTCTTTTATAAACTTACACTGCACTCTCTAATATTTTGGCCATTTTATTAAATCAAAAGTTTAGTTTCTCCATCCCACTCACTACATTTCAAGTAGCGGCATGTGGCTAGTTAACAAAATTCTACCAGGGGCTGGGAAAGTGGCTTAGTGGTAAAGTGCTTGCCTAAAGTGGTAAAGTGCTTGCATGAAGCCCTGGGTTTGATACCTCAGTGTTACATACACAGAAAAAGCCAGAAATGGCACTGTGGAACAAGTGGTAGAGTGCTAGCCTTGAGCAAAAGAAGCTCAGGGACAGTCTCAGGACCTGAGTCAAGCCCCAAGACTGGGGAGAAAAAAAAAAAAATCTACCAGGCAGGGTTGGTGCCAACAAAGCCACACAGGTGGCCTCACAATTTCCAGGGCTCTTCCCAAACCCAAAAGGCAGAATACTTCAAAGAGGCAGCAAATACTTCAAGCAGAAAAATGAATAGGTAGGGATGGAAGTGTGGCTCAAATGGAAGAGTGCCAGCCAAGTGAGCAAACCAAAGAAAACAAGCAAGTACAAGGCCAAACCCCAGTACGGCAAAAAGAAACAAGAAATGAGTGATAAACTTTGATTGTGCTCTGCTAATATAAGCTGAGATGAAAATGGTCTGAAATGGATACAACTGCACTATAAATCCACTTAGGACCTCACAAAAAAAAGAGGAGGAGAAAAGGGAACTGGAATTAACTGTCAGGTTCTGGAAATCTTTAACAGGTAAACTAAACCAGGGACAAAGCACAGAATGGCCAGTGTCCATCCAAATGCCTTTCACTCAGAGGAACATTTCCCAATAATCAAGGTCAATATGGAAATCACACTAACAAAACAACTCAGCGCCTGCAAGGGAAACCACTTCACTAGCTCACAGGAGAAAGCATGGGAAAAGAATAATGGGCTGCCACATCAGCAGTGGGTTCTGAACAGCAATCCATCCCAAGCAGACACCTGTCAATCAGCCCTAAGGGCTCAATATGCCCATAGGCTCAAGAAGCAGCAGGAGTGCTACAACTATAGGATTTAACTGCACACTCAAGGAAACCCCAGGATCCATTTTTTTCTTCTTTTTTTGCCAGTCCTGGGCTTGAGGTCAGGGCCTGAGGACTGTCCTCGGACTTTCTCAAGGCTATTGCTCTACCACTTGAGCCTCAGCACCCACTTCCAGCTTTTTTTTTTCCTATGTATGTGGTACCGAGGAATCGAATCCAGGTCTTTGTGCATGCTAGGCAAGCACTCTACCACTAGGCCAAACTCCCGGCCCCCCAGGCTCCATTTTTTAACTGTCCCTGCAGCTAAACTGCTCTATTCTTCATTCAGACTTTCATTAAGTATCCATGACAAGCCAGGCACTCTACTGGGCTTCATGAAAAGCAAAAAGAATAAATCTTGCCAGGGCCCTAGTGGCTCACACCTAGAATCCTAGCCAGCTACTGTGGAGGCTGAGATCTGAGGACTGTGATTTAAAGCCAGCACTGGCAAGAAAGTCTATGAGATTATCTCTAATTAACTACCAGAAGACTGTAAGTAGAGTTCAAGTTTCAGGAAGGAAGGAAGGAAGGAAGGAAGGAAGGAAGGAAGGAAGGAAGGAAGGAAGGGAAGGAGGGAGGGAGGGAGGGAGGGAGGGAAAAGAAAAGAAAAGAAAAGAAAAGAGAAAGAGGAGGACAATCTGTAGCTTTAAGAGGTGGCCAAGGGGCCAGGAGCATAGCCTAGTGGTAGAGTGCTCCCCTAGCATACACTAAGACCTGGGTTCAATTCCTCCATACCACATATACAGGAAAAGCTGAAAGTGGCATTGTGGCTCAAGTGGCAGAGCATTAGCCTTGAGCAAAAAGTGTCCAAGGACAGTGTCCAGGCCCTAAGTCAAGCCCCAGACTGGCAAAGAAAAAAAAATAATAGTAGTAGTAGTAGTTAGTGGCCAAAGACTCCACTCCTGGGAGTTGGTTTCGGGAGCAGTTGTCCACACTCAAAATACACAGTGCTAAGTGGAACAGCTAGCTAGCCACCCTTTGGAGACTGACTGAATCAAGGTACACACACCCATCTGATGGGAAATAGGATGTTCCCTCCATGTAACACAGAATGGAGCAACCTCCTAAGACAGTAAACAAAAAGGATGCAGCCTGCAATGACCATAAAAGAGAGGGAGAGCAAATATATTTGTGTGTATTGTTTGTATAGACAGTATTTCTGAGAAAATACTGACGTCTCTCAGAAGAGGATGGGGTGTCTGGGATCAGGAATGAGGGAGCAGTACTGAGGAAAGGATCATAACTACAGTTACAAAACCACTAGTAGGACACATTCAGGAACCCACAGGATGAGCAGGGAGCCCCCAGATCCACAACAGTAACAAGGTTACTAACTGAGCACTGACCTCCACCTAGGAATTATTTTCAGCTTCCTTCTGAAGTTTCACTTGCACAGTGGCCTCAAGGAAGCACAGCCTCAGTCCCCAGTGCAGGAGAAGGTGCCTGAGGCCTTCCTTGCCTGAAGGTGCTGCTCTGGTGGGAGGAGGGGCAGGGACTCCAGCGGTGTCTGGCTGAGACAAGAGCTACAGGGCTATCCTGAGGCCAGAATGCCAAACAAACCTCAACAACAGATTAAGGGCTAAGGACTTTGAGTTAATCTCTACAAGTGAGACCAGCTCACTGATAAGACCCCAAAGTTGCTAGGCTGTAGCTACCTGGGGGCAGGTTACAAGCAGTGCAAAGACCAAGAGATAAGAAGCCAAGAGCTGTCCAAAATTTCACCATGCTGTCAGTGTCTCATCTAACATGCAGCTAACTCCAACCCCAACATGTCCATTAACCAAATTCTTCTTTCCTTCTCCCAACTAACCTAAGGCTTTTCCACCTTTGCAGAGTTTTCATGTGTATTCTTGGCATTTTGTTTTCAGAAATATAAATGACTTTGGGCAGTTAGAATAGTCTTAGGCACTTTAGGGACAAGCACTCAGAATAAAAATAACTTGTCCCAGGTCAGAAAATTATAAGTAACAAGATGACAGCAGCCTCCACATCACCTGGGAACCCAAGGGCCAAAATAACCTCATGCACATTTGTCGTTCAACAGATACTGACTGGGCTCAGACTGACCTATCAAAGACTATTCTAGAAATAAAGAGGGGCCCAAGGGCCTGTAATCCCAGCTACACAGGAGGCTGAGATCTGAGGATCATGGTTCAAAGCCAGCTCTCTTGCACTAAAGACCATGAGACTCTTATCTCTAATTAACCACTAAAAAAAAACAAAAACAGGAAGCTGGGGGAAGAAAATGGGGACCAAGACATAAGAAGGGGTATCAATGTTTGTGAAGTAATGCACCTTCTATCTGGTGAATATAATGTAACCCTTCTATTAATTACAATAAAAATATATGAAAAAGAAACCAGGAAATAGGGCTGTAGCCTTGAGCTAAAGAGCTTAGGGACAGCGTCCTGGCCCAAAGTTCAAGCCCCATGACTGACCAAAAAAAAAAAAAGGAAAAAAAAGGCCCAAGGGACTAGAAATATAGCATACAGCTCAGTGGTAGAGCACTTACTTATTAACAAGCACCTTGAGGTCATAGCTTTGTCCCCAGCATGGGGGAGGGGGGAAGGACACGCAGGACAACAGAGCTTGTTGTTTTGTTTGGCTGGATGGTTGGCTCAGTGATACAGTGAAACAGGCCTAGAACCCTGGTCCTTAGCCTCCAGAGCACTAAGATTACCAGTAATTACTTAGCACAGGCACACTAGACAAGCCAGAATAGTTTGTAATTTCATTTCATGTCTAAATATAAACCCATTCATCAAAATAAAAAGTTCTATGCTAGGTGTGATGGCTCATGGCTATAATCCTAGCTACTCAGGAGGCTGAGATCTGAGGATCAAGGTTCAAAGCCACCCCAGGCACAAAAGGAAGGACCTGAGACTTATCTCCAATTAACCCCTAGAAAACGGGAAGTGGGGCTGTGGCTCAAGGGTAGGGTGGTAGCCTTGAGCTGTAGACCTCAGGGGCAGCTTCCAGGCTGAGTTCAAGCCCCATGACACACACACACACACACACACACACACACACACACACACACACACACACACACACACACACACACACACACACACACACACACACACACACACACACACACACACACACACACACACACACACACACACGTTTCTACTTAGTTACTAAACTAGAAAGACAGCCCACCAACAGGGAAAAGATCTTTACCAGCAATCAAAGGCCCTAATATTCAATATATCCAAGGAGCTCAAGAAACTAACCCCTCCCAAACCTAATAAACCAGTCACCAAATGGCCAAGAGAGACTTCTCAGAAGAAGAGATAAGAATGGCAAAGAAACACATGAGGAAATGCTCATGATCCCCGGCCATAAAGGAAATGCAAATCAAAACACCTGAGATTCCATCTCACTCCAGGAGGATTGGCCAACACGGTGAATCTGAACCACAAATGTGGGTGGCAATGGGAGGGAAAGGAACTCTACTGCACTGTTAGTGGAATGCAAACACAGTCACTTTGGAAAGCAATCTGGAGGCTCCTTGAAAAAGCCAAACATAGACCTTCCCTACCACCCAGCCACACCATTTCTGGGCATTTATCCTGAACATCACAAGCCAGGATATACGGACACCTGCACATCCACATTCACTGCCGCACTATGCATAATAGCCAAGGTATGGAAACAGCCCAGATGTCTCCAACAGATGAGTAGATCAAAAAATGTGTCAACTATACACAAAGTAATTTTACCTAGCCATTAGAGTAAAATAATGTAATTTGCAGGGAAATGGATGGACCTAGAATAAATCATGTTAAGTGAGGTAAGCCATGGTCGGAGAGACCATGTTCTATGTTCTCTGGTATGTAAAAATTAGATTTAAAATGCACCAGGAAAGGACAAACAATTCAAGATTCTAGGTATTCATCTCACAGTGAGACCATAGGATGACACCCCCCCCTTTTTTTTTTCAATCCCTGAGCTCTTCAGCTCAAGGCTACCACTCTACCACTTACGCCACAGCACCACTTCCAAAAGGATGATACTCTTAAGAGCAAATTAAGAAACACATTACCTCTTAATAGTTATATAAAGTAATATGCATACTGAAACAGTCTTTAACTGGAAAGTTAACGACTCCCTTCCCCCCCCCAATCTTGGGGCTTGAACTCAGAGCCTTAGCTTCTTTTTACTCTAACACTTGGGCCACAGGGCTACTACTAGCTTTTTCTGTTTATGTGGTACTGAGGAATCAAACCAGGGCTTCATGAACAATATTTATTTTAAGCTTAGGGACACAACCCAAGCCCCAGGACTGTCACCAAAAAAAGAAAAGAAACTTGTACATAAAAACTTGTTTCTTAACTGGGCACTAGTACCTTATGCCTATAACATTAGTTACTCAGGAGGTTGAATTGTGGTTTGAAGCCAGCCTGGGCAGACAAATCTATGAGACTCATCTCCAAATAACCACCAGAAAACTGAAAGTGGTGCTGTGGCTCAAAGTGGTAGAGCTCTACCCTTGAGCACAAAAGCTAAGGATAGATAGCACCCAGGTGCTGAGTTCAAGCCCCATGACTGACAAAACAAAACAAAAACTTCTTTCTTGACAAGTTTTCTCATAAGATGAAATCTGTCTTCCAAGTCAATGCAGTCTTGCACTGAAATGTTTAGTCACACTTAATTCTTTATGATAAGATCAGAGAAAAGAATTGGGTCACTGGCCTTCTAAAATTTTTACTTTCTGGTTCAGACCAAGGGTGTGTCCCACGTTGGCCGTAAAGGAAGGTCATCTTCTAGGTGTTGTGGTTTGTGTAACTAGTCCCTTCTACAAGCAGACACTCAATAGTGGTTAGATCGAACAAAAAAAAAGAAAGAAAGATAATGTGTTCTTCTAGTCTGAAGCTATATGGAACTAATTTATTACAGCTTCTTTTAGTAGCTCTTAGGCTATTTAAGTTATCTGAGAAAAACTAATTAAACAGACATCAAGTAAATCACTTAAATCTTACTAAGATTATGGCCTATAAAAAAGAAGACCTAACAAAGTGTGGCTCTCCTGCTTATTAGTACCTAGTACCAGCACGCATGGAGGCTTGATGCCTGGCTGAGCAGAGCTGAGCTGACTGCCATCCATGCCAGATCACTGCATCTCAGCCTCTCCATGGGGCTATGTGACCTTAGGCAGCCCTGTTCAGTACCTCAGTTTCCAGCCAGAAGCTGAAAACAGTACCCACATCAGAGGGTTATATTCCAAGAAAGGAAGATTGTAATCTTCTGGTGCAAAGCAGCAAGTGATTATTACTGTTAATAGTGTTAATACTTAATTGGATTATTCTCTAAGAGTGATTGCCCTAAAGGGACTAGAGTCTGACAAATCTCACCATTTCTACTTTCTCACTTCTCATCTCAATTAACACACATAATATAATCAAATTGCAAAACAATGAACTTATTTTACCCTTTTTGGGGGCGGGTAATTAGGAATAACTCAGTGCTTCACAGTTAAGTACTCTACCAATTCAGCCACTCTACCAATCCCTATTTTTCTTAATAATAAAATTAGGGAGTAGTACCAGGAGGATGGGGGAGCTCCCCAAGAGGGTGAGGAGAAAAACTAGAGTTGAAGTAGTTTGTTAACAGGTATGAAAATAGAATAAGGAAACCTACTGAAACAGGTTGGTTTTGTTTTATGCTGGTACTGGGGCTTGAACTCTCAAGACCCCATGCTCTTGGAAAGCTTCTTTCCCCTCACAGCTGGTGTTCTACCACTTGAACTACATCTCAAGACCAGTATTGAGCTGGCTAATTTGGAGTCTCATAAACTTTCTGCCAGGCTGGATTCAAACCTCAGTTCTCATGTTTCAGCTTCCTTAGTAGCTAGGATTGCAAACATGGGCTACCTAGTCTTGTTTTAAAAGGTAGTGAAGTAAGGTAAGGGAGGATGGTTAGAGGGGATGAGACAGATCAGGATAGCCACCACGCCTGGCTGCACTTTGAGCCACAGTGCTATTTTCAGTTTTCTGCTGGTTAATTGGAAATAAGAGGCTCATAGACTTTCTTGTCCTGGCTGGCTTCAAAGTGCCCTCCTCAAATCTCAGCCTCCTGAGTAATTAGGATTACAGGCATGAGCCACCAGCACCTAACAGTTCTTCCACTTTTTTCCCTGTATATGACCTTCCATATATAAAAAATAACTTGAACTCATACTATTTACAGTTCTATATTTTTCTTTTTCCCATACTTAACTTTATTTTGTTTGCATGTTCCCATGTCAAGAACTCTCCAAAAACATACTTTTTCTTAATGACTCTATCCTTTTCCATAAAGCAACTATTCCCCTAAGGTTAAAATGTTCAGATCGTTTCTTTTTCTTTTTTCCTTTTTTATATTTATAAACATCACCATAGCTAACATTTTTAGATACAATCTTGGTTTGCATCTCTGCATCTGCTTCTTGATTTATGCAGATTACTATAAGCAGAGAGCCAGGAATGGTAGACAACACCTATGGTGCTGGTGGCTCACACCTGTAAACCTCCGTACTCAGGAGGATGAGATCTGAGGATCATAGTTCAAAGCCAACCAGGCAGGAAAGTCCATGAGACTCTTATTTCCAACTAACCACCAAAAACCGAAAGTGGTGCTATGGCTCAAAGTGGTAGAGCACTAGCCTTAAGCTGAAGATCTCAGAAACAGGGGCCAGGCCCAGAGTCCAAGCCCCATGACCAAGAGAAAAAAAAAAAAAAAAAAGAAAAGACTGGAGGTGGAGCTATGGCTCAAATGGCAGAGCATGAGTCTTGAGCAGAAAAGTCAAGCGAGAGTCACAGGCACTGAGTTCAAGTTCCAGCATTGGCACACACAAAAAAGTGAGTAAACAGGGTATACGTGAGTATTCCTTATATACACATCAATCATGTCTCACTACCCCAATACCTACCTACTAATGCCGGCACTCACAAACTGAAGTCAGAAGCCTTCCACTCTTCCCTCAATTGCAAAGATTTCATCTGCACTCCTCAACTGACCAGTGAAAGAAGGAAAGTTCTTATAGCTCAGGAGCATTCAAAAGATACACAACAATTTCAAGCCATTAAAAAAGTGATCACAGCTGCCAGGTGTGGTGGCTCACGCTTGTCATCCTAGCTACTCAGGAGGCTGAGATCTGAGGATCAAAGTTCAAAGCCAGCCCGGGCACAAAAAGACATGAGACTCTTATCTCCAATTAACCTCTAGAAAATGGGAAATGGGGCTTGGCCAGGGGAGCAGCTCAGGGACAACGCCCAGGCTGAGTTCAAGCTCCATGACCCACCAAAAAAAAAAAAAAAAAAGTGATCACAGGCCAGGAGTTTGGCCTAGTGGTAGAGTGCTTGCCTAGCATGCATGAAGACCAAGGTTCGATTCCTCGGTATCACACACATAGAAAAAAGCCAGAAGTGGTGCTATGGTTAAGTGGTAGAGCTCTAGCTTTGAGAAAGCCCAAGGACAATGCTCAGGCCCTGAGCCCAAGCCCAGGACTGGCAAAAAAAAAAAAAAAAAAAAAAAAAAAGTGATCACAGCCATGCAGTGATGGCTAGCACCTGTCATCCTAGCAACTCAGGAAGCTGAGATCTGAGGATTGGGTTGGAAGCCAGCCTGTGCAGGAAAAGTCCATGAGATTCTTTATCTCCAGTGAACCACCAGAAAACCAGAAATGGCACTGTGGCTCAAAGTAGTAGAGCACTAGCCTTGAGTGAAAAAAGCTCAGGGACATTGCCCAGTCCAAGTTCAAGTCCCACAATGAACAACAAAAAGAAAGAAAAAAGGGGGGAGTTTTGCCTAATGGTAAAGTGCTTGCCTAGCATGCACCACAGCACTGTGGCTCAGGTGGTAAATACTAACCTTGGGGAAACCCCAAAGACAGTGCTCAGGACCTGAGCTCAAGCCCCAGGACAAGAAAGAAGGAAAGAAGGAAAGAGAGAGAGAGAGAGAAAGAGAGAGAGAGAGAGAAAGAGAGAGAGAGGAGGGAGGGAGGGAGGGAAAGGGAAAGAAAGGAAAGAAAAAGGAAGGAAGGAAAACAGAAGTAATCACAAAGGCCAGTACTCACCAACGTCTTCACAAATTTAGTATGCACTTTTGAAAACTTAAGACCTAGAGGCACTTTGTATCACTAGGCATTTTTGGCACACTATTCCTGGTGATATGAAAGCCATTCTAGCTGAAGATGCAGATTTCAAAAATCTAATAATCTTGTATTAATGCAGTGCTGACTTTCATTTGTACACAATCAATTTGTTACTGAACAAAGAACCCTTTTTAATTACCTATGGCAATTAACGGTGATTTTCCTTTGTCTCATTCCTAAGTGGCACAGGCTGCAAGAGAAAAAGCCATAGTTTTGACCTTTCTTTTAAACACAAATGGGAAAAAGAACCAATGCAACTGTACATGCAACTTTTATTTTATTTTATTTTTGCCAATCCTGGGCTTGAGCTCAGGGCCTGAGCACTGTCCTTGGACTTTCTCAAGGCTAGAGCTCTACTACTTGTGCCTCAGTACCACTTCCCGCCTTTTTTCTATGTATGTGGTACCGAGGAACCAAACCCAGGTCTTCGTGCATGCTAGGCAAGCATTCTATACTAGGCCAAACTCCTGGCTCCAACTTTTAAATTTTTTTACCCTTCAGGAGGCTATTAGTCGTGGCTGATCAACCGATTTTTCACCCCAACATTTACACTGCAACCTAAGAAGCTACTAATTACACTAAGCACCACACAAATAATTTAAGGAGCAAAGTGTTTTTCTATCCATACACCTATCCATTCCTATGCAATTTTTAATTTTAATGACTTCGTTTTAATTTTTACTTCTAGTAGTGCTATTACTTAGCCATGTATGAAGTCCTGGGTTCAATTCCAAGTTCTACTTGCAGCACCAAAAGCACTCTCAATTAGGAGCTAACCAAATACTTTTCTATTTGCAAATGAAAATACAGACATTGCTGGGAGTTTGGCCTAGTGGTAGAGTACTTGCCTAGCATGCACAAAGACCTGGGCTCTATTCCTTAGTACCACATATATAGAAAAGCTAGAAGTGGTGCTGTGGCTCAAGTGATAGAGCACTAGCCTTGAGAAAGCCTAAGGGCAGTTGGCCCTGAGTTCAAGCCCAGGTCTGCCAAAAAAAAAAAAAAAAGACAGACATAAGGAGTCTTTACATAACCAGTCTCATTCAGTGAATCTAATTTTTGTGTATGTGGAGGGGGGGAGAAGTCAGTCATAAGGCTTGAACTCAGGGCCAAGGCACCATCACTGAACTCTTGCTCACGGCTAGTGCTCCACTACTTTAAGCTACAGCTCCATTTCTAGCTTTTTTTTTTTCCCACTGTAGTTAACTGGAGATAAGATCTCACAACTTTCCTACTGGGCTGGCTTCAAACCATGATCCTCAGATCTCAGCCTTCTGAGTATCTACGATTACAGGTGTGAGCTAGTGGTACCTGGCTGTATTATATTTTTACATAGTTTTGTTACATCTACATTTGATGTACATCAGAAAAGAAATGTCTGACTTTTCTAATGTGCTGGCTAAAAAGATAAGCCAAAATTTATGACTATAGTTCGGGGGGGGGGGAGAGTTGGTGCCATTCTATGGCTTGAACTCTGGACACTGAGCTTTCTGCTCAAGGCTAGAGTTCTACATTTTGAGCAACAGCTCCACTTTCAGTTTTTTTTTTTTTCTTTTCTTCTCTGTCGTTTATTGGCGGTAGTTTCATGGATTTTCCTGCCCAAACTGACTTTGAACCAAGGATCCTTATATTTGTCTCATAGGTAGCTAGATTACAAGCATGAGCCACTGATGTATAGAATGACTGTAGGGTGATCCCCGCCAAAACAAAATACCATGATGCGGAGCCTATGACGTGCTCAGTCTCTAAAGATGACATCATTAGGATTGTTAATATGGGATTGCCTCTTAAGGGGCCAGCCGTCAATCAGAATAGTCTACTCCTTACTCCATTCCTTCATACTCCAGTACATACCTGTCCACAACTGACTATAACTTCCTTAAAAGGAAGAACCATAACTTATTTGATATCCCAGACATACACATTGGTTCCTAACACTATCCTATCATTTATTAAGCCTTTCAGCCTGTCCAAGATGCTAGTGATGCAGAAGGAATGGGACTCAGTGCCAGCCAAGAGTGCTTCCCTCCAAACATCTAGAGCCTGGGAACAACCCTTAAGAGTTGGAGCACAATCTCCAAGACAAGGCTTTGGCATCTGTCAGGTACAGTGGGGCCAACACACATGTTGTCAAGGCATTCCACACCAGGGTCTTCATTCTCAGGAGTCTCTGACCCCCAGACAAGATGATCAAGGGCTGCTACCTATAAAAGAAAGCACCGAGTGGGAGCCAACTGGCAACAGGAATTTCTCCAGCATTTTTTATACTGCAAGAAGCTGTCTCTCAAGTGTTCAAATTCCATTACCAACTTAGTAGAGTAACCACAAAAAGATACTGTCCAAGCAAGGTAGCAGAGCTCCAAGGAGAGCTGAGGTGTGAAGACCTATGGAGGAATCGTGCAGACCAGTGCGGGCCAGCTTGGCACACACCACCACATGCCATGCACCTTCCACAGACAAAGCACACAGTGATGTCTGGCTATTTTCAGCACAAGTAATCATTACTTTTCTATGATGCTTCATGGCTCAAAGTAACTGATTTTCTGCTACCAAATCAACTGAAGAGCTTTCTCAATATCAGAGAAGCAAATAAAGAAAAATTTGATTGACAGATGCCAACTTACCTGTCCCAAACTGTTATATCAAAACTTAACAGAAACAAACTTATGGGAAGATGAACACAAATGATTTGTTTGCATTTCTTTTTTTTTTTTTTTTTTGGCCAGTCTGGGCTTGAGCTCAGGGCACTGTCCTTGGACTTTCTCAAGGCTAGAGCTCTACCACTTGAGCCTCAGCACCACTTCTGGCTTTTTTCTATATATGTGGTACCGAGGAATCGAACCTGGGTCTTCATGCATGCTAGGCAAGCACTTTAACCACTAGGCCAAACTCCCGGCCCTTGTTTGCATTTCTTAATACCACCAACTCAAGTGCCATTCAGACCATTGCAATTTGAGAGCCTTGGTCAACAATGACTCAGCTTGAAAATTTTCCATATAGCTTTTAAAAGGTGTGTAAGCCCATCCCCCCCAAATTGTAAACTAATTTCCCTGTGAATGGCTGAAAAAGTGTCAATGTTTTTGTTTTTTTGTTTTTTTTTTTGCCAGTCCTGGGCTTGAGCTCAGGGCCTGAGCACTGTCCTTGGACTTTCTCAAGGCTAGAGCTCTACCACTTGAGCCTCAGCACCACTTCCGGCTTTTTTCTATGTATGTGGTACCGAGGAATCGAACCCGGGTCTTCATGCATGCTAGGCAAGCACTTTAACCACTAGGCCAAACTCCCGGTCCAAGAGTCAATGTTTGTATTAAAAAATATATGTCCAAGGTAATCTGGTTCACATTCCTGTATATCCCAATCTATCCCTTAGGAAGAGCCCTATCTAAATTCTGTTTGACAGGACTTGACAAGGACATGGCATGTGACCTAGGACAATCTCGACCTACCATTGGGGCTGGACAGCACACTAGACTGCAGGCTAGCAACGTGAAACCCAGAGAGGAGAATCAATTTGTCCTAACTAATTAGGACAAGGGCTAGACAGAAGGCAGGCCCCTGCCCCATGCCCACTGCTCTTCCACTCCACGGGAGCCTGCCACAGTGCTCCAGGCAAGCCTTGCTCTTCCTGGCTTGCCAAGGAAGAGTCCAGATTTGGCAATGATTTTCAAACTAAGCTCCAGGAAATCCAAGGAGCCAAAAGAGGCATTTCTACTAGTTACCTTCCCTTTTCCAAGCAAAGAATCTCATTTTCTTTTTTGTTTTTATTTATACATATGAAATACAGAAAAGAAATTTTAAACAACTGGACTAGATGATCAACCAAATGTCACAAGGAGTATGTCGATTCACACTGTTTTATATCCCCAGGCGATTAATAACAACAGTCATGACACATCCCATGCAGGTCAGTAAGAAGCCTAAACGTCTCAGGAGAATACAACCAACCAAAGGCAGAAAGAAAGCAGAGCAGACGAGATGGAGGCGCAGAGCCCCTCCCTCTTCTGCATGTCCATCTGTGTGGACCCCCAGTGCTTCCTCATCAAGCACACTGAACCAACACTCTCAAGACTGTGCAAGCCTCACTTCCCATACTGTCCCTTCCCAAAAGTCATCAGCAGGTCCAGGGATGGGCACCCAATAATTTCCAACTTCTTCCATTTGTCTGATATGAAGAAAAAGGGCCATCTTCAGATTTGTTATTGTCAGACCTATTACTTCACCATGTCACAAAGCTGGCTCAGTGACAGGTAACAGGGGGCATAGCAAAAAAAAAGAAAAGAAAGCAGGGGGAGAAGGAGGAAGGGAGGAAGGGGGAGGAGAGAGGAAGTAAGGCTGTGGCAAAGGAGTTTTGATTAGGCCAGTTTCTAAGTCTAGCCCTTGAAGACTTGTTACTAGGTTGAACAGTGTCATCTACTACCATCTCACACCCCACCCCAACTGCAGCACCCAAACTGCTCCAAAGGCCAAGCTACCACCTCACATTCCTGTACCACCAAATTCCATCACAAAAGTAAATGTCAGGGCTTGAGAACTCCTCTGCCATCAGAGAAATCTGTCGGTTTCTTTCTCTAGAACATCAGCTGCAGCTTAAGAAGAAAAACTACCTCTTTGTTCTATTATGTCAACTTAGGCTTGAGGCATACAGAAACTTTTGATGCTGTCAGTGATATTAAAAGTGAGGAACACAAATGTAAGTAACACTATATCCACTGTTGTTTCTATTACTATTCTTAATTAGTTGCTACCTCCACAGTAAGAATAAAAAACAATTACACCAATAAAGGAAGCACAAACTCTAAAATAAATTCACATGAAGTCAAAAATTTACCACAGGAAATAAACCAAAATTATTTAAGTCTATAATAATGAAAACACATGCCATCTACAAATCATAAAAATCATAGACTCTTCTTGTCAGACAATGTGAAGTTCTAGGACTAAGGAAGTGGCTCAAAGGTAGAGTAGCTGGTTGATTATATTGTAAAAGATTCTGGGTTTGATCCTAGGAGGGAGAGGAAAACTAAAAGAAAACATAAAAGTGAGGGGCACCTGGGCATCAGTGGCTCACATCTGTAATCCTAGCGACTCAGGAGCCTGAGATCTGAGGATTGAAGTTCAAAGACAGCCCTGGCATGAGAAAGTCCTTGAGACTCCTAGGTCCAAGTAACCACCAGAAAACCAGAAGTGATACTGTGGCTCAGTGTAGTAGAGCAACAGCCTTAAGCTGAAGAGCTTGGGGACAGCGCCCAGGCCCAGAGTTTAAGCTCCCCCACTCCACCCCCAAAAAGCAAGGTGTAGATGGGTTACACTTGAAAACTACTGAGGAAGCTAAGTGAGATCTAAAGATTGAGGTTCCAAGCCTCAATCAGTTAATTGGAGACTGATCTCCAATTAACTACCAAAAAAAACAGAAGTAGAGCTGTGGCTCAAATGGTAGTACGCTACCCTGGAGCAAGAAGGCTCAGGAACAGTGTCTAGGCCCTGAGTCTTGAGTTCAAGCCCCAATACTGGCACCAAAAATGGGGGGGGGAGTGAAGAATCATACAGATCTTCTACCCAGTCTCCTTCACCGTCTCATATACAAATGCCCTAACATCTGATGAGTCAATGGTCCAATTCTGTACATGACAGTCAATGTTTTTTATTCCAAATGTATTCACATAGAACTATTTCTAAATAAGTGCTGAAATAAACAATTTGATCATTGCTCTGTTAAGAAGAAAGACTTTCCAGTAAATGTTCCTTCACAGCTGGATGGCTGCTTTACTATGCAATTGCTCTAGGCCGGGGGGGAGGGGGTTCAGGCTCTTGATTTATTTAAGAAATAAATAAATCTAGAACATGCTAAAGGTCCTCTCTCCCAAGTGAAGGAAGGATGCTGCTGGATAGCTTTTCTGCACAAACCATCTCTACCTCTGAATGAATTTCCTAAACTCTACCCTATCCCAAGACCATTGATGAAAACAGCCCAGGAAAGCTGGTAAAGGGACAGGGACAGTGCACAAACAAGACCAAACTCACTACATCTCTCAGTTTCTAGGACCCCAGAATGCCCCAACTTGTCCCTCAAAATGTCTGGGGAATGTCAGGGCCCAACCACACCCTCTTTGGACATCAACAAGCAGGAGAACCCAG
This sequence comes from Megascapheus bottae, assembly GCF_031878675.1. Lineage (NCBI taxonomy): Eukaryota > Metazoa > Chordata > Mammalia > Rodentia > Geomyidae > Megascapheus > Megascapheus bottae. The sequence goes on from NC_143539.1 coordinate 4,116,989, forward strand.
AGTGAGCCTGCCCACAGGCATAGGGCTCCCGTGACTAGGAGTGCCTGCGATACCAGAGAGCAGAAATCTTACTGACACTTGGCAGTCTCTCTCCACAAACAGTTTAAAACTGCTTTCCAAACCCAAGCCCTGACCATTTGGAAGACAGGGAAGCTGGAGCCACGGGGGCAGAGGTGAACAAGAAATAAACCCATCCTGCTCAGCCCCTCCCCCAAGGTCACAGTGCAAACCAAAGGCCATTAGGGGAGGCAAGACTACTGCTTTTGTAGGCCCAAAGCAGTAAACAGCAAGAGTGGCCATAACCCCATGGGATCAGGAGAACTTGAGAACTGGCATTTCCCTAGCCAGAGGTAAAACAAGACCATGACTTGTCAGCTGGAGAAAAAACAAAAAGCCCACTCCTAAGTCCTGGGGGGGGAGGGGATTGGAGAAGGAAGAGGGGCAGAGGATACAACTGTCTCTCTGCAATGCTCAAAGGGAGGGAAGTGAGAACAAGAGCTGTGGGCAGCTGCAGCCCCCTTTCCAAAGGATACAAAGCAAAACCCAGAGACCTGAAGGGGGAGCAAATACAGCACAAGGAAAAAGGGACACCTGAACCAGTTCAATCCTCCACCCTCCACCCACCTTGGTACAAGTGAGAGCAGTAACCAATCCCCATCTATTTACCACATCTCACGCATCCCCTGAGGACAAGAATCCAGAGAGGATCTGCAGCCTGGATTAGCGCCTAGAGAACCCAGGGCCCAGACTAGCCCCTTTCTTCCAGATCTGGGGCTGAGGGCTGGGGAGCAGGAGCTGAGACAGACATGCCTGAACCCGGGAAGCCCTCAATGGGAATGGGCGGGCCACCAGAAGAGAGCCGGGAGAGGCAAGTCTGACGTGAGGAACCTGACAGGACATGGAGGGGGAAGGAAAACAAGGTGAGGAAGGAAACATGCCGCGAGGAATGGGAAGCAGTGGGTATCCATCAGAGAACTGAGGCAGAGCCAAGAAGGGAAGGGGTAATGAGCAGGGAAGAATTTCAAAAGACACCTTCATTTCAGAACCAGGGGGAAGAGTACTCAAAAAAGGGGCAAGAGACAGCAATGGAGCACAAATACACACGAAAAAGAGTGGAGGGCGGAACAGAATGGAAACAGGCAGAGAACTTAGAACTGAGAGGGGCAGAGGTGGAACACAGTTCTAAGACTACTACTGCAGAGGATCACTTCAAGAGGTGCAGCAATAGGAAAGTTAAAAATGGGTCAAAACATAGGCAGGCAAGTGGACAGCTGGGGGGGGAATAGTGAGGGAACACTAAACACAGGGGGGGTGCTGAGCAGAGCTGGGGGGGAGGGAAGGTGTTAGCACTATCCAGGAACAGACCTACCAGATGCAGAATGAGAAGGGGGTGAGCTAGGGTGCAGTTACAAGGAGTCCAACATGAGTTTAGGGCAAGTCTTAGAAGAGCCACCATGAAAGGTAGAGGCTGAGAGCAAAGAGGGGGCAACCGTGGGCACTGGACAGAAAGGAGGGGAGGCAAATGAATGGAGCAGCCCAGAGGAGAGTCAAAATGAAGGTGCAGAGGAGAGGACAGCTCAAAGGACACTGTGCAGAGCTAAGCTGAGGGAGACTGAGTGGGGCGAGAAGTCGGTACGCGATGCAGAAAGGACAGTGCTACAGGGTCCAAGAGGGTGCTACTCTCTGCAGGCGGAGGCTGAAAGCCAACAGGCCTCGAAGGCACCGCACAGATCTGGGATCCAGCAAGGAAGGAATAGCAGAACTGAGAGGCTAGAAAAGTCTGGAAGCGAGGAAAGGGCCCGAATGGCCAGATGAGAGCCAGAGCTGAGAAGGGAAGAAGGCGACCACGGTTGCATCCAAGTGCGACCAGGGTGGGAAAGCAGCAGAGGAGCCCCGCGGGGGTGCAGCAGGTTCTGCCACAAGGCCAGGGCCAGCAACGCATAGGCAGCTGGGCCCAAGAGCGAGACGGAATGAAGTCCAAGGGAAATTCCCAGGATCAAGAAGACGGGCACTCAACCGAGGTCTGAATGGATCTCCAAGGAGAGAGAATGCAGGTCCTAAAGGGACAGCTCCTGGGGGCGCAACAGGCTCGGGGACCGGAATAATCCCAGGTAGGTCAAAGAAGGGGGCTGCGACCGAGCCTCGTGAGAAAGGGAACGGGGTCATCTCCGGAGCGGGCGCCACAATTCAGGGGGTGCAGCTGGGCTGCCGCGGAGGAGGAGGAGGAGGAGGAGGAGGAGGAGAAAAGAGGAGGAGGTGGATCCGAGGAGCCCTACGGAGCCCAGGAGGGGCGAAGCGTTCCTACCAGGGGAAGAGGGAAGCGGGGGGGTTGAAGAACTGGAATTGGGGTGGCCCTGAGATGGACACCCGAAATCCCCGGGCATCGGGCTGGGGACAGGCGTGGGGACCGCCGGGCTGCGGTGGACGAGGGCAGGGCGGGCGGGCGGCCGGGCCAGGCGGGCCGGGGGCCCCCGGCGCGGACGGCCGGGCCCGGGGCGCCGGTGTGGGGGGGGGGCGCTGCCTCCCCTCCCCCTCCGGCTTCTCCATTGTTCGCGGGCTCGGGGCCCCGCCGTCCCCGCCTCCCCCTGTCCGACCCCGCGTTGGGGCGGCGCCCGGCCTCGCCGCCTGGGTCCCGCGAGCTCCTTCACTCACCAGCTGCGCGCCCTCAGCGTGGCCCGGGCCTCCAGAATCCCGGCCTTGGCGACGGCGGCCCCGGCGCCATGTTCCCCTGCTCCTCGTCCAGCGGAGGCTGAGGCGGCGGCGGCGGCGGCAGCGGCGGCGGCGGGGGGCCGGGCGGACCCTCCCTCGCGGGCTCCCTCCTCCTCCGCCTCCTCCACCTCCTCCTCCCGCCGCGCCGCGGCTCTCCCTCGGGGCGGGGGGCGGGGAGGGGAAGGGGGGAGGGGCGGGAACCAGGGGGAGGGCAGACCAGCCTCGCTCTCTCGCTCGCTCGCTCCCTCCCTCTCTCCCTCCCGCGCAATGGCGACGGGCGCCTCCTTCCTGCGGCCGCCGCTCCCGCGCGCGCGACCCCTCGCTACTGCGCGTGCGCGGCTCGAGGACCGTTGCAGGGGGAGCGAGCGGACGGCGAGGGGGGGTTATGTGTGTGAGGGATCACGGCCTCCCCCCCCCCCGGGCGCGCGCCGCGGTAAGGATAACCCAACACGTGAGGAGAAAGGGGGGGCACGCTGCTAGAACGGGCGCGGAGGGTGAAGTGCGCGTGCGCACCCCCCCCCCCAGAAAATGCCGCTACTGCGGCGGCCGGGGCGCGCGAGACCGCGCGAGGAGACACCCGCGAGTTAAGCTCCGGCTCCGGGGTCGGCACGTGCGCATGCGCAGGAGGGACTGCCAACCGGCGCGGCTGGCAGGCTCAAAGCGGAGGGCGTGGCCCGCGGGAGCGCGCCCGGAGCCACCGAGGCCCGGCCTCGAGCTGCCTCCCAGAGAAAGCCAGAGCCGAGGCTTGGCCCGACTCTCCACGCGGGGGGGAGCGAAGGCGCGATCCCGCTCGCGCGGGACCTCGCCAGCCAATGAGAGGCAAGACGGGGTGGGGGGAGGGCTCGCATCTTCAGCCGCAGCCCCCAGGATAACGGAGTGGGACGCTGGAGGGGCGACGTAGCGCGGGGCACTGGGGCGGAGCTGGGAAGGAGGGGCGCACCCAGCGAAGGCGTTGATTGGTCGGTAAGAGGAGGCATGGTCCGCTGTAGACCAATCCGAGACGAGCCATCGATGGTCCCGGAAGGAGGGGCGGGGCTAGAGAGCGCGTGCTCTTTCTCCGGGCAACGAAGAAAAAACCTGGAGGCAATGCGCGTTGGTTACAAGTCGGTCCTGGTTCCCTGATCATTCGATCCTAGGCAGAAGAAAGACGGATCCGATTCTGCGCGCGGCTCCGACCATCAAATCATGGAAGTCCAGTGCCTTCTGCGGGGATGGTAGAGCAGGCACCGTGGAACCCTCCACACCCCTGGGACTCCCACGCAAGATGAGCTTTCCAGGCGCCCAGACTAAAATGGGCGGAATGCATGAAGAAAGCCTGTGTCCCGTTCCTGTCTGTCTGTCCTGTTTCCTCCTCACTGTTTACCTCTATAAAATGGAGTGATGATTGTCCCTTGCTCAAAGTGTTGCTTGGAGAACTAAACGTTCATATAACCAGGGGCTGGTGGCTCACGCTGTAACCCTAACTACTCCGGAGGCTGAGATCTGAGGATCAGGGTTCAAAGCTAGCTTGGGCAGAACAGCCCCTGTGAGACGCCAATTAACCACTCAAAAAACCAAACATGGCGCTGTGGCTCAAGTGGCAGAGCACTAGCCTTGAGCACAAAAAAGCTCAGGGACAGTGCTGGGGCTCAGAGTTCAAGGCTCATAACCGACGAAAATTTCAAATAGTTCCCAACTGTATTCTCCAAACCACCTGAAATTGGTTTATTTGATTTCCCCCTCTACTTATATACCCATAAGATTTAGTTTCAAAAGGTAAGGAGATGGGGCTGGGAGTTTGGCCTAGTGGTAGAGTGCTTGCTTAGCATGCATAAAGACCTGGGTTCAATTCCTCAGTATCACATACAGAGAAAAAGCCAGAGTGGTGCTGTGACTCAAGTGGTAGAGCCCTACCCTTGAGAAAGCTCAATTCAGCCCAAAGCCTGAGTTCAAGCCCCAGGACTGGCAAAAAAAAAAAAAAAAGATAAAGAGATTAATAACAGAACAATTACAATATTTTCCTGAATGTGAATATGTCTCTCTTGAGAAAGACAAGACAAATGTTCATAGTTCCCTCTCAATATAATAGACCACAAGTAACTGAAACTTTGGAAGGCAAAAGTAGCCTTAAGGGAAGACTAATGCAATCTGTAAAATGTTATCATTTTCACATAGGGCTTTTACAAGCATTAGTAAATAAAAAGACATGACTTAAGTGTAAAACATCCCAATTAGTGAAGCACTTTTGATTAATGACCCATTTTGCTCTATTTTGTTTTGAGATTGGGCCTGGAAGTTTCACTCCTCCTGCCTCAGCTGAGAGTTGGAATGAAAAGAGTACACTACCATGTCCAGCTAATTCACTGCTTTTTAATGTATAAAATCTGATGTTTAGAAGTCACTGACAACTTTAATTTTTTTAAGCACAAGGGCTGCCAAATCAGATTTGTAGACTGCTTCTCCATTGTAAGTGATTTTAAGCTTTTCGAAATAATACTGGAAACTGAGAGTGGGGAGTGATATTCTTACCTCAAAATAATGTTTTTAAAACACCTACACTTAGCTGGGCCCAGTGGCTCACATCTATAATCCTAGCTACTCAGGAGGCTGAGATATCAGGATAATGGTTCAAAACCAGCCCGGGCACTAAAGTCCCTCTGTGAGACACTTAGCTCCAATTAACCACTAGAAAACCGGAAGTAGGACTATGGCTCAAGGGGTAGGGCCATAGCCTTGAGCTCAAGACTCAGGGACAGCACCCAGGTCCAGAGTTCAAGCCCCATTACCAACCAACTAACTGACCAAAAAAAAAAAACAAAAACTCACCTACACAATGTTCTAGGCACTTCCAGTCTAGGGAAATGGGCGGACTGGCAGTGCCTAGCCCCTCCCAGGTTCTCTCTTTCCCCATCTGGATCCTGTCAACTTCATCTGATCCATTGTTTCAAGTGGAAATCACTTCCTCAGGGTGGACTCCCAGATGTGGCCTGACTGACTTCTCCACCTTTAATTAAAAGGAACATTCAGTCTGAGATGTAGCTCTGTGGCAAAGTGCTTGCTTAGTAAGTGCAACGTCCTGGGTTTAATCCCCAGTACCAAAAATGAAAAGACAAACATACAAGGAACATGCTGTGCTAAGCAATATCCTAACGCACTTGACAGAATAGTCAACTCACACAAGGACTACACAGAAGTAGCACAGACTGTAAGCAGCATATTGGATACTCAAACTAAGGTCAAGTGACTACATACCTGTTGCTTCTTCACAGCACTCCACCAGGATTTGAGAGTCTGCCGTGATCTTTGAAGGCCCTTAGTGCTCATTTCCAAAGCCTAGCAAATAATGCACAATACTTGTTTATAGGGGAGCCTAGTGGTGCATGCCTGTAATCCTGACACTCAGAAAGCTGAGGCAGCAAGCTCCCAAGTTTGGCTCCAGCCTCATTACATAGGGAAATGCCTCAAAAATAAGGTTCACATCTATAATCCTAGCTATAGAGAAGGCTGGGATCTGAAGATCACAATTCAAAGCCAGCCTGGATTGGAAAGCCCTTGAGATTCTTATCTCCAATTAACCTCCTAAAAGCCAGAAGTAGAGCTGTGGTTCAAGTTGTAGAATGCTAGTGATGAGTGAAAAAACTAAGGAATAGCATCAGGCTCTGAGTTAAAGCCTTAGTGTGGCTCACATTCACATACATACACACACACACACACACACACACACACACACACACACACACACACACACAAAGTAAATATGTTTAATTAGTTCAAATGTCCAGCTTGAGTCAGGTGGCCCATCGAAGCTCCAGCCCCAGCCACGTCCCCAGCCTAGCCCTTGACCTCCCAGTGTCATTGCTGTCTGGTAGCAGGCCTTGTGTCTCACCGTGGAAAGTCCAGGCCGGAGCTTTCTCACTCTTGGTCATCTTGAGATCTCCTGGCACAGCAGGAGCTAGACAGAGAGCTGGGGCTCCGGAAAGAGGGCCTTTCTAGCTCAGCAATTCTCGCAGCTGAGCAAGCCTGAACTACCGGAAGCAGGCTTCCCTGGGGGCACCCCCTCCCCCCTGTCCAGCTACCCTTCCATCCAGGATAAATAAACAAGCTAATAAACAATTAGCGGACAGAGAAAAGTCCTGGCTGCTGGCTTAGGCAGTTATCAAGATTTCCCAAGCATTTCCCTAGAGGCTGGAATGCCCCCCCCCCTCCCCAGGTCACAGCCACCAAAAGAGGCCAGAGCAAGCACTAATCAGAGCTGAGAGATGCAAAGACAGAAAAGAAAAAGTCCACCAAAGAATTTTATGGAGGTGTTTGTGGTGGGGGAAGTGCTGGGAAATATTCTGTTTCCATTCCCAGGACTCGAAATTAGAGACAGGATGGGTACCAGTTGGAAAAGCTGGGAGATGTTCTGAGATGTTGTCTGCGAATCGCCAGCTTGTCTGTCATTGGCCAGCAGGGCAGCCAATCATGAGACAGGAATGAGAGGCAGGGATGCGGCTGAATCCAAGCCCACCTGGCCTAGCCTTGACATGTAGCATAGTCAAGGCTAAATACTTGGAGGAGAGGAGACTTGAACCGCCCAGCTGCCAACTTTACAAACTGAAGTACGGAGCACATACAATGTGATGCACCCAAATTGCAAGGGTGCATCTCAATGTTCACCAAGAGAACACACCTTGTAATACACCCCACCTAAAGGAGACCTTTCTCTCAGAAGCCCCTGGTGCTTCCATCTTTCCAGGCTCCTCTCCTACCCTGACAGGGGGAATTTCCATTGCCATAGATTTGGTTGTGTTTTATTTTTTAGACAGAGGCTTGATAATTTGCCCAGGCTGTCCCTTGTTTCACTCAAGGCTAGTGCTCTACCACTTTGAGCCACAGCATGGCTTCCAGTTTTCTGCTGGTGATGGTTAATTGGACATAAGACTTTCCTGCCAGGGCTGGCTTTGAACCATATTCCTCAGATCTCATCTTCCTGAGTAGCTGTAATTACAGGTGTGAGCCACCAGTACCTGGCTTATTATTTATTTGTTTATTTTACAATGCTAGAGATCATAGGCAAAATCTTTACTTCCAACCTCTAATTTTATTTTGTTTTATTTTTGGACTATGGATTAAATTATGGCCTTATACACGCTAGAAGGATGCTGTGCCACTGAGTCACAACTCTAGCCCTTTTTTGCACTATATTCTTTTTGTTGTTGTTGTTCCAGTACTGGAACTTGAACTTAGGGCCCCCTGCTCTGGCTTAGCTTTTTCATTCAAGGCTGGAATTCTGTTGGGAGCCAGAGTGGAATCAAACTGTACCTTGATTTGCATTAGACAATGGCTTTATTGTCTTATTGTTTTCTGGCCTTATTCTGTTTAAATGACCTGAGAATTACCATATGAATGTAACACCTGGAAGTTCCCTGGGTCTCAAGGAGGGAAGAAGCTGGAGTGAAAAATAAACACATCCCGGACCCGGTGTGTCTGTCTCTCTTCTATTTCTTCCTAGTCCTTGCCCCTTATTTCAGGAACCCCAATCTGCGAACCCTGGTTTGCTGCCGGTTGGCCCCGGCAGAATTCTACCACATGACCCATACTTCTACTTCCTGAATTTTGCTGGTTAATTGCAAAGAGCCTCCCAAAAGTGTCTGCCTGAGGCCAGGAGCATGGCCTAGTACTAGAGTGCTTGCCTAGCACACACAAAGCCCTAGGTTTCATTCCTCAGTATCACATACAATGAAAAAACCAGAAGTGGGGCTATGGCTCAAGTGGTAAAGTGCTAGTCTTGGGAAAGCTAGGACAAATGCCCAGGCCCTGAGTTCAAGTCCCAGGACTGATTACCACAAAAAAGAATCCACTCCAATTTGTCTGCCTGGACTAGGCTTTGAACCTCAACCTTCAGATCTCAATCTCTTGAATAGCTAGGATTCAGTAGCTAGCTGATGAGCCACTGGGCCTAGAAGCAATGGCTCTCCTTAACATAGGGTCTCAATTCTTGCCAGAGTGCCTATCTGGACTTTGGTCCACTAGTTGTTTACCCTTCCCAGGACACTGGAATGAGAGCCATGCACCATCACAGCTACCTACTGTTCAAGAAAAGCTTGATAACTTTTTCTGCCCAGTCAGGCCTTGAACCAAGATCCTCTCTCAACATCCAAGCAGCTAGAATTACAAATGTGAGCTACCGAAGGCCAACTTTTTTTTTTTTTTTTTGGTAGTGGTACTAACGTTTGAACTCAGGATCTTGCACTTTCTCAGCATGCTTGTATAGTTGGTACACTTCAGTGTGAGCCCCACCTCCAGCCCTACATTTTGCTGGTTCACTGGGGGTGGAGTCTATTAGAACTTAATTCCTGGTTCATATCAAGCCTTCATCCTTTGGAGCTCATACTCCTAAGTACATAGGATTACTGTTTGAGTTACTAGAACTTGGCTTTGTTCCAGATTTGGTTTATTTTTGGTTTTTATAGCATACATCCTGTTGATGGGTGGAAAGTGATTAAGCTTTTGTTTTGCAACTTCCCTAATGTCTAGTGATGTTAAATATCTTTGTTTGTTTTGCCAGTCCTGGGGCTCGAACTCAGGGCCTGGGCACTGCCTCTGAGCTTCTTTTTGTTCAAGACTCTACCACTTGAGCCACAGCCCCACTTCCAGCTTTTTCTGTGTATGTGGTACCAAGGAATCAAACGCAGGGCTTTGAGCATGCTAGGCAAGCACTCTACCACTAGGCCACACTCTCAGCCTGCTTTTGTTAAACAGCACTTTAGCCCACTAGTTACCCCCAAAAGGGAAAAGCCTCCAACCTCATTTTGAATCATGTCTCTTGTGTCATAAAACCATGAACCAGATTTCTGCATAACTGCATGTTAATCACTAAAGGACTGTCTAAGATCTTAATCATCCCCTCCAAAAGCCACAGGAAACAATTTTCTGACCCTGTGGTTCTCCATTCCCAAGAGTCCTGCAGTGCCCCCTGCCAGCAGGGAGCAGTAACAGAAGAAACTCATCTTCCACACTTCACCTTATGATTCCCCTGTATACTAGGGAAACGGACATGAAGAACTGAACTACTGACCTGTAAACTAAGTTTTGTCCCTTCTAGCTCCATTTTTTTTCTCCTCTAACCCCCTTCTCCCAACGCTCCCTCTCTCTCCCCCTCTCTCCCTCCTGCCCTCCCTTCTCATGGTAGTGATTTGGAGGAGCCAAACTGATAAACATCTACTCCAAAGCAGCCATGCTTTTGTATCATGACAAGGCTTGTTAATGATAAAGATCAATCAGGCCACATTTGAACCAAGACTCCTTACCTATACTTCTTGCTTTTTTTTTTTTTTTTTTTCCAAGCCTTGGGGCTCTGGCCTGGGCACTGTCCCTGAGCTCTTCACCTCAAGGCTACCACCCTTGAGCCACAGCGCCTCTTTCGGTTTTCTAGTGATTAACTGGAGATAAGAGTCCCATGGTCTTTAGTGCCTGGATTGGTTTGAACCAGGTTCCTCAGATCTCAGCCTTCTGAGTAGCTAGGATTACAGTGGTGACCCACCAAGCCCAGCCCTTCTTGCTATTTTTTTTTTTTGGCCAGTCTTGGGACTTGAACTCATGGCCTGGACACTGTCCTTGGACAGTCTAGCAATCTACCACTTGAGCCATATCACCACTTCTGGCTTTTTCTTTGTATGTGGTACCGAGGAAACAAACCCCCTTCATGCCTGTACTCTACCACTAGGCTACGCTCCCATACTCCCGGCCCATCTTGCTATTTTTGTTGTTGTTGTTTTTGCTGTTGTTGTTGGTCATGGGGCTTGAACTCTGAGCCTGGATGCTGTCCCTGAACTCTTCGACTCAATCTCAACAGAAATACCAGGCATGATGTTATGTACCTATGATGCCAAGTACTGGAAAAAGCATTAGGTAGAAGAATTATGGTCCAAGCCAGGCACTAGTGGCTCATGCCTGCACTAGCTACTCAGGAGGCCGAGATCTGAGGATCCTGGTTTGAAGCCACAGGGGCAAAATAATCCCCATGAAACTTTTATTTTGGGGGGAGGGTGCATCATGGGACTTGAACTCTGGGCCTGGGCGCTGTTCCTGAGTTTCTCAGCTCAAAGCTACTGCCCTACCCCTTGAACCACAGCCCCACTTAGATATTAATTGGAGATAAGAGTCTCATGTTCTTTAGCACCCAGGCTGGCTTTGAACCTCGATCCTCAGATCTCAGCCTCCGGAGTTACTAGGATTACAGGTGTGAGCCACCATGCCTGGCTCCCCATGAAACTCTTATCTCCAATAAACTACTCAAAAAAGTCAGAAGTAGAGATGTGGCTCAAGTGGTAGAGCACTAGCCTTGAGCTCAAAGAGGTGCAGGGACTGTGCCCAGGCCCAGAGTTCAAGCCCCAAGACCAACCAGGAAAAAAAAGTCTAAGACCAGTACAGAGGGCAAAAAAAGTGAAACCACAGCTGGATGCAGTGGGCCAGTGACTGATGCCTATAATTCTAACCCAGACAGAAAAGTCCCAACATGCAAGCAAGCAAGCTGAACAATGTGAAGACTGACTTTAAACCCCGGGGATGGGAGGGGGAGAGTTGGCACATGTGTGAGACCCTACCTGAAAAAATAATAACAAGGGCCTAGCATACATGAAATCCTGGGTTTGTTTCCTCAGTATCACATAAACAGAAAAAAACAGAAGTGGTGTTGTGGCTCAAGTGGTAAAGTGCTAGCTTTGAGCACAGAGAGGCTGAGGGACCATGCGTAGGCCCTGAGTTCAAGCATTGAGACTGGCAAAATAATAATAATAATAATAATAATAGCAATAACTGAAGAAAATAAAACAAAACAAAAAGACTAAGGGTATGCCTCAAAGTGGTAGTAACTGCTAAGAATGAATTTGTGAGGCCAAATTTAAATCCCAGTATTGCTCAAATATATATATATATATATATATATATATATATATACATACATACATACATACATATATATGCCAGACAGCTAATACTAAAAGCCACTAAAGGCTAAAGGGGCCAGGAGTTTAGCCTAGTGGTAGAGTGCTAGCCTAGCATGCACAAAGACCCAGATTTGATTCCTCCCTACCAAATGCATAGAAAAAGCTGGAAATGGTGCTGTGTGCTAGGGCCTTGAGAAAGCCCACACAGAAAAAGACAGAAGTGGTGTTGTAGCTCAAGTGGTAGAGCACTAGCCTTGAGCAAAAAAAAAGCTCAAGGACAGTACCCAGGCCCTGAGCCCGAGCTGCAGGATTAGAATAAAAAATGGCTCTAGTGGCTCACACCTGTAACCCTAACTACCCAGGAGGCTGATATCTGAGGATCATGGTTCGAAGCTAGCACAAGCAGAAAAGTCTGTGAGACTCTTATTTCCAATGAGCTACTCAGAATAGCCTGAAGTGACACTCTGGATTAAGAGGCAGAGCAATAGCTTTGAGCCCTGAATTCCAGCCAGAGGACTGCCAAAAACATTAAATAACATAATAAATGAATAATATAATGTAAACAATGAAATAACTATTATTTGTTTGTTTGTTTTTGTCAGTCATGGCTTGAACTCCAGGCCTGAGCACTGTCCCTAAGCTCGTCTACACAAGCTCTACCACTCTGAGTCATAACTCCACTTCTTGTTTTCAGGTTGGTTCGCTGGAAATGAGTCTCACCTAGTTTAATGTCTGGGCTGGCTTTGAACCATGATCCTCAGATCTCAGCGTCTGGAGTAGCTAGGATGATAGGCGTGAGCCCCCGTGCCCCGTTCCAGTCTAACTTTTTGATAATTAATAAGAGCTAAAATGTAAAGGACTTTTCTGCCTTGGCTGGCTTCGAACTCTTGTCCTCCAATCTCCAGGCCAAGCTCACTGGCATTCAGTCCAATGCAATTTCTTACGTAAAACTACTATTTCCAGCATGCCCTTCTATTGGAGGGGAAGAATGCCGATAGCGCAATAACCAAACTACATTTCCCGAAACGCAGCGCTCTTTATGGGGACCGACAAGCTCGTGGGAATCGTAGTCTTCCGTAGAGAACGAATTCCACAACTCCCAGCATGCATTTGTTGTCCGGCTCGTTTGGTAGAAAAGGGCAGTCGCGCAGCATGCTGGGAGGCGGGCACGACTCTTCCCTGACGAGCGGACTCTTTGGGAGGGGAGGAACTACAACTCCCAGCAGGCTGTGCGCGTGGAGGCAGGCCGGTCTTTCTGCCGGAAGTCTGCGCTAGCCTTTGGAGGCCCCCACAACTGCAGCCCCAGCCGGAGCCTCCCAGTCGCAGCGGGGACCCGAGCCGCTGGGGTCGGAACGGGGGTCGTCATGGTAACGTGGGCGCGCCACACCAGGGACCAGCGGAGGGAGGGTCGGCGCGCGGACGGTGCGGACCTGGGTCGGCGCCGGGAGTCAGTCCCCTCCCCCAGGGGTGGATGGTCTGGGCCGGGCGCGGTGTGCGAGGACTGGGGCCGAGATCCGGGGACCAAGCAGGGGGAACAGGGCCTGGATTCTGAGCTCGGGGGTGCTCGGGGGTGTCCTCACCAGGAGGCACCGGGGAAGAGGTGCCACAGGGTGGACGACCCTGAGGTTTGGGAGGGGCCTTTGGGTCCAGGAGGCCCGATTTGTGAGGTCTGATCTTGAGGTGGGAGCGCTGGAGCAGAACTGGGGTGAGGGGGGTCCCCCGAGATCAGGAGCAGAGAGGAAATGAGGACGGGATAGAATTCTGGAAGAGAATCTCAATGGGAAGAGACTGGACATTGGGTAGCTGGAAGTAAGAACTGCGGGAGGGGTGGGGATTGAGTCAGATCAAGTGAACTGAACCCCAAGGCAAGGCATCGGAGAAACAAATGGAGAACAATCAAGCAGATCCTCACAGGAGGAGAGGTCTGGGGCCGGCGGATGGAATAGGCTTGAGATTGTGACATATGTGGAGGGGAGCTTTGGAGGCAAGAACTAAATTTTGGATTTAGAAGCTGCCCTGCCCCTCTGTGGAACTTTGAACTAAAAGGATTGTTTGGATGGAACCTCAGGAAAGGAGGGAGGAAAGTTATCCAAAATGGATGAGCTTCTCCAGGAAACAGGGTCCTTATAGAGACAAGAGTTGACCTTTGGAGCAAGGGAGGTGGCCTTGGAGCTGGAGAATGGTTTATCTCCAAGGAAAAACCCACTGTGGGGGGGGGGTCTAAAATGACCACTAAAGGACCTTAGGAGGTGTTGAGGCGATCTGGGAATGAGGGAGCTGTCACCCTCCCCAGGCTTGCCTCTAGCTCCTCTAATCAAGTGCACACAAGGCCTTTGAATTCTGGGGTGCTCACCCAGCCCCTTCCTGTCCTGCCCTGGCCCTCTGCCTTGCTAGAAAATGGGTTTTGCTGGCTCAGCATTGGAGTTCCTAGAAGGAAAATGTAACATCCTGTTCCTTCCAGCTTCAGGGGAGGGGGTGCTGATTGAGTGTGGTCATCAGGTTTAGGAAAGAAGAGAACACTCTCCTCCCCCATTAAGGGATCAGGGCTCACACAAGTCAGGAGTTGGAGGCTCCAAGGCTCCCTCTGTGAGGTCTCCTTTTCCTGATCCTCAGTTTTCTCTCTAATAAAATGGACAATAGCATGCCAGACTCAGAGGGCCCAAGGCCAGGCTGCCTTAACCTCAGATAACAAAGTCAGGGGCTGGTGGCTCATGCCTATAATCCTAGCTACTCAGGAAGCCGAGAGCTGAGGAAGATCAAAGCCAACACGGGCAGCCAAGTCTGTCAAATTCTTATCTCCAGTTCGCCAGCTGGAAGTGGAGCCATGGCTTAAGTGGTAGAATGCCAGTCCTGAGCAAAAGAAATACCAAAAAAAAAAAAAAAAAAAGAACAACAAACTTAAGAGAACAGCACCACCCAGTATGAGCCCCAGTCTTGGCACAAAGAAATAAATTTGTGCCAGGCATCAGTAGCCCATACCTATAATCCTAACTGCTTCGGAAGCTGAGATCTGAGGATCATGGTTCAAAGCCAGCGGAGGGCACAAAAGTCTGTGAGACTCTTCAGTTAATCATCAGAAAACCAGAAGTGGTACTGTGCCTCAAGTGGTAGAGTTCTTGCCTTGAGCTGAAGAGCTCAGGGACGGTGCCTAGGCCCAGAGGTCAAGCCCCATGACTGACTGACAAAAAGAGAGAGAGAGAGAGAGAGAGAGAGAGAGAGAGAGAGAGAGAGAGAGAGAGAGAGAGAGAGAGAGAGAGAGAGAGAGAGAAATTTGTGGGCCAGGAGTGCAGCCTAGTAATAGAGTGCTTACCTGGCATGCACAAAGCCCTGGGTTTGATTCCTCCATACTTCGTGCATGTTAGGCAAGCACTCTACCACTAAGCCACATACCCAGCTGAACTTACTTAATTCTGAAATTACCCTAGCAGAATAAATCTTGACAATTTGCTTGGACAATGAGGAAACAGGTTTCAGGAGGCAAATAAGTGTAGAGCCAGGCATGGGAGAGAGTGCACTCCTGTAATCCTAGCATTTGGCAGATGGAGGCAAAAGTCATACTGAGACCCTATCTTGAAAAAACAAAACAGTCAGTAATGGAGCCTGGGAATTGATCAGCCACTTAAAGAAAGAAGAGTTGGAGGGGCCAGGGGGCAGGGATGTGAAGCCTGCACCCTATCTCTGCACCCTGCAAGGATGGGTGGGGCTCCTGGGCTGTGCCCGCCTCTGGCTTCCCTCCCTGCCTGCCTGCCTCTCACTCTGCGTCCTCTGCCACCCCAGATCCGCTTCATCCTCATCCAGAACCGGGCAGGCAAGACGAGGCTGGCCAAGTGGTATATGCAGTTCGACGATGATGAGAAACAGAAGCTGATTGAGGAAGTGCACGCCGTGGTCACCGTCAGGGACGCTAAGCACACTAACTTTGTAGAGGTATCCACCCCCTCCCTGCTGCCTGCTGTATCTTCAGGACTTGAACTCAGGGCCTGGAAACTGTCCTTGGACACTTTCTGCTCTGCCACTTAAGTCACAATGCCACTTCCAGCTTTTCTGAATACATGGTACTGAGGAATTGAACCCAGGACTTTGTGTATGCTAGGCAAGCACTCTGTCACTAGGCTACACTCCTGGCCCCTCACTTTATTTTTGTTGTTGTTGGTTGTGGGGCTTGAAGTCGGTGTCTGAGGTGTCCCTGAGCCTCTCTGTGCACAAAGCTAGTAAGCCATGGCTCCATTTCCGGTTTTCTAGTGGTTCGTTTGGAGATAAGAGTCTCGTGGACTTTCCTGTCTGGGTTGTTTTTTTTGTTTGGTTAGTTTTTTTTTTTTTTGGTGGGTCATGAGGGCTTGAACTCAGCCTGGGTGCTGTCCCTGAGCTCTTCACCTCAAGGCTACCACCCTACCCTGGAGCCAAGCCCCACTTCCCATTTTCTAGAAGTTAATGGAGTCTCAGGTCCTATTGTGCCCGGGCTGGTTTTGAACCTTGATCCTCAGATCTTGAGTAGCTAGGATTACAGGCGTGAGCCACTGGTGTCCAGTTGTTGGTTGTTGTTGAGAAAGGGTCTTGTTCTTCGCCTGGATGCACAGACTGAGCCTCTGTCCACCCGTTTTAAGCTTCCATCCATGCTGGGATAACAGGCAGGTACCCCTCGGTCCAGCTCTGGGATGGGAAGGTTTGACCCTTGCCTAGCAAGAGTGGGGCAGAGGTCCTACCCACCTCTTTCTCTCTTTCCTCTCACTGCCCCCACCCCCACACAAAGAGCTAAAAAGAGTCTGTCTCAAAAAAAATAAAAACAAAAGGCCTGGGGGTGGGGGGCATGGTTCCAGTGGTAGGAGCCCAAAGTTTAGTTCCCAGTACCTCAAAATAAAAGGGAAAAAAAGGAGGAAGAAGGACGTGTGGAGATGGGCCAGCAGCATGGTGGAAGGGGCCAGGGAGGACAGAGCACCATTTGTCCTGAGACTGGGGGGGTGTCATTGTACCCCTGCAGAAATAAACCACAGGCTGAGCTCAGAGGACCAGGAGTCACACCCACAGCTACCAGTAGGTGGCGCCACACCACCGAGCTGACAGCATGGACTACTATTTTTTTCAGATTTTGGCCAAAGTACTTTGCCCTGCAGTGTGCATGTCCTTACAGATTTGTTGGTTTGGCAGTACTGAGGTTTGAATTTGGGGGCCTCATGCTTACTAGGCAAGTGCTCTAACGCTTGAGTCATGCCCTAGCAAGGTCTGAACCTCGTGGAGTACTAACCGGAAGCTCAGAAAGGCTCCAGTGTTGATCCTTCAGTGTGGTAGTGTATGCCTGTAATCCTAGCACATGGAGGCAGAGGTGGAGGGGGGGGAATTGGAGGCCAGCCTCAAGCCTGGGACAGAGCAGCTGTTCAGATGTGTAGATGTGTGCAGAATTATAGAAGGAATTTACCCAGGTTAAGTTTTGTTTTTTGGGTTTTTGGTTTTGTTTTCTTTTTGCCAGTCCCAGGGATTAAACTCAGGGCCTGGGCACTGTCCTTGGGCTTTTCCAAGGCTAGCACTCTACCACTTAAGCCATGGCCCCACTTCTGGCTTTTTCTGTGTATATGGTACTAAGGAATCAAACCCAGGTTTTTATCCATGCTAGGCAAGCACTCTACCACTAGGTCAGACTCCCGGCCCAGGATTTCTTTCTTTCTTTTTTTTTTTTGGTGTGTGTGTGGGGTGGGATCGGGGTGGGGGGGGGGTGCACTCTGGGCCTGGTACTATCCCTGAGCTCTTTAGCTCAAGGCTACAACCCTACCATTGAGCCACAGCATCATGTTCTTTAATGCCCGGGCTGGCTTTGAACAGGGATCCTCAGCTCTCAGCCTCCTGAGTAGCTAGGATTACAGGGGTGAGCCACCGTTCCTGGCTCTTTTTTGTTTTGTAGTCTTATTTACATAGCCCAGGCTGGCCTCAAACTCTCCATCCTCCAGCCTCAGCTTCTTGGGTACTGGGATTATAGGCGTGTGTTACCACGTCGACCCAGCAAGGAATTTGCCTCCCAGGGGTCATAGAGGGTGAGGCGGGGATACATGGGTCCTGGTGGATGTACCTGGCTTACCCTCAGTCTGGGCTTTGGTGCAAGCGGTTCCCTTTCTGGGATATTCCTGCCTGTCCTCCCCGTTCCCGTATTTGTCCCTTAATGCTGCCTGTTGCACTCCTGGAGGAAGGGATGCTTTGAGGGCTAGCTGGGCCGGCTTTGCTGAGCCCCCAGATGAGCTAGCCGGTCTGCCAGCTCCCTGCCCCTCCCTCAAGGCCCCTCTGCCCACAGTTCCGGAACTTCAAGATTATTTACCGCCGCTACGCTGGCCTCTACTTCTGTATCTGCGTGGACGTGAATGACAACAACCTTGCCTATCTGGAGGCCATCCACAACTTTGTGGAGGTGCGTGGGTGCTCGTGTGGGGGAACTGGCTTCTGCCCTGTCTCCGCATGGTTGAATCCTGTCTTCGAACTCCTGCCTCGCTGCTCCTGGCCTGTCCCCACTGACTCCCCCCCCTCCTACCCGCCCCCATTTGATTCACTTGGGTTCAAACTCAGAGCCTTGTGCACGCCAGGGAAGGAGTTCTACCTCTTGTGCTTTGCCTCCTGCCACAGCTGCACTAGTGATTTCTCCAGTAGTCTTGTGTGTGTTTGCACCCAGAGCAATCCTGCCCTGCAGTTTATTTACATTTCCCCAATTTCTGAGATGACAGGCATATACTACTGCACACAACTTTTATTGATTGACGGGATCTTGGGGAACTTTTTGCTAGTTTCTTCCCAGTTTCTGCTTAGCTGGGATTCCAGGAGTGAGCTGTCATGCCCCACCTGAATGGTTGTCTTCAGGTCTTTCATCCCCTCTGTCAGCTCGGCTTTTTTTTTTTTTTTTTGGCCAGTCCTGGAGCTTGAACTCAGGCCCTAAGCACTATCCTTGGGCTTTTTCAAAGCTAGAGTTCTAGAGTTCTACCACTTGAGCCACAGTACCAGGTCCAGATTTTTCTGTGTATGTCATACCAAGGAATTGAACCCAGGGCTTTGTGCATGCTAGGGAAGCACTCTACCACTAGGCCATACACCCAACCCTAGCTCTGCTTTTTTTTTTTTTGGCCAGTCCTGAGCCTTGAACTAGGGGCCTGAGCACTGTCCTTGGGTTTTCTCAAGGCTAGAGCTCTACCACTTGAGCCACAGCACCACTTCAACTTTTTTTTATGTATGTGCTACCGAGGAGTTGAACCCGGGTCTTCCTGTATGCTAGCCAAGCACTCTACTGCTAGGCCATGCTCCTGGTCCTGTACTATCTCTTTAGGGTGATCGTTGCTCCTCTTTTGCTGTGCTGTCTCTCTCAGTCCTCGCCTTCTCTGTCACCCTCCCTCTTGTGTCTGTGCCCGTGCCCTGTATCTCTGATCCTACCCAGCTCTCACCATCTCACGTCTCCCAGGTCCTAAATGAGTATTTCCACAATGTGTGCGAGCTGGACCTGGTGTTCAACTTCTACAAGGTAGGCTGTGATGCAGGGGGCGGGTGGGGGTCCCCAAGGGTCCCATTTCCAGGCTCTGGAGCCCCCTCCCCTCACACGGGCCTCCCTGGGCGCAGGTTTACACAGTGGTGGACGAGATGTTCCTGGCTGGGGAGATCCGGGAGACGAGCCAGACGAAAGTGCTGAAACAGTTGCTCATGCTCCAGTCCCTGGAGTGAGGGAGTCGCCGCCCCTGCACCCCACACCCCTACCCCCTCAACTGCCCCCAGGAAGGACCCCAGGAAGGGCCCGGGCCTCGGGGCTGCCGGACAGGAGACCTCGCCCCCACTGCCTGGGCCATCACCATGCAGTGCCGTTCCTCGTCTGTGATGCTGTGCGTGTGCGTGGAGCCCCAATAAAACCCGTGGTCCTGCCTGCTCCCTGAGGTCTTCCCTGGAAACCCCTCCGCCGCGGGCCACAAAATGCCCGGACCACACAGGCCCATCATCCCACACTGAAGCTCAGCTACTCGGGAGGCTGAGGTCTGAGGATCAAGGTTCGAAGCCAGCCCAGGCAGGACATGCTATGAGACTCTTACCTCCAGTTATCCACCCAAAAGCCAGAAGTGGAGGTGTAGCTCAAGTGGTAGAGAGCTAGCCTTGAGCACACGAAAGCTACAGAACAGTGTATAGGCCCTGAGTTCAAGTCCAAGTAATGGCACAAAGTAAAATAAAATAATTATACTCACAGCTCATGTTCACAGCACTGAGAGAAGTGAGTTGGTGAATTCCATCTCATTGGCATTATTACAGGCGCAATCATAAAATGTATATTCTTCTCCCACTGTTGCTGTAACTAATGACCAAAACTTTGGTGGCTTAATACAATTTGGACTGTGGCTCTCACCTGGAATCCCAGTTGCTTGGGAGGTTGACGGGGGGAGGGTTGTAGTTTGAGGCTGAAAAGCCCATAAGACTCCATATCATCTGAGAGCCTTACAAGGTGAGGTACCTGTCACCCTAATTCGGAAGGGGAGCCCAAAATAGGCAGTGCTGCCTAAGCAGGAAAGTGAGACCCTATCTTAAAAATAAGTAACTCCAAGAAAGAACCCTGGGGTGTGACTAAGCATCTGCCTAGCAAGCACAAAGCCTTAAATAGCAGTAAAAAATAAGGGGCTGGGAGTTTGGCCTAGTGGTAGAGTGCTTGCCTAGCATGCATGAAGACTGGGGTTCGATTCCTCGGTACCACATACATAGAAAAAAGCCAGAAGTGGTCCTGAGGCTCAAGTGGTAGAGCTCTAGCCTTGAGAAAGTCCAAGGACAGTGCTCAGGCCCTGAGCTCAAGCCCAGGACTGGTAAAAAAACAAACAAACAAAAAACTAGGTGGAGAGCTTGCAATTGAGATCTTCACACCCTGTATCCACAAGCGCAGACCAGCTGCTAGTGGGGGCAGTTCCACTGGCGATCTGCCCAGCAGTTTCTCTCACAGGTGAACCCACTTCCTCCCTGACTCAGCAGTGCAAATCTTATTGGTACAATATATAAAAAAGAAAGAAAGGAAAGGGAAAAATCACAATGACTGAGAAGCAAACGCACCTGTCAGACATGCTCTGCACAATGAAGGTAATCCCAGCACTCACAGTAGTAGCTTGGGGCAGGAGACAGAAAAGTTGGACCTTATTTCACATCACTGTGACAGATGAATATAATATGTAAAGAGCTCCCATATATCAATAAGAAAAAGGCAACCAACCGAATAGGAAAATGTGCCAAAAGGGAAAGGGCTTGAGAAGCCCTGGGAGGTGGGTGGAGAGGGTGCAGTTGTGTGCACAGGGTGGATTTCCTCAATAAAGTACAGAGCTGGGTAGGGGCCAGTAAAGGGCTGGGTAGGTCGTCAAAGACGGGCTTGGAGTTAGCGCAGGGCCTGGATCCTGTCCTTTGTCAAAGTGGATTCCAGGTGGAGCCTGAGAGCTTGTCCCTGTCCTGGGCAAAGCAAGGGCAGGCCCAGCCCAGAGGGCCTCACACCTCCCCCAGTGCCATCACCCTAATGTGAGTCAGCCAGCCTGGTGTTCAGATTCCTGTGAGCAGGTGGGGCTCTTCCCACAGCAGGGCACAGGCCTCCTCCCCAGAAGTCCCAGAAAGGCAGAAGTGGAGCTGTGTGGCTCAAGTGGTAGAGCACCAGCCTTCAGTGAAAAAGCTCAGGGAAAGTGCTCAGGCCCTGAGTTCAAGCCCCGGGACTGGCACCCCTTAATTTTTTTATTATTATTAATTACCACTAATATTACTAAGAAGCTAGTCACACTTGTAATCCTACCCACTCAGGAGGGTGAGATCTGAAGCCTGGGTGGACAAATCCTGAGACTTAGAGATCTCCACTTAACCACCAAAATGCTGGAGGTAGAGCTGTGGTGCAAGTGGGAGATAGATAGTGCCCAGGCCATGAGTTCAAGTTCCACTACCTGGAAAAGAAGAATTTTCTAAATGGAAACCATCCCTTCAGCCATTTCCTCTCAGTACCTCAGATCCAGTCCTGGGCCTGTATTTGTCTTGCTAGCTTCCTCAAGCTCATTTGTGCCTCCGAGCCACCTCATTTTCAGTCCCTCTTGCCTTTCCCTTCCCAACCAGACCCAGGGTTCCTGCAGCCGTGAGATCTTCACCCTCTGCTTCTGGGCTAAGATGTGCCCTCTCCTCACCTCTGGTGGAGGGATTGGTGTGTCCAGCAAATATTTACATATGAAGGAAGGAAGCCAGGATGTCAAGAACAGGACCTGTGGGGAGGAAAGGAGGGAGGGGGTGGAGGAGGAAGAGGGAGAGAGAAAGAGGGAGGGGGGGCTGGGCCCCTACAGAAGGTGAATCAAGCTGCCAGGAGGGAGGAGGGGAAGGAGGGTGAGGCCAGATGCCAGCCTTACCTCCTCTGGGACACAGCCATTAAGAAGCTCAAAACTTTTTGCCAAGGAAGCTGGGAGGTGGCAGGGAACTTGGGGGAGACTTGTTACATTGTGGCATGGATAGATAGCTGAGGTGTCTCTCTGAGAGACCCTCACTTCAGCTTGTAGAGGCTGAGCCCTAGGGAAGGCGAGGCGTGGCCTCCCAGAACCTTCTAAGGCCTTCATGCTCGACATTCCGCTGTGGGAATGTTCTGGAACAGGCCAGAATGACTTGGCAGCCCCAGCTGTCCCTGCCGCTGGGTCATTCTGCCCTCCCTCCTTCCCCCTTCCCTTCCCCATCCCAGCACAGCTGCCCCCTTAGGCAGGAAGTTTTTATTGAAAAATAAAAAATTCTAATAGGTAATTGAAGATAGGAGGCCTGCTTAGTACCAGGGCAGCAGGGGATCAATGCACAGGGCCTCCCCGCCCCCTCCCTCCGCTCTGCCCCCTCCCGTCCCCTGGGCCCCCCCTGCAGTCAGCTACCCTCACCTAAGGATCCAGAGAGTGGCAGGCCCCAGCTGGCCCCAGCAGCCCAGACTGTGATCAGATCAGAGCAGAGGCTTTGGGAGCGGCCTGGGGGTGTGGCCTGCGGCGCGCGGCTCCGCTGTGGGGCGTGGCTTCGGGGCGTGGGCGTGGCCTCCAGTGTGTGTGTGGCGGGGAGGGGCGGGGTCGGGTGTCCAGCACGCGGGCGCAGGTGTGAAACCGGCTAAGGGGCCCAGTTTTGCTGGGACTTTTCTCAGCGAAGTCTCTACCTTCTGGAAGCACAGATTGAGACGTGTGAGGCAAGATTCGCGGTCTTCTAGGCTACCATCCAAACTCAGCTTTTAGGGGTGCCGATCTAGATTGGTGTAGGGCAGTTTCTAGCATGCACAGGGCGGGGGGGGGGGGTGGAGGGCGCCTGGGATTCAGGATGGACTCTCGGCCTTCCTTATTGAACAAAATAAAAGAACCCCAGCGTTTGCTCTGCATCCGTCCATCACCGTGCGCCAGGACCACTTCCCCACAGCAGATTGCTAAACCTTCCAGGATTTCGCAAGCCAGTAGTTAAACATAGCTGTTACTAAAACAGTGGAAGAGATATTAAATTGTACAAACAGGCAGGTAAATAAATTACATGAAACCACAGGCAATGGACAACCAACATCTATTGCTTTCTGATTCTGTTTGGTTGTTTTCCTTTGACGTCAGAGGAGTTAATTGACACCATGGAAACTGGCAAAGGGTCCAAATCAAAGCTATTTCCTTCCCCAAAACACATTGAGTAAATATTTAGCAGTCTTCTCTATTTTGTTTTGTTTCAGCTTAATCTTTTTAAATTATTATCATTATCATCATTATTATTTTCTAGTGGGGACTGCACTTAGGGCTTCAAGCCTGCAAGGTAGGTGCTTTGACTCCAAATCCTTTTTGGCTTAAGTCATTTTTTTTTTTTTTTTGGCCCCCTTCTCTTTCTGGCCCCGCTCACTCCGGCCCCGCTCGCTCCGGCCCCGCTTGCTTGCTTTCGCTCTCTGTCGCTTGTTGCAGTCTTGTCTCTGCCACTTCCGGCTTGGTTGTGTATGTGGGATACCGAGGAATAGAACCCGGGTCTTTGTGCATGCTAGGCAAGCACTTTAACCGCTAGGCCAAACTCCCGGGCCCTGGCTTAAGTCATTTTACAAGTAGAGTCTAGTGCTTTTGCCCTGGCCAACCTGAACCATAATTTTCCTATTTATACCCATCACACACAACTGAGATGACAGGCATATATAGCTACTTTGGCCGGGTTATTGAGCAAGATAAGGTCTTGCTAACTTTTTGCCTGCCTGACCTAGAACTTTGGTCTTCCCAATTTCTGCATTCTGAATAGCTGGGGTTACAACCATGGGCCACGTGTCCCAGGCCTTGATGTTCATTGCAGATCTTGGGGTTTAAATGCAGGGACTTTTGTTTGCTAAGGAAGCCCTCTACCACTGATGCCATATCTGGGACCTTCTTTTCTCTTTTCTTTTCTTTCTTTTTTTTTTTGGTCAGTTGTGGGGCTTAGACTCTGGGCCTGAGGGCTGTCCTTGAGCTCTTCTGCTAAAGGCTGAAGGGCCCTACCCCTTGTACCACAGCTCCACTTCCCATTTTTTAGAGAGTAATTGGAGATAGGAATCTCTCAGGTTTTAGTGACCAGGCTGGATTTGAACCTCGATCTCCTGATTTTAGCCTCCTGAGTAGCTAGGATTACAGGTGTGAGCTATCGCACCCAGGACTTTTCTTATTTTTGAGAATGGGTTTTGCTCTTTCCCCATGTCTGTAGTGTCCCCGTTCATGCTTCCCTTTATGGCTGGAATGACAGGTGTGTACCACTCAGTCAATGTTTGAGATGAAGTCTCTTGAGCCAGGACCGACCAAAAAAAAAAAAAATACTGCATGGTCTCCCATTGCATAGATGGGCTGAAATGTATTTCCCCGGTCCCTCTGGCTGCAGCCTAGCTTGGTTCTCTCTCTCTCTCTCTCTCTCTCTCTCTCTCTCTCTCTCTCTCTCTCTCTCTCTCTCTCTCTCTTTTTTTTTTTTTGTGAGGCTTGAACTCAAGGCCTGGTCACTGTCCCTGAGCTTTTTCTCCTCAAGGGTAACACTGCCACTCTGAGCCATGGCGGCACTTCAGGTTTTCTTTCTTCTAGGCTTGGGCACTTTCCCTGAGCTCTTCAGCTCAAGGCTATCACCCTACCCCTTGAGCCACAGTGCTACTTCCAGTTTCCTGGTGGATAATTGGAGATAAGAGTCTCACAGACTTTAGTGCTAGGGCTGGCTTTGAACTGCAATCCTCAGACCTCAGCCTCCTGAATAGCTAGGATTACAGATGTGAGCTACCGTGCCCAGCCCACTTCAGGTTTTCTAGTGGTTAATTGGAGATGAGTCTCATGGGTATTCCTGCCCAGGCTGGCTTTGAACTCTGGTCCGCAGATCTCAGCCTCCTGAGTAGCTAGGGTGACAGGTGAGCCACTGACAGCTGGCTTGGTTCCAGTCTTTCTATGGATGAAGAAAGGGCTGTGGTGTTGCCTGGCTTCAGACCCTAGCCCAGCAGAGATCTGGCCTGGCAGGGCTGTGTCAAAGGGCGGGGGCGGTACCATTGCACACATCTGCTGGCCAATGGCTTCCCAGGAGGGGATTCCACCCCCCTCCATTGCCAATGTGTCACAGGGCACAGTCTTCTGCCAGCCATGCCAAGTCTGCCCACAGGGCCTTGTCCCTTGGAATGGCAAGGAGGGAGGGCACACTGTGACCCCATCATATCCCCGTTGTGACCCCTTCAGGACCCCTCAGACATGAAGCTAAAATAAGGCTTTAAAATAAAATGTAAAACCAGGTACCATTGGCTCATACTTGTCATCTTGGGTACTGAGGAGGCTGAGATCTGAGGATTGAGGTTCAAAGCCAGACTGGGCAGGAAAGTCCATGAGACTCTTATCTCCAATAAATTATCCAGAAAAAAACTGGGCAGTGGCACTGTGGCCCAAAAAGTAGAGCGCTATTCTTGAGCACAAAGATGCTCAGGGACAGCACCCAGGCCAAGTTCAAGCCCCAGGACTGGCAAATAAAGCAAGGCTGGGAGTATGGCTCAAGTAGTAAAATACTTGTCTCGAAAGGCGGAGGCCCTGAATTCAATCCTCGGGAGTGCACAAATTAAATAACTATCTTAAATTAATTTGATTACATAATTACAATTAAGTAGCATAACTAATTTTAATTATAATTGGACCATAGAAATATAATTGCCTAAGTAGTCATTTCATTAATTAAAGTAGCCAGGCCTGATGGTAAATGCTTGTAGTCTGGCTATGGGAAGGCTGAGATAGTTGAATCACTTGATTCCAAGAGTTCAAGGCCAATCTGGACAAGTTGGGCAGATATTAGCTTGGAGGAAAATAAAGGGAGTAGGGGAGAACTCTGTGGAGCCCCCCTACATATGTGCCTCGATCTTCCCCCTCCTCCGAGGTTTTGACAGGGGAAGCCTAAAATCTTCAGAGCTCTTAGCTTCTGCGGTACTTTCATTAATGAGCTGTGGGACGTAGGGACTCAGTTTCTTCATTTGTACTGGCAGATGAAGCTCCTGGTTTGGTTTTGTCTTTGTTTGTTTGTTTTGATAGGTCAAGGGTCCTGAACGTGGCCTGGGCGCTGAGCTCTTCAGTTCAAGGCTACCACCCTACCCTTGTGCCAAGCCCCACTTCCTGTTTTCTAGAGGTTAATTGGAGATAAGAGTCGCAGGTTCTTTTGTGCCTGGGCTGGTGAACCTTGATCCTCAGATCTCAGCCTCCTGAGTAGCTAGGTTTATAGGCATGAGCCACCATGCCTAGCTGGTTTTGTCTTTTTTCTTTCTTTCTTTTCTTTTTTTTTTTTTTTGCCAGTCCTGGGCTTGAGCTCAGGGCCTGAACAATGTCCTTGGACTTTCTCAAGGCTAGAGTTCTACCACTTGAGCCTCAGCACCACTTCCGGCTTTTTTCTGTGTATGTGGTACTGAGGAATCGAACCTGGGTCGTCTTGCATGCTAGGCAAGCACTCTACCACTAGGCCAAACTCCCGGCCCCTGATTTTGTCTTTTAAACTGAGAACTCAGGGCCTTGTTCTCTCAGTTGGCTTTTTCACTCAAGGCTGGGGTTCTATCTGTAAACCACACTTCCAGTCTGGCATTTTGCTGGCTAGTGGAAGATGGAGTTGTGAGGACTTTTCTGCTTGGCATGACCTCAAACCTTGATCCTCAGACCCCAGCCTTCTGAGTGGCTGGAATTATAGGCTTGTGAACTGATGTGTGGCTTTTTAATTTTTTGTGTGTATGTCAGTACTGGGGCTTGAACTCAGGGCCACACCTTCACTTGTGGCTTTTTGCTGGGTAATTGGAGCTAAGAGTCTCAGGGCCTTTTTCCTGGGCTGGCTTCAAACCTGGATCCTCACATCTCAGCCTCCTGAGTAGAGGGGATTACAGATGTGAGCCACCACCCTGGTTGAATGTCACTTGAGTCTGAGGACACTGGTGGGGTCTCAGGCTTGGTCCTGGAGTGGTGGCAGGAGCCAGACTTTGTCAAGACCTGGGAGAAGGCAGGGAGAACAGCACCCAGGTCTTAATGACAAGGGCCAGAAACTTGAGTGACAGCAGGTAAAAGCTCCAGGGTTACCGCATCTGGGGGAGGCCTGCTGGACGTCAGACAAGCAAGGAAGGGCAGAGTGGCCCTTCTCCAGTTCCCTGCTTTGGCTCTGCCAGGACAAGGGGTGGGAAAGTGACGGAATTCTAAGTATAGATGGCCCAGGACTTCACTGCTTCCTTCTTTCCCTGCTTTCTTTTCCTTTCATCCTTTCTTCTTCTTCTTCTTTTTCTGGGGGAGGGGGGGGAAGTGTCAAGATTTTGCTATGAAACCCAAGTTAACCTTAAACTCCTGTTCCTTGGCCCCAGTGCTGGGATTACAGGCATACACCACCATTTCTGACTTGATTCAGCAATCCTAGTTGGTTTTATTTTGTGATTCTGCAGCCTGGCAACTTGTCATTCAGAATGAGCACTGATTCAGGCGGCCTGGAAGGGCTTCTTCCCTCCCCCACCCCCCTTCACTGCTGGGAATGGAAGCAGGGCCTTGGCTTGTGTGCCACTCAGCCTCACCCCCCAGCCTCAGATTGGTTTGAAGAAAGCAGAAACAGAACAAAAGGAAGATTTGAAGCGTCATCATTTCACAGTTGCTTTCCCTGTGAGATAGATAGAACTGGTTCCAGGCAGATTCTTGCAAGTTACTTTTTGTTTCAATTAAAGGATGTGAGGATAAAACTTCCTAGACTTCTGGCCTTTGAGAAATCTCAACCTCTCCTGATTTTTCAGGAGGTCAGATCACAATTTAGGTTTATGTACGTTCACCTTTAGCATGAATGACTCCATTTTTGATCAAGTCTTTTGTGTTTCCAGCATAGGAATGTATGCTAGCCCTGGGGCTGGAACTCGAGGCTTAGGTGCTGTCCCTAAACTTTTTCACTCAAAGTTAGCACTCTACCACGTGGAGTCAGCTCCACTCCCAGCTTTTTGTTAGTTAATTGGAGATGTGAGTCTCATGCCTGGATCCTCAGCTCTCAGCCTCCTGAGTAGGTAGGATTGCAGGCATGAACCGCCAGTGCTTGGCTATGCTTTGTTTTTGAATCTTGCTAGCTTTGCCTCAGCTGCTCTCAAACTCCTGAGCCTCCTGCTGCTGCTTGCTGGAACTTCAGAGGGGCCCACAATGTTTCCTGATAAATATTCTGACACAATAAATGCATATACACACTGTGTCCCTGAACTATAACCCATCCCCTTTTTTTATTGATTTCTGCCATCTTCTTAGTTGGGCTCCTATCTGTTTCTGTCTCACTTACGTCATTTTCCCTGGGTTTTTTTTTTTTTGTTTGTTTGTTTTTTGTTTTTGTTTTTGGGTCATGGTTCTTGAACTCTGCCTGGGTACTGTCCCTGAGCTCTTCAGCTCAAGGCTATTGTCCTACCCCTGGGCCAGAGCATTGTCCCAGAGCTCTTCAGCTCAAGGTTACCATCCTACCCCTGGAACCAAGCCCCACTTCCTGATTTCTAGAGGTTAATTAGAGATGAGAGTCTCAGGTCCTTTTGTGCCTGGGCTGGCTTTGAACCCTGATCCTCAGATCTCAGCCTCCTGAGTAGCTAGGATGACAGGCGTGAGCCACCACACCCGACTGTCATTTTCCCTTTGGAGTGTGTGTGCGTGCGTGTGTGTGTGTGTGTGTGTGTGTGTGTGTGTGAGCTCTGGTCCTCACACTTGCTGGTCTCCCTTTGCAAGCCTGGCGTTCTACCACCCGGGCCCCACTCTACCCAGCTCTGCTGTATTATTGCTGACTATGATTGGAGGTGGGGTTTCAACTTTCTCTGCCCCCTCCCCCCCGGCTTTCGATCCTTCAAATCCTCCAGATCTCAGCCTCCTGAGGGTTGCCGGAGCTTGGATCCTCCAAAAACCAGAGTCCAGGGAACAGGCGCGCGCACACACACTGTCGACCTCACCGCCGCGCGCGCCCCCGGGCTCCGCCGGGGCCGGGACTTTAGACCCGGGGGAGCCCGGGAGCGCAGCCCTGGCTCCGGGCGCTTCCCCGCGTGGCCGCCGTGGGGCGCTCGGGGTCGCCTCGCCGGGGCCATAAGGGCCTCCGCGTGGCGGGGAGGATCGCACTCGCTGCCGCGTCGGCGCCCCGCACTCCGCTCGCCCGCCTCGCCATGGTGGCCGATCCCCCCACGCCCGACCCCAAGGCGTCCTCGGAGCCGGACCCCACGGCCAACGGCAGCCCGGGCCTGGGCGGGGAGGCCGGGGCCGCAGGCGGGCGTCGCGGGTTCCGGCGCCGGCTGTGCGGCTGCCTCCGGGCCAACGCGCTGGTGCTGCTGACGGTGGCGGCCGTGGCGGCCGGCGTGGCGCTGGGCATGGGCGTCTCCGTGGGCCGCGAGCGCCTGGCCGCCTTCGCCTTCCCCGGAGAGCTGCTGCTGCGCCTGCTGAAGATGATCATCCTGCCGCTGGTGGTGTGCAGCCTGGTGGGCGGCGCCGCCAGCCTGGACCCCGCGGCCCTGGGCCGGCTGGGCGCCTGGGCCCTGCTCTTCTTCCTGGTCTCCACGCTGCTGGCCTCCGCGCTCGGCGTGGGTCTGGCGGTGCTGCTGCAGCCCGGCTCCTCCACGGGCGCCGCCCAGGGGACCGCCAGCCCGGGTCACCCGGCCCAGGTGAGGTGGAGGGAAGCTGCGCCTTCCCTTTGAAGGTGGCAACTCTTGCATTCAGGGTCCCTGACTTGCGTGGTAGAATAGGAGTTTCTGGAGAAGCCACTGTGGTGAGAACACGTGGCGGCGCTTCAGTGGGGAAATGAACAGGCCACCTGACAGACAGAAAGGAGGCAGACCCACAGAAGGCCGGGCAGACTGACGGCGTGTGCTCCCCCAGACTTAGCCTCGTGTCTAGGAGGCGCCCCTTTCTCTGTATCCTGGGCAGGTGGCTCACGTTTTCTCGGGGAGGCATAGGTTCAGGCAGCTGTTTAGTTGGGTGAGATAGGCATCCCTCAGAAAGAAATGCGATCCTCCTGTCTCTCGGGGAGGCAAGGACGGCGCTTCTATGTGTCTAAACACCGTAGTTTTGAGTTGCCTTCGCCAGGCCTGTTTCTTTAAGTTGCCCTGCTTTATAGTTCCCCTAAAATGACTTTTGGTCCCTTCACCTGAAGGGACGTGCATGGAGGACTTTCTCCTCTATTTGCTGTTAGCTGACCTGTACCTCATTTTCCTGCAGTCCATCCAGCTTTCCAAGAAGGTGTTTCCCAAGGAGGTGCTAGACTCCTTCCTGGATCTTGTGAGGTCAGACTCCTCCCCCTCCGTCCCACCCCAGCACTCCAAACCCCCACCCATCACCCCCAAACCCCAGCCCACCCTATCACCCCAAATTCTGTCCCAATTCCCATCACCCCAAATCACCTCCCCTCACATCCCTACCTGGGGAGCGGGAGGGGGGCCATGTGGACCGGAGATGTAGGGAAACAGAAGTGGAAGTTTGGGGGACAGGCCTAGTCTTTTGTGGGGTGTGAGGACAGGCTTCTGGGGATTAGGGACCTCCTCCCCTACCAAGACCCCTGTGAAAGAAGTTTTAGGGGAGGGTAGTGGCGGGGGGACATCCCCAACTCTGGGTGTGGGATTAAGAAAAGCTATATGGGGAACCCCAAACAGTTATCTGTGCCCACTGGGACTCCCTGACCAGCCAAGGACTTCCAAGAGGGCAGGCGAGAGCTTGGGACTCAGCTCCCCAAGGCTGCCTGAACTGCATGTGTCCAGATCCAGCCAGCTTTGGTTTATTTTGCTCAGCCTCACTTCCTCTTCTGCTTCATCTGCAGGCCAGCGTAACTTCCAGGGTCAGCCCTGTGCCCCCCCCCCCACATCCCACCTCTCTTCCTCCCCTGTCTGCTTCCCTCTCCATGGAGCCTCCAGAGCCAGAGCTGAGACTTCACATGAGAGAATCTGATGTGTTTTCGACTTTTTTTTCCTGCACTGTGCTGTGTGTGTGTGTGTGTGTGTGTGTGTGTGTGTGTCTGTCTGTCTGTCTGTCTGTCTGTCTATCTGTCTCTATGTCTGTGTCTGCCTGGGCCCCTACCTGTACTAGGAATTAAACACAGGCTCAGGGTTGGCACTCCACCATTTGAGCCACAGTTTTGGTAGTTCATTGGAGATAAGAGTCTCATGCATTTTCCTGCCTCAGCTGGCTTTGAACTGTGATCCTCAGATCTCAGACTCCCCCTGGCTAAGATCCCCCCTCCCGCCCCCCCACCCCTGTCCCTGGCTGCTTATAGGAGTCTGATGCAACATCTGCAGGTTGAGGACTTCCTGGAGGCTGGGAACAGGAAGCAGTGAGGCATCTAAACGGGCTTTCCTGCCTCTGGAGGCCTGCTGAGACATAGAGGCTGGGTTTGTGTGCTCACAGGGGGGAAAACTAGAGCTTCTGGAAGAGAGAGATTAGAGCAGGAGGTGGGCACACCTACCCCAGGCTGTTTGTGAGGACAAGCCTCCCCTCCCAGGGCCTCCCACCAACTCACCAGCTGGAACATCTCACCAACCGACACACCCACTGGTGGCCGGAGGTGCCCTCAGAGAGACACGTGGCTTTCCACCAGCTGTTACACACCCATCAACCACCATCACCTACCGGTCCTCACAACACTGCACAGCCAGGAATGGTGACACATGTCTGTAATCCCAGCTACTGGGGAGATAGAGGCAAAAGGATGATGAGGTCAAGGCCGGCCTAGGCATAGTTAGGGAGACCCTGGCTTAAAAAAACAAACAAAAACAAATAGGCTGAGGGCATGGCTCATGTGGGCAGAGCCTTTGAGACCCTGTGTTCAATCCTTGTACTTGGGGGACAGAACAAAGCTAAGTAAGAAGATCACAAGTTCAAGGCCGGCTTTTTATGTACATAAAAAGATACTGGGCGATGGCTCCAGAGCCAGAGGCTGGTTCAAATCCCACCGTTGTCACTTCCTACTTGGGCAAGGCTTTGTTTTGTTTTGTGTGTGCCAGCCCTGGGGCTTGGACTCTGGGCCTGGGTGCTGTCCCTGAGTTTTCTCATTCAAGGCTGGCACTCTTACCACTTGAGCCACAGCTCTGCTTCCATCTTTTTGCTGGCTAGTTGGAGATAGGAATCTCATGGACTTCTACTCCCAGGCTGGCTTCCACCTGTGATCCTCAGATTACAGCCTCTTGAGTAGCTAGGTTGGCAGGCCTTGAGCAAATTTCTTGCTCTTGGCTGCCTCAGTTTCCCATCTGGGAGCTGTTATGGTATGAATTGGCTGTGTACAGCATTAGCCCACCCACTACCTGGCAGACTCCTTCCTGCAGGGTGGCCTCACAGCTACTCCCCTGTAGGCCTGATCTCTGCCACTCTCCATCACCCCATGCCCTCTCTTGTGCCCTGCCACATAGACCGGCCGGTGGGGGCGGGGGAGGGAAAGAACCAGGCCTCCAGGAAGCTGCTGGCTGATGCAAGCCAGGACCAAGTGTCCTGTTCCCTGCCTGGGGAGGAGCTGAGGAGGCAGGAGTGACCCCTCCCTCTTTCCCTGAACACACTCCCTACTTCCCAGGACACACCCCTCCAACCCCAGCCATGCTCCTGCCCTGTCTCCCTCTGTCTAAGCCTAGCATTCTTTTTTTTTTTTTTTTTGCCAGTCCTGGGGCTTGAACTTAGGGCCTGAGCACTGTCCTTCGGCTTTTTCCTCAAGGCTAGAGCTCTACCACTTGAGCCACAGCACCACTTCTGGCTTTTCTATGTATGTGGTACTGAGGAATCGAACCCGGGTCTTCATACATGCTAGGCAAGCACTCTACCACTAGGCCAAAATCCTGGTGAACTTAGCATTCTTTACCGCAATCTGTCAACCTGCTGCTGCCAGCTCAGACTCCCATTCTAGGGAAAGGGGTGCAAGCCAGGCTCCACTGCCTGGTTGAGCTTAGGTAGGCATTCTGTATGGGTAAAGATGGGGCCTTGTTCCCGTATGCCCTCCTAAGAAACCAACCTAGCCTTCCTTCCAAAAACACCTTGTTCCCTCCCCCCTCCCCGTTTATGGTGTTCTAATAGCCCCGCGTGTCTTATCTCTGCAGGAATATCTTCCCTTCCAACCTGGTCTCTGCAACCTTCCGCTCTGTGAGTCTCCAGGGAGGGGAAGTTGTGCCTTGATGGGGGAAGAAGCCAACAGAAATTCTTGTGGCCCACACTGAGAGTGGAAGAGCCTTAGATTTATCCAGTCTTCTCCCTATGAGGAAATGACAATATGGGGGTGAGGTTAGGAGAAAGGGGGGTGTAGCTCCTTGGTTGAGTCCCAAGGCCCTAGGTTTGGACCTGGGTTCAATACCTCCTGTGGTTTTTCTACCTGGTGACAAGCAATTGAGCCAAGGGCTTTATCCCTGAGCCTCATCTTCTAAAAGTCCTGCCTCCTGGGACTGCTGAAAGAGGACATGGAGCTTAAAGGATGCTCAAGAGAGCCGGATG
Source organism: Megascapheus bottae (assembly GCF_031878675.1). Taxonomy (NCBI): domain Eukaryota; kingdom Metazoa; phylum Chordata; class Mammalia; order Rodentia; family Geomyidae; genus Megascapheus; species Megascapheus bottae. The sequence continues at coordinate 4,150,470 of NC_143539.1, forward strand.
AGGTCGTGAATGCCTTGAATCTCAGCTCCTGGGATTAAGAGAGCAGCTTGGGTAAAGTTTCACCAGACCTTGACTCAAAAGATACCAGCCCCTTTGTTTACATTTTCATTTGTTTGTTTGCTTTTTGGAGCACTTACATAGGAGGGACAGGGTCCTGGGTTCGGACTTCCCCTGGTACTGAATAGGAATATCAATATTTGGGTGGCTGTTGAGCACAGCTGGCTCCCGAGTGGGTGGGGAAGCATCTGGAGGGCTGTTCTCATGGAATCTTCCGACCTTTCCTCCCACAGTACTCCACCTCCTATGATCTGGTGAACTGGACCTATATGAATGAGACTCAGGTGCAGGTGAGTGCTGGCGGCGGCCAGAGCCCGGATCCTTTCCCCATCAAAGTTTTGTCCCGCCCCAGTCTCACCCTCCTCTTACTCTGTCCCCTCTCCCCTGCTTCCACGGTCCTATCCTAGCCCCCTCTGCCTATTCTTTCTCTTCCTCTCTTGGGCAGGCTTGTTCCAAAGTGTCAATCTGAAGAGTATACAGTTTCAGGCCATTACCCATTCTGTTTCTTGTCTCATGAACCTTCTTCCCACTTTCTTGACCTGGCTCATTTCTCCCATCCTTCAGGCTCAGCTGTTATCTCTTCCTCCAGGAAGCCCTCCGTGATGCCCCCTCACACTGGCACCCCCACCTTCTGAATTCTACCCTTCCCGGGGGAGGGGGTCCCCCATTCCAGTCCTTCTCACTTTGGGTAACCTGTGGAGATAGGTCTGTTGTCCCTGGTGGGCCTGGATCTTGAGCCTAGGGAGGCAAAGGAGCCCTGAGGAGCTGCCTTGTCGTCTAGGCAGGTGGACTGAATGTCCCTTCGTCCACACCCATGTGTTTCTCGCCAGAAGGTGCCCAAGGCTCAAGAAGTGGAGGGCATGAATATCCTGGGCCTGGTGGTCTTTGCCATCATCTTTGGCGTGGCCCTGCGGAAGCTGGGGCCCGAGGGGGAGCTCCTCATCCGATTCTTCAACATCTTCAACGACGCCACCATGGTGGTGGTGTCCTGGATTATGTGGTGGGTGCCGAGGGCTGTGTGACTCTGAGCCAGTGCAGCCCTCTCCTGGTGTGCTGACAGCCCCTCCATGAGCCTCAGGACTGCTTTGGGTCGTCCTGCCAGAGTGGACGTAGGAACTCCCCCACAGTTTTCAGAACAACAGTCGACCCTGTGTCTGACCCCAGTCATACCGGGCACTGCCCTGTGAAGGATAAGGTACAGGAAGACATGTCCATGCCCAGAGCTGAGCAGTGACGCTCAGCTTCACTTACAAAAAAAACGAATTAAAGCCAGACATGGTGGCTCACGCCTGTAATCCTAGTTACTCAGGAGGCTGAGATCTGAGGATCGTGGTTCAAAGCCAGCGGGGGCACTAAAGAACATGACGCTCTTGTCGCCAATTAATCTCTAGAAAATGGGAACTGGGGCTATGGCTCAGAGTTCTAGCCCTATGATTCCCCCCCCCAAAAAAAAGAGAGAGAAGAAAATTAAAGCCAGCAGCCGTGGCTTATTCCTATCATTCTGGCTACTCAGGAGACTGAGACCTGAGGATAATGGCGGGAAGCCTGGGCAGTTAACCAGCCAAAAGCTGGAAGAGGAGCTGTGGCTTAAGGGGTAGAACCTTGGGCAGAAAAAAAAAGCTAGAGGCGAGCACTAAGCCTTGAGGTCAATCCATAAGACTCTCACACACACACACACACACACACACACACGCATCTGATAGTGCTTTAGCTTGGAGCACACCATCTGCTATGACAAACCAGAAAACAAAGGACTCACAGGATAGCAGCTGGCTTTGTGGGTCAAGTTCAAATTTGAACACGTGGGCTTTTATCTCTTGGCTGCACCACCTTCAAAGAAAAGGGCCTGGAAGAGGTGGCAGAGGATTGTCCGGGCGCGGGAGGCCTGGGCAGGGTGCCCAGGGTTCCTCCTGCGATTATCAGGGGAGGCTGGGACGCTCCCAGGATGCAGAGCACAATGCCTTGCCATTATAAGCAGCTGCTTCTCTCCCCGGTGACCAGGTACGCCCCTGTGGGCATCTTTTTCCTGGTGGCAGGCAAGATTATGGAGATGGAGGATGTGAAGCAGCTCTTTGCTAGCCTTGGCAAATACATCCTGTGCTGTCTGCTGGGCCACGCCATCCACGGCCTCCTGGTTCTGCCTCTCATCTACTTCATCTTCACCCGCCAAAACCCCTACCGCTTTCTCTGGGGTATCCTGGCTCCGCTGGCCACTGCCTTTGGCACCTCCTCCAGGTGAGCCCTGTCCTCTGGGCAGGGTCTTCGTGGGGAAATATGAATGGGACCCTAGAGGAGCCCTGAAAACTTGTGTTTGGGGACATTAGCTCTGGGTACAGTCTCACATTTTGGTCAGGTGTTCCTGGTGTCTACCTTCTTAAAAACAAAAGATATGGGCTGGGAGTTTGGCCTAGTGGTTAAAGTGCTTGCCTAGCATGCATGAAGACCCGGGTTCGATTCCTCAGCATCACATACATAGAAAAAAGCCAGAAGTGGTGCTGAGGTTCAAGTGGCAGAGCTCTAGCCTTGAGAAAGTCCAAGGACAGTGCTCAGGCCCTGAGCTCAAGCCCAGGACTGGCAAAAAAAAAAAAAAAAAAAAAGATATTTCCATTCTCCCATCACCCCCTCCCCACCAGCCTGGCCCTGGGGACTCAGGATTTGACTCTAATCCAACCTTCCTCTCTCCCCACTATCTTCTCAGGAACCCAACCTTCCTGCCTGTGACACATTAGCCTCCCTCAAACAAAACAACCCAAACTAATCCTTGGAGCCTGTCAAACCTAGGTTTTGTAGGATTTAGGTGTGATTTCTAATTTTTTTAATAGTGAGTTTTGAACTCCTAGCCTCAAGCTTGCTAGACTAGCAGTATCACTTGCGCCATATCCCCAGTCCCCTCTTCCTTTATTTTGCTTGAGACATGGTCTGTAGTTCAGCCTGAGTACAGGGATTTAAGAGGGCATCCCCCAGCCAGGTGAGGTTGTAATGCCTATACCGCAGGATTACCCCCAAGAAGACCAACGAGAGTCAGACTTTCCGAAACGCAAAAGCAAGGCTTTATTCAGGTGGGCTGCAGCTCGGGCCTCTGTCCTACACCCCGACACAGCAGAGCTTAGGAGGAAGCCCCGAGCTCAAGTTTTACAGGGCTTTTAAAGACAAAACCACAGATTTACAGCAACCAGGTATCTGAGTAAGATAAGGTGGGGGGTGGGGGGGATTAGGGCAATTGGAGCTAATGGGAGGTTCCCACGCCAGTAGAGTCCTAGTTAACTGTCTAAGGGTAATTTTATGGCTTAGAAAACAGATGCCATCCCTGGCATTTACGCGAGTTCTGATTAATTTTAACACAGACTGGTCAGTTCCTGGGACTTATGGGCACAATTCTGTTTCTTTAATTTATGTGCGTTTTGGGGTCACTCATAGTTTATATAAATAGCAAGATGGTTACTGCCTCAGAATGGGGGGTGCTTTTTAGCTCAAGGTAATCCTAGCTACTCAGGAGGCTGAGATCTGAGGACTGAAGTTCAAAGCCAGCCAGAGCACTAAAGAACGTGAGACTGTTTTTCCAGTCCTGGGCCTTGAACTCAGGGACTGAGCACTGCCCCTGGGCTTTCTCAAGGCTAAGAGCTCTACCACTTGAGCTACAGACTGGATCCCGGGTCTTCATACATGCTAGGCAACCACTCTACCACTAGGCCAAACTCCCAGCCCAAGACTGTGAGACTCTTAACCTCCAATTAACGACTAGAAAACAGGAAGTGGCGTTGTAGCTCAAGGGGTAGGATGGTAGCCTTGAGATGAAGAGCTCAAGGACAGCACCCAGGCGCTGTGTTCAAGCCCCATGACACCCCCGCCCTCCCACACACAAAGTGCATCACCAAGCCCAGTGTAAGCGAGAATTTCAGTAGATATTTAGAGAAGTAGCAGCCTATGCTTTCCCAGAGGTATCCGGAATTCCCACATTGTGGAATCCTCCCATTTTGCAGGACCTTCTGGCTGTGAGAAGAGAAAGGGGTGGGAGAGCCTGTGGGTAGTTGGAGGGAAGAGGTTGAGATGGGTGGGTGTGGCCTGGGTAGTGGGTGTGGCTTCTGTGTGGGCGTGGCAGGGGCGTGGTCTGTGTTGACTGGTCAGCTCCGGGTGGGGCGGAGCCTCGTTCTGGGTGTGGCCTCCGCTGGGGTCCTCATAGCCTGTGTAGCGGGGGTGTGGCTAGGTATCAATGACTTGTGGGCGTGGTCTGGGATGGGCGTGGTCTCGCTCGCTCACTCCGCACCCCCAACCGCGTCCTGTCCCGCAGCTCCGCCACCTTGCCGCTGATGATGAAGTGTGTGGAGGAGAAGAATGGCATATCCAAGCACATCAGCCGCTTCATCCTGCCCATCGGTGCCACCGTGAACATGGACGGCGCGGCGCTCTTCCAGTGCGTGGCCGCCGTGTTCATTGCGCAGCTCAACAAGCAGCCCTTGGATTTGGTGAAGTTCATCACCATCCTGTGAGTGCGAGGCGGCGGCGGGGGTCCTCTAGGAGCCCGTGTCCCCCTACCCGGCGACATCTGCCTCATGTTCCCTCCTCCAGGGTCACGGCCACCGCGTCCAGTGTGGGAGCAGCTGGCATCCCCGCGGGAGGGATCCTCACCCTCGCCATCATCCTGGAAGCCATCAACCTCCCCGTGGATGCCGACATCTCCTTGATCCTGGCAGTGGACTGGCTAGTGTGAGCTGGGGGGAGCTGAGGGGACCCCTGGGCAAAGGGGACAAGCCAGAGTGTCCTTGAACATCTCTTGGCGCGGGAGGAAAGGCGACCCAGCCTGGATTTCTAGAGGGAGCAGGTGAGCTTTCCAGGCAGAGGGAAGACTGTTACCTTTGGGATTCTAAGAGGAACCCCAGAGGGTAGTGAACAGGCCTGGAAGCTTGGACTCAAATCCTAGTGCCACCTTCCTAACCGCGTGGCCTAGGTCTCCGTAAAATAGGGAGAAGAGTCTTAAGGACTATATGACTGACTAAATGTAATACACACACATGTCCTCAGACAGTAACTTGGTACATGTTATATAGCTGTTTAGGATCTTGAGATTTATCCCCAACTAAACCCCAAAAGTCAGAAATGGAGGAGCTATGGCTGAAATGGAAGAGTGCCAGGTCCTTCGTTCAAGCCTCAGTACCTGCAAGGGGGACTTGGGGGGGAGGAGGGAGCAAAGGCTAGATGTATGATTTAAGCCCTACAGCACCAGCTAAACATACCCAAGGACTGCCAAAGAGAAACAAAGAAACTGAACAGATAAAAATACAAAAGGCTGTAGGGGAAAAGGCAGGCAGCTGGGCGGGGTCTTCCCATGGTCTGTTTCTCCCTCTTAGCAGAGCACCCCAATCTTTGTCTCTTTTAGGGACCGGTCCTGTACTGTCATCAATGTCGAGGGTGATGCTTTCGGAGCAGGACTCCTCCAAAATTACTTGGATCGTTCGAAGTTGCAGAGCTCCGAACCTGAGCTACTTCAGGTGAAGACTGAAGTCCCACTCAACCAGCTGGCGGCCCCCACTGAGGAAGGGAACCCCCTGCTCAAGCAGCTCCGGAGCCCCAGTGAAGACGCTGCCACCTTTGAGAAGGAATCGGTCATGTAATCTCTGGGAGATTACAGGACAGGGCCTGCCCTGTTCTGCTTGGGGTGTGTGTGTGGGGACACTAGATAATGAGATCCCTAAGGGTGGATACATGGACAAATTGGGGTTCTAGGAGATAGTAGAGGCTTCTGGGAAGTGGGGACCTTGTTGCTGGGGTCTGTGTACTTATATTAACCCACATCTCCTGAGTCCTCAACTCTGGCATCCACTCAAAGTGAAAATAATTCTGTTCCACACCAGAGTCCCACAGCTCTGCATCCCATGTCTGGCTCAGGTCAGGCAGGCTCTCTCCACGTTTGAATGATGGTCAGTCCATGTCATGTAGGCTGCAATAGTGCCTTTGGTTGTGTGTGTGTGTGTGTGTGTGTGTGTGTAAGTATGCACTTTATGATCACCAAACCTTCCAGGGTATGTCCCATTCTGTCCCCAGGCTATGTGCTTTCTACTGCCACCCCAATAACACACACTCCAGGAACCCTGGGGGAAGACCAAGAAAAAACACTGTCACTCCAGAAGATGCCTTTTGACAATAAAATTATCAAGTGTATTTAATCAGGTGTTTCAGGAATTGGACTAAACCAGGAGCCAGTGGCTCAGGCCTGTCATCCTAGCTGCTTGAGAGGCTGAGATTGGAGGACAAGTTCAAAGCCAGCCGAGGAAGAATAATTTATGAAACTGTCACCTCCAATTAACCACCAAAATAGAAGACTCTGAGTTGAAGCCCCAACATCAGCGTAATAACAATAATCACAATGATGATGATAATAATTAATGAAACTTGGCGCCAGTTTCTAGCTACTCAGGAGGCTGAGATCTGAGGACTGTAGTTCAAAGCCAGGGCAGAAAACTGTGAGATTCTTATCTCCAATTAACCACTAGAAAACAAAGTAGAGCTGTGGCTCAAAGTACTAGAGCACTAACCTTGAATGAAAAAGCTTAGGGACAGTGCCCAGGCTCTGAATTCAAGCTGCAAGACTCACCCCCTCGCTCCCCTGCCCCCCAAAAAATAATGATAGGAGAAATACGCTGTGCAATTACTTTTACTTTTTTTTTTTTTGATACTACATTTGAACTCAGGAACTTGCCGTTGCTTGACAGGCGCTCTGTCACTTTACCCATGCCTACCACGACCATGCATCTCGCTTTAGGGTTTTCTCTGTTCTGGCCCAGCATGGCTGCCAGGAGGTACCAGTTTCTATCTGGGGTGGCTTCCATTTCCAATGCCCAGAGCCTTTCCTGGCCTCTGCCTCACTCAGAAAAAGCCCAAGACCCACCAGCCTCACCTCCTCCCATTCTCTCTGCCTTCCTCCCCACCCCCCCCCCCATATCTGTCTCGTTATCTATCCAGCATACCAGGTTTGCTCCTGCCTTGGGGCCTTGGCACTGGCTGTTCTCAGCCTGAACACTTCTCCCGCATCTGTACTTGACTCTTTCCCAGGCTTTGCTTAAATAGCACCTCCATCTTGTTCCCTCTCCTGACTCTGTGGGCACCTATCCTGTTCTAGTTGTTTTTAGGTTTCATTATTTACTTTGTTGAGTCTTTTGAGACAAGAACTCTCCACGTAGCCCAGGCTGCTCTCAGACTGAGATCCTCCTGCCTCAGCCTCCTGAGTGCTTTTCTTTGTTGAATTTTGCAGTGCTGGGTGCAGAACCCAGGCCCTTGCGGTGCTACGCATGCTGGCTAGCACCAAACAATACCTTGGGCAGGCCAGTGTGTTTGCTAGGCTGGCTAATTTATTATACTGGCGGGTCCCTACTGCACAGGCCTGGCCCCTCCACATCTCAGGAGCTCAGGATTGGTAGTGAATGGGTAAACAGCACCAGCTGTTTCAGTGCTTACTGGCTGTGAGCTGGCCACCTGCCAGGTATATGACCTTGGGGGGCTGCCAACTTTCCCAGCTTGAGGGACAATGGCTCTGTTATGCCTTACTCCCCAGGCCACTGGAGGTCATGGAAGGGCCCAGAGGAAAAGTATCCATGGCCACTCCCCTGGGGGCCCATGCTACCCCCTCTTCAACAGACAAGCCAGATCTGGTATTCACACTTGTTATCCTAGCGAGTTGAGAGGCGTAAGTTGAAAGATCAAAATCTGAGAATAGGCTAGCCTAGTGGTAGAGTGCTCACCTAGCATGCAGAAAGTCCTGGGTTTGCCAGGTGTGGTGGCTCACACCTGGAATCCTAGTTACCCAGGAAGCTGAGATCTGAGGATTGTGGTTAAAAGCCAGCCCAGGGAATACAAAGACTCTTATCTCCAATGTATCACTGGAAAATGGGGAAGTGGAGCTGTGGCTCAGGGGTAGGGCAGTAGCCGTGAGCTGAAGAGCTCAGGGACAGCACCCAGGCCAGAGTTAAAGCCCCATGAACCACCTGCCCCCCAAAAAAATTTTTTAAAAAACCCCACAAAGCCCTGGGTTTGATTTATCCATACTGCATACACTGAAAAAAGCTCAAAGTGGTGCTGTGGGCTCAAGTGGTAGCAGCCCAAGGATTGCTCAGGCTCTATGTTCAAGCCCCAGGACTGGCAAAAGAAAAAGAAAAAAAACCCGAGGCTAGCTCTGGGCCAAAACAAACACTTCTATCAAAAAAAAATAAAATAAAAAATAAGGCCTTGGGTTTGATCCTCAACCCAAAAAACAACTGTTTTTTCAACTGAAAAAAAAAAAAAAACAAATCCCACAATTGTGCTAATCATAATTCAAAGGAAAAATGAAAGAATGGTAGTTTGGAAGAAACATTTTAACATGTAAGTTTATGGGGCCATCCCCCAGGACCACAGGAAGTCAGCCTGTGATTCCTGTATGCTTCCATGGTAGAAATGCCTTGTATTGGTGTCTAATTACCTAACGCCGTTTGCTGACAAGGTGATTTGCTGATAAGGTAGATGGTCACTGCCAAGATTCTAACAACCCAGGATGCAGGCTTCTCTTCTTTCATGGGAAGTTGGTACTTCCTGGAAGAAGCAGAGGCTCATAATCTCTCTCAAAGGTGACTTGGTGTTTACAAGTGGGAATTTAATTTTGAACTCCGGTTGTTACTGCCCTGCAGGGAGGCTGGAATGTAGTTGGTCTGCTGCAGTGCACAGGTACAGGTTGGTAAAGTGTTGACATGTCTTCTGGCTGCTTCATATTCCTACTTGATAGTTCGTGGCTCATACCTGTCATCCTAGCTACTCAGGAGGCTAAGATCTAAGGATTTGGATTTGAAGCCAGCCACCAAAAAGCCAGAAGTCCAGCTGTGGCTCAAGTGGTAGAGTGTTAGCCTTGAGGGAAAAAGCTAAATGCCCTAAGTTCAACCACTACTACGCTACTAGCACACACACATAGCAAAGACTTGATCAAGACAATAGCTTTGGGGCTGGGAGTTTGACCTAGTGATAGAGTGCTTGCCTAGCATGCATGAAGACCCCAGTTTGATTCCTCCACGCCACATACTTAGAAAAGGTGGAAGTGGTGCTGTGGCTCAAGTGGCAGAGAGCTAGTCTTGAGGAAAAAGCCCAAGGACAGTGCTCAGGCCCTGAGTTCAAGCCCCAAGACTGGCAGAAAAAAAAAAAGAAAAAGAAAAGACAATCACTTCAACAGTGCATATTGTAATATAAACTTAAAAGTTCATCTTTAATTGTTAGAGTTTCCTGTCATATCCAAACTTAGCTGAATAAAATTTTACTACATAAAACCAACGAGACGGGCTGTGAGTGTAGCCTAGTGGCAGAGTGTTTGCCTAGCATGCACTAAGCCCTAGGTTCAATTTCTTGGTCCCACATACACAGAAAAAGCCAGAAGTGGCGCTGTGGCTCAAAGTGGCAGAGTGCTAGCCTTGAGCAAAAGTGTCCAAGGACAATGCCCAGGCCCTGAGTTCAAGGCCTAGGAGTGGCAAAAACAAACAGCCACAACCAATGAGACAGGAGGGTAGGGGCCTGAAAAGTTTATATTTACTGTTTATGAACAGTAGAAAGAAAGATTCCCCCGAAGCACTGCATTAGCACCAAGAAATTAACCCCTTGGGAGCTCAGGTCAGCTACTAAAGATTCTCACTCTGCCTCTGAGCTACATCCTCAGGTTTTGCTTCAGCACTAAGTAACCTGGGCTGGGAGTTTGGCCTAGTGGTAGAGTGCTTGCCTAGCATGCACAAAGACCCTGGTTGGATTTCTCGGTACCACATACATAGAAAAAAAGCCAGAAGTGGTGCCGAGGCTCAAAGTGGTAGGGCTCTAGCCTTGAGAAAATCCAAGCCTTGAGCTCAAGCCCGGGACTGGCAAAAAAAACCCAATAGCACTAAGTTACCTAAAGCAAGAGGCTCCTTTTTTGTTCTTCCATACCAGGGTTTGGGCTGCTTGCCAGGCAGGTGTGGTACTACCTGAGCCATGCCTGCAGCCCCTTGATTGATTTTTCAGGTTGGGTCTTGCAGTTTTGCCTTAGGCTGGTCTCAGACCATGATCTTTGCTTCCTGTGCAGCTGGGATCACAGATGCTTCCCACCAGGCCTGTCTTATTTGTGTATGAGGTCTCACTAATGTTTTGCCTGGGTTAACCTCTGATTATCTTCCCAATGTCTTTTTTTTTTTTTTGGTCAGTTGGGGGGCTTGAACTCCAGGTCTGGGAACTCTTGCTCAAGGATAGCATTCTACCATTTTGAATCATAGCTCTGCTTCTGGCTTCCCTTGGTTAATTGGGATGAGTCACCGATTTTCTTGCTGGAGCTGGCTTTGAGTTGTAATCCTCAGATCTCAGCCTCTTGAGTAGCCAGGATGACAGGTGTGCGCCATCAGTGCCCTGCTTTGTGCTTCTTGAATGGCTGGGATTATAGGTATGAGCCAGTGTATCTAGCTGGAGGGCCATTTGAACCTAGGTGTTCAAGGTCAGAATGCTAAGAGGAAAGACAGTAAAATCCGACGTGTATTCATTCATTCATGCATGCGTTTATTTATTAGGTCTTGAACTCAAGGCCTTTGTTTTTATCACTCAAGGCTACCATTTGAACCACATCTCTAGCCTGGCTTTTTGCTAGTTAGAGATACAGTCTCGAGGATTTGTCTGCCTGGGCTGGTTTCAAATGATGATCCTCAGATCCCCATCTCCTGAATAGCTAGAATTATAAGCCTAAGCCACCCAGCTACATTTTTTTTTGTTTTAAAATGGAATAATTTAACCTTATTAGTAACACAGATGGTAGTAATAGTTATACATAACTTAAATATGGACATGATATAGTGGGAGCTCACTCTTAGATACTTGATCAAGACAGGTGGGGGTTCCCCAAAGTCCCCTCCCCTGAGTACTATTTATGGAGCAGCCATAGAGAGGAGGCATGGGCTCTGGAGCTTGAAGTCCTGGTTCCAGCCCCCTACCTACTATCTGGGTAGGGTCGCCTGGAGCTGGACCAAGGGACTTGGCCATTGTGGCTACAGTTGTCCCTGCAAGGTGGACAGGGTAGCAGCGATCATTTCCGGAGGTGGAGCGGGGTCCATCAGGCCACATGGGGGGCTGCGCCCCATATCCAGAGAGCTGGGATTGCATCCACCCCAGGGGTGAGGTATTGGGAGAGCCCTCCCTCCCGGGTTAACAGCAGAATTCCTCTCCCTCCCCGGCTGGGAATCCCAGAGGGAAACTGAGGCAGGGCAACACCACCCCCCAGGCCCACCTAACCCGCCAGTGCTAGGGCCAGGATTGGAAGCGGGAGGGGCGGGGATCTGGGCCTGGGGCGGGCCGGGCCGCGGCCCCCAGCGCCCACACGGGACGCCTTCGGGGGGAGCTTCAGCCGCCGGCCAGGCTCAGGAGCGCGGGGTTGGGGTACTCGGGGTTCTCGATGACGCCGGGCCCGAACTTGAGCTCCAGGAAGCGGCGGTAGTTGTTGGGGGCCTGAGCCACGAAGCCGGCGAAGGGCAGCGGCACGAGCGGCTGCAGGAAGTGCTCGGGGAACTCGACGTCCTGCCGGTGGTCCAGCCAGGTGTCCTTGGTCATGACGCCGTGGCGCGGGTAGAAGGGCCACAGGTCCACGTGCAGGTGGTTGCTCTCGCTGTACTGCACGCGGAAGAAGTCGCCCTCCACCGCCTTCTCCCACACGAAGCCGCGCTCGTCCACCACCGAGCCCGCCTCGGCGCCGCGCAGCTGCTCGCAGTTGCCCACGTCCTCCAGGTAGATGCCCAGGTCCACGTCGTAGTCCCAGGGGATGATGTCGCCGTGGCGCGCCGCGCCCAGCAGCGAGCCGCCCTCCAGCCAGTAGCGCACGCCCGCCGCCTCCAGCACGCCCACCACGTGGCGCGCCGTCTCGCGCAGCGCGCGCAGGCAGCAGGGCGGCGTCCAGCGGCGCTCGTACAGGTAGGACGGCGTGTCGCCCGCCACCGTCCCGAAGCAGCGCGCGCTCTCCTTGCTGCAGCCGAACCACTCGAGCCGCCCGCCCTCCCAGCCCAGCAGCCGGATGCCCAGCGCGCGCAGCAGCGCCGCCCGCCGCGCGCGCCCCTCGCGCTCCGCCTTCCAGCGCGCGTGCGCCGTGGCCAGCGGGGGCTGGCGCGCCGCGGGGAAGGTCAGGTCGAGCAGCCGCACCGGCCAGCCGCGCAGCGCCGTCTGCAGGAAGAGGCCGGTGCCCAGCGGCCGCGCCAGCGGCGCCGACAGGTTGAAGAGGTCTCGGGAGCGCAGCAGCACCACGGCGTCCCCGTCCAGCGCGTCGCACCGGGGCGCCGCCGGGGCCGGGCCGTAGCGGGCCGTCCACTCCCGCAGGCTGACGTTCAGGGCCAGGCACCGGGCCGGGTTGGCCGTGGCCACCGGGGCGGCCACCAGGCGTGCGCTGCCGGTCCTCAGCGCCTCCACCATGCGCTCCAGGTGGCCCGGCGCCTCGGCCCGCGTCCCATCGGGGACCAGGGCTACGAATTCGGTGGCCACGTAGGTCTCGGGGCGCGTGGCCGCGGCGGGCCGGTCCAGCGCCGGCTGCAGCAGCGCCAGGCGGACGTTGGGGAGGCGCGGCAGGGCCAGCGGCGGGTAGGGCAGCGTGTCGGCCGCCACCACCACGGGCTGGGCCGGGTCCAGCTGGAGAAAGGAGTCCACCAGCTCGGGCACCGCGTTGTCAAACGCCTCAAACTCCCGCACCAGCACGGTGACCCGGGGGCCGGCGGCGGCCGCGCGGCGGGGACCCCGGGCCCGGGGGTTCCGGGGCTGGTGCTGCAGCCAGGAGACGTAGAAGAAGACCAGGAGGTTCAGGGTGATGGCGGCCGCCAACGCAGCCCAGCAGCGAGGGAGTCGCATGGGGCCGACAGCCACGGGCAGGCGAGGCTCGCTCCCGGATATCCTGGGGAGGGAGACGGGGTGGGCTCAACTTTCCCAGCGTATCCATTCTTTTTTTCCTTTGTGCCGGGGCTTGAACTCCGGGCCTCTACCCTACCGCCAGAGGCATTGTTTTGCTAGATCCTAAGTAGCTAGGATTACATGTGTGAGTGGCCAGCGCTCGTGCACACTTAAGCACTTGTAAGCAGCACACAAGGGTGAGGACTGAGGATTCCAAGGCCACCCTGAGACCTTACCTCTACAAAACACAGCATTTCAGCAGAGGCCTGTCTCCAGGGGCCACACACCCAAGCAAACGCCAGATGGTGCTGTCTCCCTGTCCATCACAGCTTCCAGGGTTTGGCTCAAAAGATGTCACCACGAATATCTATTTTTCTTTCCTTCCTTCCTTCTTTCTTTTTCTCTATTTCTTTCTCCCTTTCTTTCTTTCTTTTTTTTTTTGTCAGCCCTGGGGCTTGAACTCAGGGCCTGGGCACTGTCCTTGGACACTTTTTGCTCAAGGCTAGCACTCTGCTACTTGAGCCATAGCACCAGTTCCAGGTTTCTGTTGGTTAACTGGAGATAAGAGTCTTACGGATTTTTGTGCCTGGGCTGGCTTTAAACTGTGATCCTCAGATCTCAGCCTTCTGCGTAGCTAGGATTACAGGCATGAACCACCAGTGCCCAGCCCTCCCTAGATAGACTTCTTTCTCCTAGAGAACTTCTGCTTCTGCTTGTCACCCCTTCCTCCAAGAAGCCCTCCCTGAGGTTCACATCCAATCAAGACTGTCTGTTCTGAAGCTCTTCTTCTCTCTCCTCATCCTTCCCAGCCCTGCCCAGGCTCGACCATCACTGGGTGATGGGTCCACTTGTCCTACCAGCCTGTGCACTATGGAAAAGAAGGACACCATCTCCACCGTGTCCCCAGGACATCAATCTAAGCATAGTAATGCACACCTGTAATCCTAGCACTCAGGAGGCTCAGGCAGCATGATCAAGAGTTCCAGGCCAGCCTGAACTGCCTTAGAAAGCATAACAACCCCAAATTACAATTAAAGATTAGGGTCCAAGATCAGGGCTTCTGTGGGTCTGTAAAGCCCATGCACGTCAGCCTTTCCTTGGTCTTCCCACTTTGTCTCTCCACTGTGAGGCAACAATGCCTTCCTAGTCCTTGACCCATCCAGTGCCACTCCCCTTCCTTCAGTCCCATTTGGACAGCACTTAAGAACATGATCTGTGGCCGGGAGTTTGGCCTAGTGGTTAAAGTGCCTGCCTAGCATGCACGAAGAGCCGGGTTCGATTCCTCGGTACCACATACATAGAAAAAAGCTGGAAGTGGTGCTGTGGCTCAAGTGGTAGAGCTCTAGCCTTGAGAAAGTCCAAGGACAGTGCTCAGTCCCTGAGCCTAAGCCCAGGACTGGCAAAAAAAAAAAAAAAAAAAAAAGAACATGATCTGTATTTTAGGAGTGACTATGACTGGGGCCAGGCGCGGTGGCTCACGCCTGTAATCCAAGCTACTCAGGAGGCAGAGATCTGGTGATTGCTTGCAGTTCAAAGCTATCCCAGGCACTAAAGTCTGTGAGACTCTTATTTCCAATTAACCTCTAGAAAATAGGAAGTGGTGCTGTAGCTCCAGGGGTAGGGCGGTAGCCTTAAGCTGAAGGGCTCAGGGACAGCTCCCAGGCCCTGTCACATCCAGGACACATCCTATTGTTTGCTGTTGTTTTCCTGGTTATTTTGGAGATGGAGTCTTGACTTTCCTGCTTGGGCTGGCTTTGAAAAGTGATCTCCAGGTCTCAGCCTTCTAAGGAGCTAGGCTTACAGACATGAGCCACCTCGCCCTGTGTTCTGATGACCCAGATTGGAGGAGGTTGGCATTGGTTGGGACTGCCCTGCAGACCTGAGACACCAGACAAAGCCCAAAGACCTAAGCAAGATAAGCAGAGCCTACCTAGACAAGGTGGTAGGGATAGAGAAAGAGGTTAAGCTGCGATCTCCCTCTTCTCTTTATTCCCCCATGAAGCTGTGTGCTCTGTGCTTCCCTCTGAACTGGCCTGAGCCACTGCCCCAGTAGCAGAGGAAAAACTGCAGTCAATGTGGGAAAGCTTGGAGGATGAGGACAGGGCGGCTTCCAGGTATGTGAGTGAGTGCTGGGAGCTGAGGGATTTCTTACCTCCTAGGTGGCAGGCCAGGGGAGCTCCAGGAGGGCAGAGACAGCCCAGCTCAGCGGTTGTGCTGAGGGAGAGAAAACCCTGCATGAGCCAACTTTGTACAACACAATACTATTTCTTCTTCCCCTCACTAGTGCCATGAACACGTTTCGGGGAACCCTTTTTCTGGAAGTTCCATAAGTATGGGTACCACAGAGGGTGAAAGAGGAGTGGAGTGGGAGAGATGCGAGAGATGAGAGTTTTCACAGCAACTCCAAATCATCTCTCTCTTATGGATATGTCCAGAAAAGGTTTAAAAAAAAAAAAGACAGAGTTACCATGACAACACCTTTTGTAGGCACACTGAAGTACCAAGACACAATCCTGCCCTCTACCTTGGTGGGCTGGTTCCTAGGGTCACTGGAAGGGGGTAGGGGACTCCCTGTTAGCACAGTAAGCAGAGTTTAACCTTGCCAGTTTGTCATCTCCCTGGAGAGATGGTCCCGACCCTGTAGCCATAGCAACTGTCCCAGAACATCTCCTCTCAATAAAAACACCTGGTTGGTTTGGGCTCTGGGCTCCCACATGGGAAAGGGGAGACAATTACAGTGGTAATGTTAATGTGGAGCTACCAGAGAGAGGTTGGGAGAGAGGTGTTTTTCTTAGGAATCCCTGTCTTTGGGGCCGGGGTCTTTTCTACCTGAGCCCTAGGTGAAGGAGGTTGCCATGGTAACTGATGGGGGAGGCGCAGGACCACCGGGGACTTGGGTTACCTTAGCAACCTCCTCCTGGTAATGAGACAGGAGCAGTTTGGGGCTCCTGAGAAACACAAAGCCGGAGAGGAGGAGAGACTGAAGAGGGGGGGTGGGGGCTCCAGGTTGGAAAGGGTTGCCATGACAACCGACCCGGCCAGGCATCCAGATGCAATGGGACTCCTCTAGAAAACGCTTCCGGTGCTCCCCCCTTTCTCTCAAGGACAGGGCGCTTTGGGGGAGGGGGCTACGTGTGTCTAGAGAGGGGTGGGATTCTGTCTGCGGGACGAACTGGGAGGAGCGAGACAGCAAGGTGGCCCCCCTCTCCAAGTCCTGCTCGGGCGCAGGACCTCCGGGCGCGCGCCCCTGCCTCGGCCCGCCCCCCTCCTCCCCGCTCCTCTCTGTCACTCGCGCGCACGCGCGCCTTGGGGCCGACCCGGGTGGGCGAGGCGCGCGCCCGAGCCCGCAGTCGTCCCCGCCCCCTCCCCGCCGGGCGCGCGCGCGGGAGGGGGGGGGGGAGCGGCGCGGCCGCGCAGGCGCGGGAGGCACAGCGGGCGCGCGGGCTCGGCCCGGGGCCTCCATGATGGAGGAGCGAGCGGCCGCCGCGGTCGCCGCCGCCGCCGCCTCCTCGTGCCGACCGCTCGGCTCCGGCCCGGGCCCCGGCCCGACTGGGGCGGCCCCGGGCTCCGGGCCTGCTTCCGGGGCCGGTCCGGCCGGTAAGGGCGGCGGCGGCGGCGGCGGAGGCAGCCCCGGGCCCACCGCCGGCCCCGAGCCCCTCAGCCTGCCCGGGATCCTGCACTTCATCCAGCACGAGTGGGCGCGCTTCGAGGCCGAGAAGGCCCGCTGGGAGGCCGAGCGCGCCGAGCTGCAGGTGAGCGCCGCCGAGCTCGGCCCGCCCCCCGCCGCCCCCCTGCCCGGTCCCCGCCCGGCCCGGCCTCACCCGCCGCCGCCGCCGCCGCCATCTTGAAGCAATGGCCGCCGGGACGGTCGGGGGGGGCGGGAGGGGCCCGCCACGGTCCCGCCGCGGTCCCGCCACGGGCCCGGGGAGCGGCCGGGGGCCGCCCGAGCGCCACACCCCGGGGCCCGGGTCGGCGTAGGGAGGCCCAGGGGACCCTGGGACCGGTCCGGAGGCCCGGGGTGGGAGGGCCCGGCCGGCCGGGGGGGCCCAGGGGGGACTGGCCCGTCCCCAGCCGGCTGCCACGGTGGAGATGGGCGCTCCGGGTGGGATGGGCGCGGGACCGTCCGGAGGGAGTCCCGGAGCCGGGGACGGGAGGAACCGAGGAACCGAAAGATGGCTGCACGACTAGGACTTCCGAAGTAGGGTTGTGAAAGGTCCCAGAATGAAGTGTGCGAGGTCCAGTCTGAGAGGAAACTCAAAGGGGGAGCCCTGGCATGTGTGGCTCCCGAGAGCAGGGGAGACGAGGGTGTCCCTGGGGGGGTGGAGGCATGGGAAGGTCTCGGGGTGACTGAGGACCCCTGTGTTGGTGGTGTGGAGGAGTGGTGGTGGTCCTGAGATGAGAGGCCTGCCAGGTGGAGGGCCCGAGGGGGCGTGTACCAGCAGGCTTTGCCAACCTGAAGACGGGGCACCTGAGAGGAGGAATGTGAGGAGTGGGGGCACCCTGGGGTGAGGCACTGGGGGAGCATGTGTGGAGCAGAGAGAGTGAGGAAGCATCTCAAGAGGACCCTGGGGGGAGGTAAGGGGCTTTGGGGGGGGGGAGTACCCTTCCAGGATGCGTGATAGGATTTGGGGGGGGGTTTGTTGACCTTGAGAATTGTGGGTCCACATGGATAGTGTCTGGACAAGTCTGAGGCCCCAGAAAAGCTGAGGGTTTGAAGTGATTTAGGGATGGGCCGCCAGAATCTGAGGGTTCCTGGCAGGGGTGTTATTAGCAGGAGTCGGTACTTGCTTCTGGCAGCCCAGCCTGCCTGGTCCATGTGCTGTTTTCTATCTAGTTGAGGTAGGGATCTAAGTAAGAAACCAGATGAATGGGGAGAGCTCTTAGCCTGTCCTACCCAGAGGCTGTGGATGTGTGGTCCAGGCACCTTACATAAGTATTCGGCATTTGGTGGCCAGCTCTCAATTTCCAAAGCTCGTTCTTAGTGTCTTGTTTTATGTGTAGATCATATATGTGTATGTGTGTGTGTGTATCTATATATATACATATACAGAGATACACACGTATATCTCTGTATAGACATTCCATTGTGTAGTCAGAGCCTCATTGGGCAGCAAATGAGCACTTTGGATACATGTTCATTTTTGCAACATTATGGAAGGACAAATGATACTGTTTCCTATTTTAATCAGCAGAGGAAGAACAGGCTCTGAGAGGGCAAATGATTTAGGAAGGCTCACAGCAGTGATTGGCTGGTCTGGTCTGTGTCCCCTCCCTCCTGGACAGCAGAGAAACTGGCTCTGGGAAACTTGGTCTTCATGGGTCACAACCCGAGCGGCATAGCTGAGCTTGGACTGAATCCTGGTCTCGGGCTTCTCACCAGTACAGTCTATAAACAATACCACCTATGTATACCTGTCCACCTACCTACCTACCTACCTGCTTTTCCCCTCTCCTTCCCTCCTTAACTCTTTCCCTCCTTTCTTTGTTGTAACAACCCTGGGGCTTGAACACAGAGCCTGGTCACTGTCCCTGAGCTTTTTTTCTTTTTGCTCAAAGTTGATACTCTGCCACTTGAGCCACAGCTCCACTTCTGGGGTTTTTTTTTTTGGGGGGGGTTGGTGGTTAATTGGAGATAAGAGTCTCAGGGACTTTTCTGCCCAGGCTGGCATCAAGCGGTGATCCTCAGATCTCAGCCTTCTGAGTAGCTAGGGGAACAGGCTCAGTTTTTCTTACTGAGAAAAGATCAGTGTTTATTTCCTAATGTGTGGAGTTTGAGAAGCTGGTAGAGAGCGTTCCATTAGCATCTCTCTTGTCCAGGTTCTCTTGTCCATTGCTTGCCTTTCACTTTTCTTTTGCTACATTAGTAAGAATTCAGCCACCTTGGGTATGTATGTGTTACGTACATGCCCATGTATAACACACAGGTGAACGTATGTGGCATATGTACACAGACCATAATGTGAGTGAAAAGAAACAATCCCCTTATTTTTCTCTCTTTTCTGCCCCCCCAGTCTTGCAAGGTAGGGTCTTGCAGAGCTCTCAATCCTTAGCCTCAGCCCCCAGTGTGGGGGCTGGGTGACCACTGCCATGCCTGGCTTTCTCATTACTTCTGATGGCTAAGTGCTTTGCCATTGCCTGTGTAGTTGGGTCCATAGAGGGGCACATAGATGAATTTGCTTCTGTTCCTGCATGGGTGTGGGTTTGTTGAAGTAGAGAGATGGGGTGTGTTCATAAAGCCATGGCTTGAGCAGCCCCCCCCCACACACAGGTTGCAGCCCCTTGTTCCTCAGCACCTCCCAGATACCTTTCTTATCTAGAACTTGTGCCGTAGTAAGGGCAACTTCCGGTGAGCTTGGGACATGTGGGGGGGTGTCGACGTGGTGTCTGCCTTCAGAATCATGTAGGCTAGCCATGAGGATGGTTTGGGCTAGAGACAGAATAGCATGTACACACACCAGAGGCCCAGTGAGAGGGAGCAGCCCCTCTCCCACCCTCCCCAGGGACCCCAGAGTCCCCCTGAACCCATCCTTGCCAGCAGCAGCTGGAGCTTGGGAAGAGATGGGGAAGGGCAGTTTTGGGACTTGGAACAGAGGTCACAGGAGCCAGGAGAGGTGGCAGCCAGGTCTCATAAGTAGAGGAAATGGGGGGGGGTGTTTTTCAGCTGGAGTGGGGAGGGCTGGCAGTGGGTGGCAGAGAACATGTAGCTCCCTGCCCGTCTGCCATGCTGCAGACCAGACCATGCACCTGGAGGCTGACCAGCCCACCAGCTTCTCCTTTCTGGGGGAGATGCCAGCATGCCAGATGCATCAGCCATGCCTTCCTGTCTTTGCCAGAGGAGCTAGGGGGTGGACGTCCAGCAGAGCTTCTGGATGCTGAGGAGGTGGTCAGGGCTCAGGGCCCGGGTCCCACGGAGCCAGTGTGATGGCCAAGGCCTACCACCCCTTTATTTTGTCCTAGTTCAGGCCACTGTTAGTCCTCCAGGTGCTGCTTTTAGCTTTGCTGAGTCTATGATGGTCTTTGCCCATAGCTACTGACCTGTGTGTGGCACACAGCTGCTTACAGTCGCGGTGCTCGAACCCTGCTGTGCCCACAGGGCTGGGGATCAGCACGTGTCATTCACTGCCCTCCACCTCTCATCCCCTCCATCCCTTACCCTTCCCATGTTCCTGTGCCACATCCACAGCCCCCCATTTCTGCCCATATCCCCTCCCCTCAGCCCTCAGCCCTGCCACGACTGCATGGAGCCATGCAGGCCAGAGCCCTGGGCATCCCCACTGCTCCCCCTTCCAACTTGTGGAGATCTGAGGTGCTGAGCGGGCAGTACAAGGGGTTCTGGTGGAAGGCCTGTTATCTCTCTGGACCCTCTGAAGGGATTTATGCTAGTCAGTTTGGGGCAGAGAAGACACGTGAGAACAAAGCTGCACTTGTCAGACATAGGGGAGACCTGCTTAACTCTATACAGGAAGCTAGAGGTTGTGCCAGGCCTGGCACTCAGGCTGACCTGGCTGGAGCCCTGGAGCCCTGGATAGAAGCCAGAGATGGGCTCAAGCTTTGGCTTTGGCTCATAGGCTTCTGGCTCATGGTCAAGGCCAAGATTCTGCCTCGAAGGCTATTGGCCCAATGTCTCCAAATGACCTGTTGACAGCCTAGGGCAGCCCAAGCCAGCAGACAGTGTGTGGGACAGGGCAGGAACTGACAGGATCCCTGGCACCTCTTAGGCCTTGTCCCATGGTGCGGTGGGGGCTGGTGGCAGAGCTCCTGCACCCACAGCACTGGGCCCACCCACTCCTGTCCCTAAGCTCCAGAAGCAGCTTCCTACGCCTCCCAGAGACAGATGCTCTGCAAGGAATAGCGGGACACCAAATCCCCCTGCCCCCACCACCTCAGGGACAGCGGCTGACTGGGGGTGGAGGGGTGCATGGGGTGCTGGATTGCTAATACCTAGCACCTCCTCCTGCCTCTCTGCCCTGACCCGCCTTCTCAACAGGATCCAGCAGTCAGGTTAGGCCCACACTGGCTCTCTTTTCGTCTTGGCCTGCAGAATCCTCTTGAACCCTTCTGCGGTGGGGGGGGGCAGGGCATGGGCTGGGGCTCTGGAGGTGGTTTAGTCCATCCTTTCTTTGCTCCATTGAGCCCTGGTGCCAATGTGGGAAGGGGCATCATCAGTGCATCTGAGCCCTGAGTTCCACTCTTTCCTTTCCCTCTGTCCTCCTGTTCTCCAGGCTCAGGTGGCCTTCCTCCAGGGAGAGAGGAAAGGGCAGGAGAATCTAAAGACAGACCTGGTACGGCGGATCAAGATGCTGGAATATGCACTGAAACAGGAAAGGTTAGCTAGCCAGCCTGTTTCCTAAGCTGGGCTACACCCTTTCCCATCATCCCTTGGTGCGGGTGGAGCCAGGTGTAACAGATGGGACTCAGGTAATACTGAAGTTGGGGTTGGCCTACTAGGTGCCAAAGTCTAGCTAGTGGCCCTCTCCTTTACCTCTTTGGTGGCTTCATGCTGTCACAGCCCTGTTTGTGGCGGTGGCTTACCTCTTCAGGGAGCCCTGGAGCAGGGAAGGAACCCCTTGCGCTAACCCCAGTGAGATGGGGTATGGGTGCAAGAGGCCCCGAGATTTGGGGATGTCTAAGGCGTCTGCTGGTCCTGCTTACTGTCCTATCTCTTGCTCAATCGTTGTTTGCATTTTTAGGGCCAAATATCATAAGCTGAAGTTTGGGACGGACTTGAACCAGGGGGAGAAGAAACCAGATCTGTCAGAGCAAGGTAGCCCCTGTGCCCTCCTGCCCAGCCCCAGCTGAGATGGAGGATTGTGGGGCTGGGGCGGCTTGGTGGGCGGGGGAGGCCTGTCCTCAGTGATCTGCTCTGCCTACCATTTCTCCTGCTATAGGCACTGATGGCCCCCCCTCATGGGGAGAGGGAGTGGGGCTATTTATAGGGTGTTGTGGAAACGGAGGAAGACTGCACAAAAGAGGTGCAGTGTTGGCTCTGCGTTGCCGTTCCATCATGTGTGCAGAAAAATGTATTTATGGAGTGCTGGCTTGGTGTCACAGAACAGGCCCTGCATAGAGCAGACAGCCCAGGCTCTACCCTGGAGGCCCTTAAGTCTGTGCTTCTTGAGAGAGAACTCAGTTCCCGGTAGGAGTGTGGGGAAGTCATCTAGGTGAGGGAGAGGGGCCGACAGTGTGGCTGGAGCCCAGGGTGGGCAAGGGTCACCCAGATGCATCCTCTTTCCAAGGGGGTGTGTGGCTGTCGTCACCTCTGGTTTCTCAGAAGATAAAGGCTGTGACATGTCACGTAACCTGCCCAGGTCACCGGGCTGCCCACACTCCTACCCCAGCACCATAGCCCCTGTCCACATCCACAGGCAGAGCTCTGCTCCTGCCAGAGCTGGGGGGCCTGGTGAGCAGCCAGGCCGGGGGCGGGGGTAGGAGCACTTCTAGGAGGAAGGGTCCCCGAGAAGAGCAGCACGGAGGCTGCGTACTCGGGGAGTGATGCCGCGGGGCTGGGAGGAGGAGGGGGGAGGTGTGGAGGTGTGGCGGTGAGTGTGGCCCTTGCTCATGCCGCTCCTCATCCTTGCTCTGGCAGTCTCCAATGGCCCCGTGGAGTCAGTCACCCTGGAGAACAGCCCACTGGTGTGGAAGGAGGGCCGGCAGCTCCTGCGGCAGTGAGTGCGGGCGGAAGGACGGGGTGGGAGCCGGACATACCGCACATTTGGCCGGGGAGATAAGCCTTCCTGTCCTCACTGGGGATCCTGGGCTGTCAGGGGCCACCGGCCCCAGCTGGGAGGGGGGCCTTGCTGGCCTGCACGAGTTGCCAGCCATTCTGTTTATGATTGGAATGTTATATATTTTGGAAAACTTAGAAATTGTAGCAGGGAGTGAAAGATGCTCTGCTTTCCTACAAGTCCTCTGTGAGCCGACACCCAGGCAAGTCAGACCTCGGCATCATGGAGACAGACCAAAGCTGTGTGGCGCTGTCCTGTGGGAGCCAAGGCTCTTAGCAGCTGTCCCTTTGTCGGGATTTCTTTGACGTGGTTTTCAGTTTTCAGTCCGGTGGACAGGAAGTTTCCTAGGACTTTGTGCAGGCTTAGTACCAGCAAGTGCGTGCCAGCTGGAAGTAGGCAAGACTAATGACCCCAGAGGATGCCCTGTGTGACCTGGTGCCTGTCCCAGCCCCCCTGTGCGACAGAATGCCCGCGCTCCCTCCTTGGTGCTCCCTCCTTGGCCTAGGCAACAGAGCTGGGTGTTGTTTGCCACAGGCCATGCAAGAGTAAAGCCAACCCAGGGCCACCTTTGCCTTGGCTCCTGCCTGCCTCACGTTGGGGAAGGGTACCAGGCACTCTGTGACAAGCTAGTCGAGTGGGATGCCCTGCTCCTCTCGCAGCCCTAACCCTCTGCAGAGTCCCTGCGGCCTGCTTGCATCTTTGCCGGGCCTGTTGGCATACCCGGGTGTGTGTGGATGATGTGACCCCATACCCTCCTGGGGACCCCAGATTGTGCACCGCTCTCTGCCTGGCACCAAGGGCCTGGACAGCAGGGCTTCTCCCGGTGCTTGACTGGCTGCACTAGGCATGCCCTTCCAAAACTGGTATCCGTTTTCCTGTGTCCTCAGCTGGCTATGACAGCATGTCACCCCTGCAGTCTGTGAGGAAGCCAGCTGAGTGATGTGCCTGCTCTGCCTCTGCAGGTACCTGGAAGAGGTGGGCTACACAGACACCATCCTTGACATGCGCTCCAAGCGTGTGCGCTCCCTGCTGGGCCGCTCACTGGAGCTCAATGGGGCGGCCGAGTCCAGCGATGGGGGCCCCCGGGCGGCACCAGGTCCTGGGGCTCTCAGTGGTGGCGAGTCGTTGCTAGTGAAGCAGATCGAGGAGCAGATCAAGAGGTGAGCCCTGAAGGCACCCCTCCCGCCTGCGCATTGCTGGGGCCCTCGAAACTGACCCCATGCAGGCCTGCAGCAGCACCAGAGCCTGCAGGGCTCTCCTTCGTCACTTGTCATTCATCATCTTGGTGACAGGAGATAGCAGGCATCAGGGGAGAACCGGAACCACCTCCAGCTCAGGAGGCAGAGGTGTTCCAGACTAGCCTGGCAGTGTAGTGATGAGGCTGCCTCGTAGTGGCTGGAGAAATGGGAGGCAGGCAGGGTGACGCCGTCAGTGGGTGGCTGGGAGGAGGCTTCTGTCTGCCAGGCACAGGCTGCATGGGGCTGTGAGCCACTGGGATCAGGCTCTGACCACGGAGCCTGGATATCTTCTGACCGGCTTTGTCCCCTGCCCGCCTGCCTGCCTGCCCGTCACATGCAGGAACGCAGCAGGCAAAGATGGCAAAGAGCGCCTGGGTGGCTCGGTGCTGGAGCACATCCCCTTCCTGCAGAACTGTGAGGACGAGGACAGCGACGAGGACGACGAGCTGGACAGCGTGCAGCACAAGAAGCAGCGTGTGAAGGTGAGCCCCCCTCTGCCCGCGTGCCTGCCCCATGTGTGCCCCCCGCTCTGTGCCACTCTGTCCCCTCCTGCAGTTTGGGAGATGTACCAGATGGGGACTTGGTTGCTCTGTCCCTGCATAGGAGAAGCAGGTGCCGCTGGCTCTGTAAGGGGTAGGGGTGGGGTGGGCAGGCCCGGGAGCGCTGCCCTGATAGGGCTGCTGTTGGGGTTAGGGCACCGTCCTTGGGGTGGAGTCCACATGGCCTCGGTGTGCCTTGGCTTGTGCCTTTTGGCACAACTAGCACATTTCCCCTCAGCTGCGGGGGCATGGCCTCAACTGAGCTCTGTGCTGACCAGAGGGGCAGGGACACCGCTGAGGCGAAGTGGCTGGAGGAGGCCCTGTAGACAGTGCTGTGGAGCCGTGGAGTCCACGGGAGGCTGGGGCTGCCTAGGGCACCGGTCTGGTTTGGACTTGGTGCCTGGCACGGTGACTGCTCACTGGACCTGCTTTCTCACCTGTAGGTTTCAGGGGTTTAAGTGAGCCTGTGCAAAGAGCTCAGAGCTCTGAGTTCCCCCCTCCTTTTTTGTGGGTGGGGTCGGGGAGGGATCTGGGGGCTTGAGTACAAGATCTAGGCATTCATTGTCCTGAGACTTCCTTGCTCAAGACTAGTAGGATTCTACCCCTTGAACCACGCTTTACGTTTGGCTTTTGGGTGGTTTATTGGAGATAAGAGTTTGTGCTGACTTCAAACTGTGATCCAGGATCTGGGCCTGCTGAGATAGGACTGCAGGATCGCACCAACACCAGTTCTTACTGGGTCCTAGTCAGGAGCTCTAACCCGAGCAGCGCCCCTCGCCTGACTCACAGGCTGAGCCTGGTGGCCCCCCCATTGTGGAACTCTGCACACTTCTCACGGAGGTTTGCTGTGTGCTTTTCTTGCTGGGATGCCGGGTCCCGGCAGCGGCAGTCCAGTCCTGGGGTACAGCTAGCACGCCGTAGGCCTCTGAGAAGGCTGGGAGGACGCTGGAGCCCCTGATCTGCCTGCCCTCCCCTTTTCCCAGCTGCCATCCAAGGCCCTGGTGCCTGAGATGGAGGAGGAGGACGAGGAGGACGACTCAGAGGATGCCATCAATGAGTTTGACTTCCTGGGCTCAGGAGAAGATGGGGAGGGGTCTCCAGACCCCCGGCGCTGTGCTGGCGAGGGGAACCCTCACGAGCTAGGTAAGTCGAGGGCTGGCCGGCTTCTACCCGCCTTCCTCACTAGCAGGGACAGACCCTGTGTGCTGCCCCTGGCACATGTCACCTGCAGCTGCGTCCTGCCCTGGCCTGTGACCGGACGGATATGCTTCCCGGGGGTGTGGGGAGGAGGGGAACGGGCGGCCACCCCCTTCCCTGGAAGTCCCTGTGGAGCTGCTGGTGGACAGCTCTTCAGGAAGCTGAGCCTCCAGAGCAGGGCGGGTGTCCAGTCCTAGCCAGGCCATGCAGGGAACAGGATAAGGACTTGATCGGGGAAGAAGGGGGCAGGGCTGCCCTGTGTCGCCTGGCCAGGAGGCCTTAGGGTCACAGAGGTGGATGGCTGCAGGTTGAGAACCAGAGCAGGGCCTTGTCCACTGCCCCTCAGAGAGTCCCCTGTCCTCTTTACTTGCCTCTTCCTGTCCCCCTGGGGTCCTCACCATCACAGCAAGGCCCATGGTAGTAGAAGAACAGGGACCCCACCCTCAGTTGCTAGTCTGGGACTGGGGGTAACGTAAGACTGCCTTGTCCCTGAAGAAAGCCGTCGGGTCAAACTCCAGGGAATTCTGGCTGACCTTCGGGATGTGGACGGGCTGCCCCCCAAAGTGACTGGCCCACCTCCTGGCACCCCCCAGCCCCGGCCTCACGAAGGTAACCCCCTCCCCCAGCCCCCCTGGAGCCACGGCAGAGGGGTGCTGCAGAGCTAAGCTCAGGGCTGCTGTGTCTGCAGGGGCGAGGCTCAGCCTCCAATCTGTAGCCTCCCTGTCCCAAAAGTGGTCTGTCTGTCTCTGTCTCCCTCTTTGTCTGGCCTGCCCTGTCTTGTCTGTCTCTCTGTCTCTTCCTTTCCAGCTGTGGTTCTTGATCTTTTCCTCCCCGGCTCTCTTTCTGGCTCCTTATTTCTCTCTCTGCCTCTCTCTGTCCTCCTCTCTCTCCCTGGCCCTCTCCGCCCCACCTCCCCTCCCCCTACCAGGTTCCTTTGGCTTCTCCTCAGACGTTTTCATCATGGACACTATCGGGGGCGGGGAGGTGAGCCTGGGGGACTTGGCAGATCTCACCGTCACCAACGACAACGATCTCAGCTGCGATGTAAGTTCTTGGGGGTCCCTATGGGGTCCCCACCCAGTGTCCTTGCCCAGTTCTGCTCAGGTGGCCAACCTGGCATGGTTCCTTCAGCCCCACTCACCCACTGTCCAGTGGCAGGCAGATGCAAAGATGCATCTAGTACTACAGTGTGGATCTGGAAGGTTTGGGGGACCAGGTACCTCATCAGAAGCCCTCCCACCCTAGCAGTTTGGGGTACGTGAAGATGGCTTCAAGCCAGATATTCCACACACACCCCCCATCCCCGGTATAGCCTCGTAAAGGGCCCCTGGGTGCCAGAGCTTGGCACCTGTGCTCTGTGGCTAGGCGAGGATGGGGGTTTACCTAGATCAGTAGAGGATGTTCAGAGTGGATAGAGGTGTGCCAGGATGGGCCCTGGGCTCCTCTGCCTACCCCATGTTGCCCCTTGGAAACTACAGGGACCTTTGTGGGGGGTGTTGAGTCAGATAGAGGGGTTCCGCCAGCATAAACCCCTTCTTGGATCATGGCACTTTAGCGTCTTACACCTGAGCCCGGCCCTCCCTTGTTGGCTCAGGGAGTCCCTGCAGGTTCTGCATCCCAAACTCCTACGGGGCCACAGCCTCCAAACTCTTCCCTCTGTAGTGACTTTTCACCTCCTTTAATTAAGGCCTTTCTGGGGTCACCAGGAAAAGCCTTGCCAATCCCTGCTTAAATCCTGGGCTCCTCATTCCTCCTCAGCCTTTTCTTAGATGAGTATCACTCCTACTCCTGGCTCAGGGTGACTGTTTTCCCCTCATCTCCCACACTCTCCCTAGCATTGTGCAGCCCAGCTACAGCCTCTCACTCAGGCTCTGGGCCCAGTGTTGCTGCCACTGACCTCAGGGCCTTTGCATGTGCAGCTTCCCTCTGTGTCCCCTTCCCTCCCGAGTGGGATATTGCAAAATCCCACTCACTTGCCATTGCTTCATGAAAGCCAGGCTGCCTGGTAACCCTTTTGGGGCATTGTTGAGTGCAGTTCTGCTCTTAGCCTAGTTCCTGTGGGCCTGTGGCTGGAGCTGCTCATGTCCCGCCACCTCCCTGAGGTGTGAGGCCCAGGGGGTTCATGTTTGTCGGTGTACTGGAACACTGGCTTGAGGGGCTGTGAGGCTGGTGGCACAGGGCTGGCTCAGTCTCCGGGGGAGGGACGTGGGGTCCTAGGAGCTGGTGCAGGCCCTGCATGGCTGCTAGGATGGCCAAGCACCACTGAGGCGGCCTCCCCCATCCCTCCCAGCTGTCTGACAGCAAAGACGCTTTCAAGAAGACATGGAACCCCAAGTTCACCCTACGCTCGCACTACGACGGCATCCGCTCCCTGGCCTTCCACCACAGCCAGTCGGCGCTGCTCACCGCCTCCGAGGACGGCACCCTGAAGCTGTGGAACCTGCAGAAGGCGGCCACGGCCAAGAAGAACGCCGCGCTGGACGTGGAGCCCATCCACGCTTTCCGTGCCCACAGGGGGCCCGTGCTGGCCGTGGTCATGGGCAGCAACAGCGAGCGCTGCTACAGCGGCGGGGCCGACGCCCGCATCCACAGCTGGAAGATCCCCGACCTCAACATGGACCCCTATGACGGCTACGGTGAGACCCTTGGCTCCCTGGACTCCAGCGTGAGGCCTGCTCCTCTCCGCTCCCTGCTTGCGGGCAGTGGGGGCAGCACAGGTGGAGAGTGAGCAGGCCACGGTCTCTCCGTGGCTGTGTGGAGGATGTGAGGACAGGCAGAAAGGGCATGGTGGCATGGCTCTGACTTGCTTTCCACCTCTCTCTGGCTCTCTGCCTCCCTTTTCTTGGCCCTGTGCTAGGTCCCATCGTGGGTCATGCTCGAGGGCAGAGGCCCCTGCCTTTTGGGAATGCGTGCCATGTCTAGCCAGGGGACCCAACCAGTTCATGCCATACATTGGTGCCAACAGGCCCCGTCAGGGTCATCTTACACTCAGTGCCAGGGAGGCGACAGGCAGACGAGCAGAAAAGAGCGCAGGGGCAGCTTGTTTTGCCGGGCTTGGGGCACAGGTCCCATGGGGTGCCCTCTGCCGCCCTGCCCTGCGCTGAGCTCTAGTCCCTGGGGAAGGAGCTTGTGCAGTGGCTTCAGAGCCTGTTCTAGGGGACCTGGGGCCCCAGCACCCCACTGCAAGGCTGCATGCAGGGCTGGCAGCCCTGAAGCTCCCTGTTTCCTCGCCAGACCCCAGCGTGCTGAGCCACGTCCTGGAGGGCCACGGGGATGCTGTGTGGGGCCTGGCCTTCAGTCCCACCTCCCAGCGCCTGGCTTCCTGCTCCGCTGACGGCACCGTTCGCATCTGGGACCCCAGCGGCAGCAGCCCGGCCTGCCTCTGCACTTTCCCCACGGCCAGCGGTGAGGGGGTGGGGTGTCCCGGGTTGCCTGGGCCACACTGCGCCACGCCAGCCCTCCCTATATTAGCCTTTTCTCCCTTCTGCCCACAGAGCACGGGGTCCCCACCTCAGTGGCCTTCACCAGCACCGAGCCCACCCACATCGTGGCATCCTTCCGTTCCGGCGACACCGTTCTGTATGACCTGGAGGCCGGCAGCGCCCTGCTCACACTGGAGTCCCGGGGAGGCAGTGGTGAGGGCCCCGGACCTGCAGCCAGGCCAGGCATAGGGCTGCGAACAGGAAGCTGAGCCTCTGGGGAGGGGGAGGGACGCAGGAGTGTCCTGGCTGCTTGGAGATGGGCCCGGGTGTCGAGTCTCCCCCCATTTGCAGAACCAGCACCTGGCCCCCGAGCTTTGCCTTCACATCCCTCCCTCTCTGCTCCAGGCCCCACTCAGATCAACCAGGTGGTGAGTCACCCCAGCCAGCCCCTCACCATCACCGCCCACGACGACAGGGGCATCCGCTTTCTGGACAACAGGACAGGTGAGGGCACAGAGCCAACTCAGACCCTGTCCTGGTGCCCCACTGGAAGCTCTCAGGTGCCACCCAGCTCCCTCGCCTTCCTGGTGAGGCCCAGAGTAGGAAGGAGAGCGGCCATCACTCTCCTGTCTCTCCAGGTAAATCTGTGCACTCCATGGTCGCCCACCTGGACGCTGTTACCTGCCTAGCTGTGGACCCCAACGGCGTGTTCCTGATGTCAGGCAGTAAGTGGGGGCCTCGGCTGTCCCTTCCTCGACAGGGAGGGGGCCGTCATTGCCACTGTCCCATGGCAGGAGCGAGGGTGAGGACGGTGGTCACCACTGCATGATCAGAG
This sequence comes from Megascapheus bottae, assembly GCF_031878675.1. Taxonomy (NCBI): domain Eukaryota; kingdom Metazoa; phylum Chordata; class Mammalia; order Rodentia; family Geomyidae; genus Megascapheus; species Megascapheus bottae. The sequence goes on from NC_143539.1 coordinate 4,180,365, forward strand.
CTCCTGGAGACCGGTCACCTGTGAGCGTGTACTGCTCGCCGCTACCTGCAGAGGCTGGCACATGGGGCGGGGGGCGAGGGGGGCAGTAGGAGGAAGCCCTGTGCTGTCTAGGGCTGTACCGAGACCGGGTCTGCGGGTCACGTGAGGCTTGGACTCTGCCAGCGCCACATGTGGCCATGAGTGTGCGTGCGCGTGTATTGGTGTGTGTGCACAGTGGTGAGCGTGGGGCAGCGCTTTGCCTCTGGCTTTGCCTCTGTGCCATGTACTGGTGCTGGGCAACTGCCCCGAGCCTGACAGCAGAAGCGTGTGTGGCGTGGGCCCATGGGTAACACCACGCCCCCATAGGAGGGCTTCCTTTCTACGAGCTGGGCCCCCAGTGCTAACCTGCATTGAGCTAGGTGCCTCCTGCCCAGCCATACATCTGGTCTCTGCCAGTCACCAAACCACTGTGCCTGTCTCCAGATGCTCCTCGCCTTCCTGCCTTTCCCCTGCACTGGCCTCACCTCTCCCTGGAGTGCTGGCTGCTGGTCTTTCTTTCCTTTCTTCTTCTGCCAGTCCTGGGGCCTGAACTCAGGGCCTGGGTGGGCACTGTCCCTGAGCTTCTCTGTGTTCAAAGCCACAGCTACACTTCCGGCTTTTTCTGTGTACGTGGTACTGAAGAATCAAACTGAGGGCTTCGTGCATTTTAGGCAAGCACTCTACCACTAAGCCACATTTTTTTTTCCCAGCCTTGGGGCTTGAACTCATGACCTGAGCACTGTCCTTGGGCTTTCCTCAAGGCTAATACTCTACCACTTGAGCCACTTCCAACTTTTCTATGTATGTGGTACCGAGGAATTGAACCCAGGTCTTTGTGCATGCTAGGCAAGCCCTTGCCACTAGGCCAAACTCCTGTCCCCCCCCCGCCCCATCCCCTTTGCTGTTCTTCATGTGGATTCTTGCATTATGTTATGTTGTGTTTACCCTGCTTCTGCTTCACAAAAGTGGCCACAGAGCAGTGAGCCTCCCAGGGCCTCGCACACAGTAGTGCTCAGTAATTACTTGATGACGAGTACTAGCTGGATGGTGGACAGGGCTGTTCTTTGGGCAGAGCAGTGGGTGAAAGAGGCCTGAACCCCACTCCCCGGGGCCTTTGGCTCCATGCTTCCCACGGCCCCCACTCTTTCAGGCCATGACTGCTCGCTGCGCCTCTGGAGCCTGGACAACAAGACCTGTGTGCAGGAGATCACAGCTCACCGCAAGAAGCACGAGGAGGCCATCCACGCCGTGGCCTGCCACCCCAGCAAGGCCCTGATCGCCAGTGCTGGCGCTGACGCCCTGGCCAAGGTCTTTGTATGATGCCCACCCGGCCTCACCCTGCCATCACGTTGGCTGCAGAGTGGGGCCCAGCAGATGGGGCTGAGGTGAGGGCACCAGACCTTTTGTGCTGTGGGTGGGAGGAGCAGAAAGCTCGTCTTTGCCCCAGAGTGCCCTCACAGCCCCTTCTTCGGGCTGTGCCAAGTCTCATGGCCCTAAGAAAATGGCTGAGACACCTCTGGGAACACAAGATGGCACTGGGCCTAGAAGGGAGCCCAATCTCCTGACCTGCATCTCTGCAGGTGGTTCCCAGCCTCCTCCCACCTGCCCGGAGCCTGGTGGTGCTAAAGGCCCCTTTTCCAGAAATGCCCTGCCCCTTCCCCGCTCGGTCGTCCAGGGAGGGAGCCATCCCTCCAGGGTGACCCTGACACCTGCTCCTGCCAGCCGCTGCCAAGTGCAGCATAACTAGGACCAGGAATCCTTGGGGTCCTGTTTTCCAAGATGCCACAAGGTGCCAGATTCTGCCCTTGAGCCCTGCCCCTCTTCCTCCCTCCCGCACCCAGCAGGGAAGTCTCCAGACACTCACCTGCTGCCCAACACTAACCAGGCCTCTAGGACCAGGAATTGCCCTGAGGCCACTCCAGCTGGGCCCCACTCCTGCAAGGGCCCCCACTTCTCCACGGGCAGCCCCCACAAGAGGCCAGGTGGAGCAGGTGAGGCAGGCCCTGGGCCCCTAACTCCTGTATATCTGTATAAATGGATGGGACTTTAATGGCGCCACCACGTTATCACTGTGTGATAGTCTGTCCGTCTCCTGGCTCCACACTTTGCCTCTATTTATTTCACTCTGTCTGGGTCCCCCTGCACCCTTGGTCCCCTCAGGCCCATGTTTATAAGCCTCAACCCTCACCTTTGCCCTGAACTTGTATGTGAAAACTTGTCTCAATAAATCCTTTGGAGTAAGATGGGTGCCTGTCCACTGAACTTGAAGGGAGGAGCTTGCTGGGTGGAGTTTGGGAGAAGGGGGTGTGATGTGTTTGGGGGTGTTGTGGTGGAGTAGGGGGCAGAGGGGCCAGAGAGAGCTTGGGCGGGGTGGCCCTGGAGGGGCGGAAGTGGGGGCATGGGACCGCATCTCCGCGTGCCCTCCCCAGGGGCAGATGCTGCATGCTGCAGTGGGACAGTTCATCCACAGACCAGTGCCTGCCTGGCACTTACGCCAGCTCACACCTTCCATTCCCCATCCCATGTCTTGTGGGTAGACCTGCCTGCCATGGTGCTGGGAGGGTTCTTAGAGGCTGTGGCTGAGCCTGCACCATGGGGGGCCCTCCCCCTCTCCCAGGTTGTGAAGCTCATCCTCCAGGTAGAGGGAAAGGAGCTCTGTGCCCGGTGCCTAGAGCCCAGGCCCATGGCACCTGGGGAAGCCTGTGGGCTGTGTATTAGGGACAATTTGGCTTCAAGCTATGGGAATCGACAGCCCATCTGGAAAGCTGGAGCCGGGCTGCGGCTGCAGGCCGCACGTGGCCTTGCTCCGCCCACTTCCCTCAGGCTCCCAGCTTCCCCAGGTGGTGGTTTGGGGTTTCACTCCAGCCTCAGACTTCCTTCCTCAGCCTCAGGCCCCCGGATGTGGTGATGGAGTCCGTCCCACCCTCGGCAGCAACCCCCAACCACCCCTGGGCCAGGGAGTGAGTTCTGGCACCCCCATCCCCACCAGTCCTCTGGCTCAGGATTCTGGCCAGACTGGAGGCCGTCTGCATAGTAACTGGAGACCAGTCATAGCTGTGGGACTTAAGCTTCGTGGGGTGCTGGAGAAGTCAAATCAACTCCTGAAGGGGCTGGAGGTGTGCCAGCCAGAGCCCCACACATAGTAGGCTCCTCAGAAGATCATGCAGCCCTGAGGGGCCTCCCCTTTCTCCAAAGGCATCCAAAGAACTGTGTTCCCACCCGGCGGGCAGCGCGGGGACCCTCCATGTGGATCAGGCCACAGCCCCGAGGAGCAGAGAGGGGCTGAGGGCTTTAGAAGTAGAGGAGATTGCGCGCCAGAGATTGCGGCTCAGTCCTCCCCGCCTCCCCCGAGCCGTGCGCCCACCCCATCGGGGGAACAGACGGAAGGAAGCTCCACCTCCTCCCCCTGCCCCGAGCAGCGCGGTCCAGGCCCTCCAGACAGAACTGAAGCCGGGCCTCTGGCTTCCCACCTGGGCAACGGGTTGGGGCTACTTTGCAGAGGTGTCCCCGGCGTGGGCTAGGGGCGGGGCGCGGGCCGGGGTGACGCCCGGGTCCGGAAAGCAGACCGGACTTGACACCCTGTTTCCGACCCTCTTCCCCTGCGAGGGGCGCCGGATGCGGGCCAGGCCCCGCGACCCAGCGTGGGGTGACAGTGGCTCCGCCCCGGCGGCCGCTCAGGGAAAGAAGTTAACTTCGCAGACCTGGGTGTCCTGGAGGGAAGGATCGGCAGCCCTGCCGGGGGGGGGGGGGGGGGGGGAACCCCGCCGGGCCCCCGCCCGCCCCGCGCCCGGGTCCCGACCCCCGCCCGCCCCGCCGCGCGGGCCCGCCCTCCCCTTCCGCCCCCGGCCCCCCGCAGGCCCCGCCCCGTCACGTCACGGGCCCCGAATCGATTGGCTGACGGCGCCATCGCTCCCGACACTTCCTCCTGGGCCGCCGCCGCGGACTTAAACTTTGGAGGGGTGGAAAAAAAGAGGGGCCCGCGCCGCGCGACCCTCCCTTGACCCCCCGCCCCGCCCCGCCTCCGGTAACGCCCCCCCGCGGCCCCGGACCCCCGCTCTCCTCCAACTCCCGAGACCCGTGAGGTTCCCTGCTTTCTGTCTCGGCCCCGGGGACCCCGCTGCGCACCCCTGGGCCGGATCCTCTGGACCCACTGGATCCCCAACACTGAGACCTCTGTCCGCGACCCCCAAGGTGGCCTGTTGAATGGGATCTGTGCCTCAGAGCCTCTGCACCCCGACATCGGATCCGCCCGCTCTCCTCTCCACCTCTTCTTTCTCCCACGGGGCTGTGGATCGCGGGATCTCTTGATCTCTGAAGCCTGATCCACTAGACTTTCCTGATTTCTTGGAATCTCCATCGCTGGATTCCCCTCACCCGCCCCCCACCCCAGAAAAAGAAAACCAACAAATCTCACCACTTGTCTTTCTTTCTGATTTTCTGTGATCCGGTGATTCCAGGCATGAGATCCACTAGATTTTTTCTCTCTCTCGTTTTCCAGGATCCTGCCATCATCTTGCCAGTTATCTCCTCCAGACTCCCTGAGCTCCTCCTCACAGCTAGGAGATTCCCTTGGATCTAGGACCCGGTTTCTCCAGCCGGATCCCGGGTGGGCCGCCGGGTCCGGACCTACCCCTCATGGCCGCGGCCCCCACCCATCCCGCCGGGCTCCCTGGCTCTCCGGGGCCCGGGTCTCCTCCGCCCTCCACTGGCTTGGAGCTTCAGTCACCACCCGCTCTGCTGCCCCAGGGCCCGGCGCCTTGCTCGGGGGTCTCCTTCCACATCCAGATCGGTTTGACCCGCGAGTTTGTGCTGCTGCCCGCGGCCTCCGAGTTGGCCCATGTGAAGCAGCTGGCTTGCTCTATCGTGGACCAGAAGGTGAGGGCTGGGGCAGAGGGGTGGAGAGGGAGGCCCCCAGTGAGTCCACCCCACCACCAAGGTTTGAGGAAGGCTGGGCAGGCAGGGGTGGGGTGCTCAGAGGCCTCCTCAAATTGCGAGTCCCTGCATGTTTGTTGTTTTCTGCATCAGGGAGGGAGGAAGGGAGGTGTCTGTCAGAAGTAGTGTGGGGAAGAGGGAGATGGGAGACTGCAACTGTGGGGGCCTCCCTCCCCATCCAGAGTCCCCCATTTGGTGGAAACAGTAGAAACCGAAGAGGAGCTGGCCCTGGGGATCGGGTGACATGTGTGGGTGTGGGTTTTTGCACAGATGGCCAGGGCAAGTGAGGACCCAGGACCTGATTGATCTTTTCCTCCCCCAGGCCTGAGATGGGTGGAGAGGCACACACTGCTCTCGCTCTCCTTACAAGCCTTGGGGAATTCTCCTAATCCCTGTGCGCCCACTGGGCTGGAACCCGGTGTCTGAGTGCTGTCCCTTAGCTTTTCCACCCCAGGCTGGCAGCACTCAAGCACTTGAGCCACAGCTCCACTTCTAGCTTTTGGGTGGTTAATTGGAGAAGAGCCTCACAGTCTTGGCTTTGAACCCTAAGCCTCAAATCTCAGCCTTCCAAATTGGTGGTATCACGAATACCTGCTTTGTTCATAAACAAACTTCAGATCCTGAAGCAGACTTCAGGATCTCAAGTCTGAGCCTGTGGAGTCTTGGTGAGAGATAGGACAAAGTGGGCCTGGTTCCTCAAATTCTTACATTGTTAAAAGTTAGAATAGCCAGCTTCCACGCTGTTCATTTACCATCCTCTGAAAATATTAGAATTTTTGAATCTGAAATAATGGTCATATGATATCCTAGGTCATCAGCTTGCTCTGATATTAAAATGTTCAAATCTTCAGATGGTTTGTTCATTCTCCAGTGCTAAATACATCCAGATATTCTTTCTTTGTTGAACACCAAACACTTGGAAAGATTTGATTCCTGTTCATCTAGATTATTGAAATCCTAAAATGTGGAAATGACAATAACCAGAATTCAGGGTATATAGTTGTGAACATGTCCCGGGCATCAAACATCCAGGATTTCCTCAGTTCCCTAAAACTGAATTCTTTTGAGCTCCCCACGGAAACCTGAGGCACTGAGGATCACCTCCCCCAACCCCCTTCCAGAAAAGGAAACCCTTCAACTTCAGGGAAAGACCCTCCTGGGGACCAAGGCCGAGCAAGCCTTGGTGTTCTGGAGGGAAGATCAGCAAGGGTTACTGTTTGTTTGTTTGTTCTGTGGAACTAAGTCAAGCTGCCTCGTTGGGCTGGAGCTTGTCCTCGGGTACAATTCTTTGTCCTCCCTGCTCAAAGCTCAACCCAGTTTCTTCTGCCCAGGTGTGGCTAAGCACCTTCCTCCCGCCCTCTTACTCTCCTGCCTCCCTCTACGCTTTACCTGGGCATTTTGTTTCGCTTTCTGTCTTACCAGGTTGCATTTCCTTCTCCTCCCCTCCTGGGGGGCCCCCCCAAACTGGGTCTTGGACACCTGGGTTATGTGTGTTTGGGGTGAAGGACAGCCTTTCTAGCTCCCCTGAATCCTTCCGGGGGGGCCCCCCCATCGCATATGCCTGAAATCCCCTTCCCCCCCCCCCCATAACACTGGGCCTAGAGCCAGCGATCAGGGACAATAGATCCAGGAAGGAAGTTGGGGTGTGGGGGATAGGGGAGGGGGTGCTTACTCAGGGGTACTACCCCCCCAAAGTCTGGAACACTTGTGGTGTCTAGCTGCTCCCAGAGCACCTCAGTCCAGATACCAAACTCAGGCTTGTGTCACCCCACCCCAAAGCACACCTGGGGCCCTCACATCCTGCCCTGCCCCCGTTGGGGCTGGGAGGGGACAGACAGGAAGCAGTGGGCTGGGGGGGGTCTGAGTTTCCAGAGGAAACTGCCAGCCTTGCCCTAGAAGGGTTCCAGTCTGCTGCTCTGAGCTTTTCCACCTCCTTTTCACCATCTCCTTCTCTCTCCCCTTAGTTCCCTGAGTGTGGTTTCTATGGCCTTTACGACAAGATCCTGCTTTTCAAACATGACCCCACGTCTGCCAATCTCCTGCAGCTGGTGCGAACGGCTGGGGACATCCAGGAGGGAGACCTGGTGGAGGTGGTACTGTCAGGTGAGAGGTCCCGGGTTAGCCTTGGGGGAGAGGGCCTCAGAGCCAAGCATCTACAGGCCTGTGGTCCTGCTGGTCAGGACAGGCATGGTGGATTCACCCGCAACCTGCATTACACCGGAGAACCATCTCTGGTCCAAGACATGTCCAGAGCAAGTGCACAAGGCTCTCCTTGAAAAGTAACTAAAGCAAGTAGAGTTGGGGTGGCTTAAGCAGTCAAGCTCCTACCTAACGAGCATGGGAACTCACTCTTTAAGTTCTTTTCTTTATCCCTGAATATAAAAGCCATCTTTTCACTGAGGTCAGAGCTCTGCAAGGGGAGCTGCTGGCACCAGTACTTTTTAAATCTCCCCCTAGAGCCAGGAGCTGGTGGCTTATCGTGCTTGTAATCAGCTTCTTGTGTCTCAGGAGGCTGAGATTTGAGGATCACAGTTAGAAGCCACAGTCTGGGCAAGAAAATCCAAAAGTCCATGAAACTTTTTTTTTTTTTTTTTTTTTTTTTTGCCAGTCATGGGGTATCTCAGGGCCTGAGCACTGTCCTTGGGCTTTCACAAGGCTAGTATTCTAGCACTTGAGCCACTGCACCACTTCTAGCTTTTTCTGTGTATGTGCTACTGAGCAGTTGAGCCAAGGGCTTCCTGCATGCTAGACAAGCATTCACATACACACACTGGGTCTTGAATTCAGGGCCTGGGCAATGTCTCTGAGCTTCTTTTGTTCAAGACTACACTCTACCATTTGAGCCACAGTACCACTTGTGGCTTTTTCTGTGTATGTGGTACTGAGGAATGGAACCCAGAGCTTCATGCATGCTAGGCAAGCACTCTACCACTGAGCCACATTCTCCAGCCCTCATGAAACTCTTATCTTCAATGCATCATTAGAAAGCCACAAGTGGATCAGTGGCTCAAGTTGGTAAAGGGCTAGCTTTGGGTGAAAAAGTCAAGTGAGAGCTCAAAGACTTGAGTTCATAGGACCAGCACAACAATCTATAGAGACTGAAGGAGAGTCTGCCAAAACAAAAGGAGATCAAAGGGACAGCTCTCTACCCATGAAACCACTCCCTGTCAGCTTGGGGGCGGGGTGTGGGCCAGTAGGTGTTTTCCTAGCGTTGGAAATGGAGTTTGAACCCCCGGAAACAGAGTATGAATGAAGACAGAAAGGACCGATCAAACCTTGCAACTGGGGGTGGGGGGCAGTGGGAGGAGGCTCCATGAAAATCCCGGGCCAGCATAACTTTTGTGGGGGGCATTGTCACACAGCCAGAGACACAGAGCCCCCGGCTCAGGCCTGTGCCCCTCTCTGCTGCCTGCAGCCTCTGCCACTTTTGAGGACTTCCAGATCCGCCCGCACGCCCTCACGGTGCACTCGTACCGCGCGCCTGCCTTCTGCGACCACTGCGGGGAGATGCTGTTCGGCCTGGTGCGCCAGGGCCTCAAGTGCGACGGTGAGGGGCGGGGCGGGGGCGGGGCGTCGGGGAGCGGGCAGAGGGCGGGGCTTGTGGTGGGCGGGGCTTGAGCTGTGGGCGGGGCTGGTCTCTTGGAGAAGTTGCATGAAGGTTTGTGTTGCGCAAGGATCCAGCCGCGAACCAGAGATAAATATTAAGTCTTCTCTGAAGGAGTTTATTTAAAGGACCACACAGCCTGGCAGGAAGGGCCTTTAGGGACTGAGGCCCAAGAGTGTCAGCTCTTTAATCCTTTCCACTGGAGTCAGACCCGTTTGTGAACAAGGATAATCACCTGCATCACTGCCCTCTGATAGCAGACTTTAGCTCCATCTACAAAATACCTTCACAGCAATACCCTTCCCAAAGTGGACCTGGGAGGGAGAGGGTCCACAAAGCTTGACCATCAGTGTCCATTATATCACAAACTGGATGGCTTCAGTGTGGGGAGGGGGGGGTCCTCAAAATGAGGGGCAGGCTAGCTGTGGGGGCAGGTGAGAGAGGTAGTATTTGAACAGGGGCGACACAGGTGAAATTCTAGGAGTGACCTGGGAGGTGTCCCTTGTAGTGAGAAGGGAAGAGGGGATGAGTTGTGGGGGCCTGGTGGGAGGGGAGAATCTAGGGTGAGTGTGGGGCTACAGGTCGTAGAGACGGGGCCTGGTGATTGATAACTTCAGTGGCATAATGCCTTTAGAGGGTATTGGAGTTTGGGGGTGGGGCAGAGAGTAAAACTTCTAAGGGGTGACAGCTGGGTATGGTGGTACATACCTATAATCCCGGCATTCAGGAGGCAGAGGTGAGGAAGATCATGAGTGACTGTGAGACTGTCTCAAAATAAAAATGTGGAGGGGTTCAATGGGCCTACGAGGAACTAAAAACCGGGTCTCTGTCTGTGTGGCACCCCTTGCAGGCTGCGGCCTGAACTATCACAAGCGCTGTGCCTTCAGCATCCCCAACAACTGCAGCGGGGCCCGCAAGCGCCGCCTATCATCCACCTCCCTGGCCAGCGGCCACTCAGTGCGCCTGGGCAGCTCAGAATCCCTGCCCTGCATGGCGGAGGAGCTGGTGAGGGGCTGAACTGGGGGTGGGGGGCTCTGGGGTTCAGTGTGGGAATAGGTACTGATTGATTGGCCCTCCCTTCCTGTGGGACACGTTAGAGCCGGAGCACCACGGATCTCCTGGGTCGCCGGCCACCCTCGTCGTCGTCGTCCTCGTCTTCTGCCTCGTTCTACACAGGCCGCCCCATTGAGCTGGACAAGATGCTGCTCACCAAGGTGAAGGTGCCACACACCTTTCTCATCCATAGCTACACACGGCCCACCGTTTGCCAGGCTTGCAAGAAACTCCTCAAGGGTCTCTTCCGCCAAGGCCTACAGTGCAAAGGTTAGTAGGTCCCACCCTCCTTGTTCCAGCCACCCCCAATCTAGACTTGTATCCCAAAGCAAGAAACTCAGTATTGTCAAGAAGAGGGAAGCTCTGGAACGTTTGGAGTTCTACCATCCTGGAACTTGGAGACTCATCAGTTCATCAGACACCTAGCAGGGAAGTTCCAAGCCACACAACTGGAGAATTCCCAGAATGAGACAACCACAGAACATCATGCCTGCAATCCCAGCTGCTCTGGAAACAGAGAGGATTGTAGTTTGAGGCCAACCTGAGCAAAAAGTGAGGGGAACATCTCTCAGCAACAAGCTGGGTATGCATCTGTGGTCCCAGCTATGCAAGAGGCATCACAGAAGGAGCCAGGTCTGAGGCTAGCCCATGGAATATGGAGAGATCCTATCCAAAAATAAAAATAAAAGACTAAAGCATGCATGGCTCAAGTAAGAATATCTTTCTAGCAAACACAAGGCCCTAAGTTCAAACCCCAAGTACTGCCAAAATATAAAAAGTCTACAGACATATAAGGTCAGAATCTGCCACATTCTAGAATGTTAGATTAATGAGAACCTCAAATTGTAGCTCCTTAAAGAATTGCTTGTTTGCAGACCTGGGGTTTGAACTCAGAGCCTTGCACTATGCTAGGCAGATACTCTGCCCTTTATTTTTCACTTTTATGCTTGGGCTAGCCTGGACCGCAATTCTCCTGCTTCTAATTCCTGAGTAGCTTCAAATGACAACTGAAACACGCCCAGCTTTTTTCATTGGTTCAGTTGGAGTCTCACCCACCTTTTTTTTGTTGTTGTTGGAACTGGCCTTGAACCATGATCCTTCTTATCTCTACCTCCTGTGTAACTAGGATTGCAGGTGGGAGCTACTGTGCTTAGCCTGTTTTTGTTGCTTTGGAGACAGGGCCTGTTTATATATCTGAGGCTGGCCTGGAAACGACTATGCTATACTACTAGCTACGCTCACCTTGAACTTGAGATCTTCGTACCTCTGCCTCCACAAGTGCTGGGATTACAGGCATGTACCCCCATGCCCAGCTTCACTGCACTGCAGAGACTCCTTTTTGGGTCTCTGGAGAAAATGGCTTAAAGTCAGGGAACATCCAGAGGTAAAAAGTAGCCAGGTTTTCTGACCTAGACAACAAGAACAGACTCCTCTGAGCCTGTGCATTAAGGGGAGGGTTCAACCCTGCAAGTGACCTGTATCCCCTTCCACCCATTCCCTGTCCTCTCAGACTGCAAGTTCAACTGTCACAAACGCTGTGCCACCCGTGTCCCCAATGACTGTCTGGGAGAGACGCTCATCAACGGAGGTAGGAGGCGGGGGCCTGGGATGGGGGTGGAGGTAGGATGGAGGGGGAGTGGAGGAGGGGTAGAAGCGGGGTAGAGGCCCTCTGATGCCCTTGCTCCCCCAGATGTGCCCATGGAGGATGCCACGGACTTCAGTGAGGCTGACAAGAGTGCCCTCTTGGACGAATCCGATGACACTGGTGTCATCCCTGGCTCCCACTCAGAGAATGCCCTCCACGCCAGTGAGGAGGAGGAAGGAGAGGGAGGAAAAGCCCAGAGGTACCTGGGGCTCTCCGAGGGCCCCGCAGCTAGCCACTACTTCCCCGCCTCTACGATGGGCTGCCACTAAAGATTCTCACTTCCTGAGGCAAACCTTGCAAAGTGCCAGAACGTAACAGTGAACCTTGGTTCCTGGTAGACTTTATTTATTCTCTTTAGTTGGTCATGGGGCTGTTCCTGAGCTGTTTTTGCTCAAGGCTAGCATTCTACCACTTTGAGCCACAGTGCCACTTCTAGTTTGCTCGTGGTCAATTGGAGGTAAGAGTCTCATGGACGTTCTTGGCTGGACTGGCTTTGAACCTCAATCCTCAGATCTTAGCCTCCTAAATAGCTAGGACTGTGGGTGTGAGCCACCAGCTCCTAACTCTGCTAGACATCTTTAAAGAGAGAGGCAGAGACAACGACAAAGAGACAGAGAGAAGCGAGGCATGGTGGCTTACACCTGTAATCCTAACTACCCAGGAGCCTGAGATCTGAGGATCCTGGTTCAGCGCCAGCCTGGGAACTAAAGAATGTGAGACTCTAATCACTAGAAAACCGGAAGTGGGGCTGTGGCTCAAGGGGTAGGGTAGTAGCCTTGAGCTGAAGAGCTCAGAGGTAGCCCCCAGGCCCAGAGTTCAAGTCCCATGACCCACGCTCAAAAAAAAGAAAGAAAAAAAGAAGCAGCAGAAAACCAAGTGTAGGGTAGTGGTGTAATCCTGTAATTCTAGAACTTGAGAGGCTGAGGCAGGAGTACCAGCCCCCTGGCCAACCTGTTTTGTGCTAACACCATAGGGTTTGATTTCAGGTCTCACTCCCCCATGGCCCAGAGATGACCTGAAACTGCATCTGATGGCTGATGTCTCACCCCTCCCTTTCTCCTCTCAGCTCCTTGGGCTACATCCCCCTGATGAGGGTCGTGCAGTCAGTGCGTCACACCACCCGGAAGTCCAGCACCACGCTGCGGGAGGGTTGGGTGGTCCATTACAGCAACAAGGACACTCTGGTGAGTGGGCGGGGCTAGGGGCAGGAGTAGGCCCGCATGGTGGGTGGGGCTAGAGGTGGGCGGGGCCGGGGCTGGAGTAGGCCTGCATGGTGGGTGGGGCTAGAGGTGGGCAGGGCTGGGGCTGGGATAGGCCTGCGTGGTGGGTGGGGCTAGGGGGTGGGCGTGGTGGGATACTCTGGTAAGTGGGCGGGGCTAGGGGCAGGAGTAGGCCTGCATGGTGGGTGGGGCTAGAGGTGGGCGGGGCTGGGGCTGGAGTAGGCCTGCGTGGTGGGTGGGGCTAGAAGTGGGCAGGGCTGGGGCTGGGATAGGCCTGCATGGTGGGTGGGGCTAGAGGTGGGCAGGGCTGGGGTAGGCCTGCTTGGTGGGTGGGGCTAGAGGTGGGCGGGGCTGGGGCTGGGATGGGCCTGCATGGTGGGTGGGGCTAGAGGTGGGCGGGGCTGGGGCTGGGATGGGCCTGCATGGTGGGTGGGGCTAGGGGGTGGGCGTGGTGGGATACTCTGGTAAGTGGGCAGGGCTAGGGGCAGGAGCATGCCTGCGTGGTCACCGTGGGAGGGGCTAGAGGTGGGCGGGGCTGGGGCTGGGATAGGCCTGCATGGTGGGTGGGGCTAGGGTGGGTGGGGTGGGATACTCTGGTAAGTGGGCGGGGCTGGTCAGGATGGAGTCAGCGCTACAAGTTAGGCTTCCATTGACAAGCCCCAGTGGCTCCAGAGCTGATTGTAGAGGTGTGAGGCAGTGATGGAGACAGCGCTGGAATCGGAGGGATGGGTTAGAGGAGTGGAACTGGATAGGCATTAGGATTTAGAGTAAGAGGGGGATGGGGAGCCCAGGGCTGGGGTGGAATTTGGCTGAATAGCGCTTTAGGCCCCTCTTTAGGGGCTCCAGGCAGTTCCCAGGCCCTGACAGCCTGGGGCTGCCCCTCTCCTCCCCAACCTCTCCCACCAGAGGAAGCGGCACTATTGGCGCCTAGACTGCAAGTGCATCACGCTGTTTCAGAACAACACCACCAACAGATACTACAAGGTGGGCCAGGTGTCCCAGCATCCCTGCTCCCCTGCTCACATCCCTCCACTCGGACCTGCCAGTCACATCCTTTCCCCGCCCCAGCTTCCTCTTCTAGCCCTTTCTTCAGTCCACTGTATTTGCTTCTAGCCCCCACCACTTCCCAGCTGGAGATCCAAGGCAGAAAACCTTAAACAGCATTCACCTCAGGGCCCTATCAATTGAGCCACACCTCCATTTCTGGCAGGTTTTTTTTTTCTCCAGTTCTGAGGCTTGAACTCAGGATCTGAGCACTGTCCTTGGGCTTTCTCAAGACTAGAGTTCTACCACTTGAGCCACAGCATCATTTCTGGCTTTTTCTATGGATGTGGTACCAAGGAATGGAACCCAAGACTTCCAGCATTCTAGGCAAGCATTCTACTACTAGGCCAAACTCCTGGCCCCACTGTTTTTGAATTGTGATCTTCAGATCTTAGCTTACCTGGGATTACAGGCATGAGCCACTTTGCACCTGGCCCTGCACACTCCCCTATCCCTCCCCCACTCCCTCCTCCCCCGGGCGCGCACACGCACATGCAAACGCACATGCACACATCCCCTTGCTGGTCTTCTCTCTCGATCTCAATCTACCCTGTCTACCTTCCACTCAACCGGAGGGCATCACTCCCTTCCCTTCCTCAAAGCCCAGGGCTGTCCTGATGGCCTTCTAGCCTGTGGCCTTCTTCCCTTCTTTATTCCTTCAGCACCTACCATATGCAGATACCCATCTCAAGTGATGAGAAGTGGTACACCCTGCCTCAGGCCCTTTATACATGCTGTTGCATCCACTCGTTGCCAGTCTTTCTGGTGGTCTCTGCTGCAGCATCACTTTTACCCAGAAGTCTTTCCTTTCTGCTCCAGGCAAGCCAGGCCTGGTCTTACTGACTCAGATTCCTGGGTGCCCCTCTGGGTGAGTGGAGGGGCCCCAGGGCCAGCTTGGTGTCCTCACCTCCATGGATTCCATGTCCTACCAGGAGATCCCGCTGTCAGAAATCCTAGCAGTGGAACCTGCCCAGAACTTCACCCTCGTGCCACCAGGCACCAACCCACACTGCTTTGAGCTCATCACAGCCAATGCCACCTATTTTGTGGGCGAGACACCTGGTGGAGCCCCAGGTGGGCCTAGTGGGCAGGGAGCTGAAGCTGCCCGAGGCTGGGAGACTGCCATCCGCCAAGCCCTCATGCCTGTCATCCTCCAAGATGCTCCCAGCACCCCAGGCCATGCACCCCACAGTGAGTCCTTGCCCTGGGTCTGCAGGGGTCTGGGTTAGGTCCCAGGGAAAGGGAGAGCCTAGACCAGCATCGGGGTAGGTGGTGGGGGGGGGGGAGGACATGTCTTCTAGACTCAGTGGAGTCTATTAATCCCATGATCTTCTGTGTGATCCGAACGCATTGCTTCTCTCCCAGCCTCTGCCAGATGGAATGGCTGTGTGTGCATTTACTAAGTGCCTGCTCTGTCAGACAGTGACACTGGGACAGGAGCTGAGCAGCTTGTGGGCCATTGAAGGGATCCAGACTCCTCACTAGGGCTCTTAAGAGACATAGCAGCTCTGTAACCAGGGACAGGCCGCATCAAGGTTGTGTTTCAGCAAGAGCCTCCCTTTCAGGGTGTGAAAACATAGGGGAGGTTTGAACCAGGTATGGTGGTGCATACCTCATCACATTGGAGGCTGAGACAGGAGAATCTTAAGTTGGAGACTGGCCCTGGCTACATAGCAAGATCCTATCTTTAGGCCGGGAGTTTGGCCTAGTGGTTAAAGTGCTTGCCTAGCATGCATGAAGACCCGGGTTCGATTCCTCGGTACCACATACATAGAAAAAAGCCGGAAGTGGTGCTGAGGCTCAAGTGGTAGAGCTCTAGCCTTGAGAAAGTCCAAGGACAGTGCTCAGGCCCTGAGCTCAAGCCCAGGACTGGCAAAAAAAAAAAAAGATCCTATCTTTAGAGCCCTAAAAATAGGGCTGGGAGTGTGGCTTCGTGGTAGAGTGCTTGCCTAGCATGCATGAAGCCTGGGGATTGGTTCCTCAGTACCACATACACAGAAAAAGCCGGAAATGGCTCTGTGGCTCTAGTGGTAAGCGTGCTAGCCCTTGAACAAAACAAGCTCAGGGACAGTGCCCAGGACCTGAGTTCAAGCCCCAGGACTGACTCCCCCCATAAAGAAGAGGAGAGCAGGATTGGATAATGAGGGAAGAGTCTAGGGGGAAGGGTGTGTGTGTGTGTGTGTGAGTGTGTGTGTGTGGGTGTGTGTGTGTGTGTGTGTGTGTGAGTGTGTGTGTGTGTGTGTGGGTGTGTGTGTGAGTGTGTGTGGGTGTGTGAGTGTGTGTGAGTGTGAGTATGTGTGTGTAAGTGTGTGAGTGTGTGAGAGTGTGAGTATGTGTGTGTAAGTGTGTGAGTGTGTGTGGGTGTGTGAGTGTGAGTATGTGTGTGTGAGTGTGTGAGTGTGAGTATGTGTGTGTGAGTGTGTGTGAGTATGTGTGTGTAAGTGAGTGTG
This sequence comes from Megascapheus bottae, assembly GCF_031878675.1. Classification (NCBI taxonomy): domain Eukaryota; kingdom Metazoa; phylum Chordata; class Mammalia; order Rodentia; family Geomyidae; genus Megascapheus; species Megascapheus bottae. The sequence continues at coordinate 4,196,331 of NC_143539.1, forward strand.
AGTGTGTGTGAGTATGTGTGTGTGAGTGTGTGTGTGTGTGGGTGTGTGTGTGAGTGTGTGTGGGTGTGTGAGTGAGTGTGAGTATGTGTGTGTAAGTGTGTGAGAGTGTGTGTGGGTGTGTGAGTGTGAGTATGTGTGTGTAAGTGAGTGTGTGAGTGTGAGTATGTGTGTGTGAGTGTGTGTGAGTATGTGTGTGTAAGTAAGTGTGAGTGTGTGTGAGTATGTGTGTGTGTGTGAGTGTGAGTGTGTGTGTGTGTGTAAGTGTGTGTGTGTGAGTGTGTGTGTGAGTGTGTGTGTGTGAGTGTGAGACAGGGGAAGCTGGAAGCTGAATCCCCTAGGATGCAGGCAGGTAGAGGAAGAGGCATTCACATAGTAAAAGAAAACACCAGGCTCTGTTTAGGTTAGTAAGGGGTGAATTATGGAAGTCACTGGAATCACTTTTGCCTTTCCTTCATACCCTCCCTCCCTGGGCTCTAAGATCCAGTAGCCACAGAAGTGAGGGCCTTTTTGTTGTTGTTATTTTCTAGAAGAAGAAAGTCAATTCAGAATAAACCCATAGAAAACTTCAATTTGTCTCTCCATCCCCTCCTGGGTGGGCTGGCTGTCGAGGGGGTTCTCAGGAGATACCCATGAGGACCACCCTGATTCTTGGCTCTCTTGGCCTCTTGTCTTTCCTGTCTCTCAGGACAAGCTTCTCTGAGCATCTCTGTGTCCAACAGTCAAATCCAAGAGAATGTGGTAAGCTTCCCATGTCTTCCAGCTCCCAGACAACTTCCCATCTCCTCGATGCCCCATCTCCATGTAAACCCCTAACCCTCCTGTCCCCCAACCCACAGGACATTGCCACTGTTTACCAGATCTTCCCAGATGAGGTGCTGGGCTCAGGGCAGTTTGGAGTGGTCTATGGAGGTAAGGATTAGGCTGACCCAGAGAAAGGGCAGAGCCTTCATGGACCCACACTACCTTTTTTGATGGGCACAATGCTTTCCTTTGTCTTGATTGGCTTAATTGGATGCAGACTCTTCTTTCTCATTGGTGGAACCAGGGGACCTTCTTCTGTTTTTTTGTTTGTTTGTGCTGGTCTTGGGGCTTAAACTCAAGGCTGGACATTGTATTTTCACTTTTCTACTCAATGTAGGTACTTCACCACTGAATCAACCCCTTTTTTTTTTTTTTTTTTTTTGGTGGGGGGGGCGGGGCTTGGGGCTTGAACTCTGGCCCTGGGCGCTGTCCCTGAGCTCTTCAGGTCAAGGCTACCTCCCTACCCCTTGAGCAATAGCACCGCTTCCAGTTTTCTAATGGTTAATTGGAGATACGAGTCTCCTAGACTTCAGTGCCCAGGCTGGCTTTGAACCTGGATCCTCAGATCTCAGCCTCCTCAGTAGCTAGGATTCAGGTATGAGCCACCCCACCTGGCTACTTGTGTGGTTTTTTGTTTTTTCTTTTTTCTGTTACTTGGTGACTAAAGAATGTCACCAAAGGACTGGGAGTTTGGCCTAGTGGTTGAGTGCTTGCCTAGCATGCATGAAGTCCCAGGCTCACTTCCTCAGTGCCACATACATAGAAAAAGCTGAAAATGGTTTAAGTGGTAGAGCTCTAGCCTTGAGAAAGCCCAAGGACATTGCTTGGGCCCCGAGTTCAAGCCTAAGGACTGGGAAAAAAAAAAAGAGAGAATGTCACAAAATTTTCAGCCTAGGATACCTTCAAACCTCCATACTCAACCTCATACTCCCAAGTAGCTAGAATCACAAGCCTGAGCCAGTGGCGTTCAGCCTTCATTTTATGACTCAAGTGAAAGTTCTGCACTCTAATTGGATAGATCTCTAGATACTAGTTTCTGATTAGTTATAAGTCAAATTTCCTTCACTATCCTTTGTCTTCTTTGTCATTCTTGCATTTTTACTACCCTCTCAGTCATAGGCCTCAAAGCCACTCTGGTGACCTTGTGTCACCTTCCACCAACACTGTCTGCATGTTCAGGTGGGTGGCATGCAGAGACAGGCTTCTCCAGCCAGGGTGGGGAGATCCCCAGTCCTTGCTTCCTCCTCCTTTACCTCCCCCTTCCCCACCCCTCAGGAAAGCACCGCAAGACTGGCCGGGATGTGGCAGTAAAAGTCATCGATAAACTGCGCTTTCCCACCAAGCAGGAGAGCCAGCTGAGGAATGAAGTGGCCATTCTTCAGGTGACCTATGGTTAGGGACCTGGGCAGGAGAAGTAGAGTTGGGTCAGGACAGGCCTAAAGGAAGAGGGAGGGAAATAAATTTAAAAGAAAAAGAAAAGAGGGTGGGCCTTTGGCCTAGCAGTAGAGTGCTTGCCTAGCATGCACAAAGACCCAGGTTCAATTCCTCAGTACTACATACATAGAAAAAAAAGCCAGAAGTGGTTCTGTGGCTCAAGTGGTAGAGCTCTAGCCTTGAGAAAGCCCAAGGACACTGCTCAGGCCCTGAGTTCAAGGCCCAGGACTGGCAAAAAAAAAAAAGAAAAGAGCCAGGCACGGTTGGCTCACGCCTGTAATCCTAGCTACTCACTAGGTTGAGTTCGACCTGGGTTTGATTCCTCAGTACCACATATATAGAAAAAGCCGGAAGTGGTGTTGTGGCTCAACTGGTAGAGTTCTAGCCTTGAGAAAGCCCCAGAAATGGGGGGGAGGGGAAGAAAAAAAGAAAAGAGGGGCCCGGAGTTTGGCCTAGTGGTTAAAGTGCTTGCCTAGCATGCATGAAGACCCAGGTTCGATTCCTCGGTACCACATACATAGAAAAAAGCCAGAAGTGGTGCTGAGGCTCAAGTGGTAGAGCTCTAGCCTTGAGAAAGTCCAAGGACAGTGCTCAGGCCCTGAGCTCAAGCCCAGGACTGGCAAAAAAAAAAAAAAAGAAAAAAAAAGAAAAACAGCTGTTGGCTCATACCTGTAATCAGAGCTTATCACAAGGGTAAGATTTGAAGATTGCAATTAAAACCAGCTTGGACAGAAACATCTATGAGATGCTAATCTCCAGTTAGCCACAAAAAGCCACAAGTAGTACTGTGGCTGAAATGATGGAGAGCTATCTTTGAGCAAGAAAGGTAAGAGACATGCCCAGGCCTGAAGCTCAAGCCTCAGTTCTGGTACCAAAGAAAAACAAACAAAAGAAAACAAAACCAGACCAACAAACAAACATAAGGTTCTGCCAGAAGCTGGTGGCTCGGCTCATGCCTGCAATCCCAACTACTCGGGACGCTGAGATCCGAGGATTGTGGTTCAAAGCTGGCCCGGGGAAGGAAATTCTGAGAGACTCTTTATCTCCAGTGAACCACCAGAAAACCGGAAGTGAGGCTGTGGCTCAAACTAGCCTTAAGCAAAAGAGTTAGGGCTTGAGTTCAAGCCTCATGACCCACCCCAAACACCTAAACAACTAAGTTCCTTTTCTCACCCCCCTGTCACTGCAGACTTCCCTAAGTCATTATGCTAAGAAGCTTCTAGACACATGTCAAATGGTGTGGGGCATCTTGGCCTGGCCTAGGGTCAGCCTCGTTGATGTGTCACCAGCTCTCATGTTATTTGCTGGGGTCCGAGTTCATGGGTGACCTGAGTTGTGACCCTTCCCCCCCATTCTTTCTCTCCCTCAGAGTCTGCGGCACTCTGGGATCGTAAACCTAGAGTGCATGTTCGAGACGCCTGAGAAGGTGTTTGTGGTGATGGAGAAACTGCATGGAGACATGTTGGAAATGATTCTCTCCAGTGAGAAAGGCCGGCTGCCTGAGCGCCTTACCAAATTCCTCATTACCCAGGTATGCTGCCGGGCCCGTGCGCCCCCTTGTGGAAGTTCTGGGGAGCTGGACTGGGACGATGGAGAGGGGAAAATGAGGAGTGGGGAGGGCGGCCAGGGAGTTGACAAGGCAAGGAGTCCTAGTTAGTTATAGCACGAAGGCAAAATGACAGGCAGGAGTAATAGATTCGATAATAGATGAGCAATAGATTATTTTTTTTTTGCACCAGTCCTGGGCTTGAGCTCAGGGCCTGAGCACTGTCCTTGGGCTTTCTCAAAGCTAGAGCTCTACCACTTGAGCTTCAGCACCAATTCTGGCTTTTTCCTATATATGTGGTCCTGAGGAATCAAACCCGGATCTTGGTGTATGCTAGGCAAGCACCCTACCACTAAGCCAAACTCCTGGCCCCTAGATTGATTTGCATATAAGTAACATAAGTTAAAAATAGAAAAGCAATGGACTAAGAACTAGAAAAAAGCATACTAGAAAACTTCAAGTACTAGCAATTATTATTATTAATTATTGAGAATTTTTTTCTGGGTGCCTGTTGCTCATGCCTAAATTCTATCTACTCAGGAGGCTGAGATTTGAGGATTACAGTTTGAAGCCATATGCGGCATTGTGATTCAAGCAGTAGAACAGTATCCTTGAGCAAAAGCTTAGAGATAACCCCCAGGCCCAGAGTTGAAACCCCAGGACACACACACACACACACACACACACACACACACACAAAATATCATCCAGAGTGAGCAGGGCTAACCCAGTAGGATTAATAGTGATGGTGATAAATTGGGAAGTAATGTCGCTGGTGTTTATTGAGACTGATTACTTGCTAGGCAGATAAGGGGTATACTGTCTGCCAGAGGGTCTCAGGTTCTCAGTCCCTCCACTCTAACCTATCCTTTCTAGAATCTGTCTCTACAGTCTGTCCAGCTCTTAGCTGTCAAATGCTTCTGGGTGTCTAAAGTGCCTCTGTGTTCTCATATATCTCCTGACCCCTAAGGGCGCCTAGGGGATGCAGAGAAAGTTCTGGCTGAGGTTTGGAGGGCTGGCTGCTTTGGGTGGACTTGGGGTACATTCTCCTTGCCTCACGGGCCCTTCTTTCCTTCTTAGATCCTGGTGGCTTTGCGACATCTTCATTTCAAGAACATCGTGCACTGTGACTTGAAGCCAGAAAATGTGTTGCTGGCCTCAGCGGATCCCTTCCCGCAGGTCAGTTACAGCCCCTCCTGCTTCAGGGAAATGAGGCCAGCCCCAGTGCCCACACTGTGATCTGTGGTCTTCTCATGTAACAATGGCTTGATAAGACAGAATCCGTTTCTGCCCCCCCGTGGAGTCTTAGCCCAGACACCAGAAGAGAGAGGAAAAGACTAAGACTGTAGTTGGAAGTTACATCAACTCTCCTCGAAGCTTTATTGGCTAGGACTTGATCACATGGGCTGAGCTTGCTGCTAAGGATGTAGGGAAATGTAGTCTTGATGCTGGGTGGCCAGTGAGGATTTTTATATAGGAGAAGGGGAGAACAAATGTTGGGGACAGCTGGTGTCTTTATAGGGAAACTCTCAAAAGCAGAAGTTATATAGCCTTGTTCGAGAGTCAGAAAAATACTATTTGAAGAAGTAATGCTTCAGTTTTTGGAGAGACGAGTATTCTGGACAGAAGGAACAGCCATGCAGAGGCCCTCTGATAGGAACCGCTGCACTTTTGCTAGTTTTTTTTTTTTTTAACAGGTTTATGATGGTGTAAATCACACCAGGAAGGGAGAGGGAAGGAGGAGGAGGGAGGGAAGGAAGGAAAGGAATGGAGATAGGAAGATAAGCATGATGGTTCTTGCCTGTAATTCCAGGGAGATGTTGTATTGTGTGTTAGATGGGTTGATCCTCAAGGGACGTTCTCTTACACCCCTCCTGTGAGAGATGAGGAAACTGAGTCAGTTGCCCGAGATCATGCAGCTAGGGGAGCCCAACCAGCAGGCTTCCTTTGGAGTACCGTGTTGGTAGTGCGGGAATACACCAGGGCGGGTGTGGCTTCATCGCCCCGGGGCCCTGCACCTCTCCCCTCCACAGGTGAAGCTGTGTGACTTCGGCTTCGCCCGCATCATCGGGGAGAAGTCCTTCCGGCGCTCGGTGGTGGGCACGCCCGCCTACCTGGCCCCCGAGGTGCTGCTCAACCAGGGCTACAACCGCTCTCTGGACATGTGGTCAGTGGGGGTGATCATGTATGTGAGCCTCAGCGGCACGTTCCCCTTCAACGAGGACGAGGACATCAATGACCAGATCCAGAACGCCGCCTTCATGTACCCCGCCACCCCCTGGAGCCACATCTCAACCGGTGGTGAGTGGAGAGGGGCCTGGCCTTCGTGGGTGGGGTCTGAGCCGCTCTGCCATCCACCATCTGAGGATTCCCCCAAGCTCACCTGACACGCACCCTCCAGCCACACCGCTGCCGGCTTTTTGCTGGGTAGTTGGAGATGAGCGCCTCTTGGATCTTTCTGCCCAAACTGGCTCGGTACCTTGCTCCTCACGTCTCAGCCTCCAGAGGAGCCAAGGGGACAGGCTGGAGCTGCTGGTACCAGACACGGATTTGTAATTTAGGTCAGGCAATGGGTAGGCAAGCATTGGGAGCAGGTGAGACTTCTGAGCTCCCTGAGCTCACCATGATGGCGTCCGTCACGGTGACACACTGTGGCTCTCTCCGTTCCATGCAGCCATCGACCTCATCAACAACCTGCTTCAAGTGAAGATGCGCAAGCGCTACAGCGTGGACAAGTCTCTCAGCCACCCCTGGTTGCAGGTAACGCAGGGGCGGGGTTGTGCTAGGGGAAGGCTGAGGCTCTATTGGCTGGGCAAGGAGTGCTGGAGAGAGCCTCCCATTGGCTAGGCTGAAGAAGGGGGCGGGGATAAATCACTATTGGCTGAGCACATTGCACTGGGTGTGGCTTCATCCTCAGTGGTACCCACTGGGTCTTTAGCTAAGCAGAAAGCATCCGGCGCTGCCACAGATGCAGTCCTCAAGCCAACCTAACTCTTCCCGGGCCAGGAGTACCAAACGTGGCTGGATCTCCGAGAACTGGAGAATAAAATGGGCGAGAGGTACATCACACACGAGAGCGAGGATGCACGCTGGGATCTGTTCCTGACAGAGCGCATAATACCCAACCCTGAGATGCCCACCGATGGGGAGCTGGGCCGAGCCCGATTGCCGCAGGACCATGAGATGCAGGGACTGGCCGAGCGCATCAGCATCCTCTAAGCTGCTGTCCTGGGAACATCCCAGAGATGTAGAAATGTGTAGGGGAAGCTATTTCCTGCCCAGAGTTCATGGCTCTTTCTGCAGGATGCTGCAGTGGGGCTGGGGAGATTATCTCTGAGGCCCTCCCTGCCTCCCCAACAATTAAAATGGACTTGTCTCTGGCCATGTCTGGTCTCTGATCACACCCCATTCTCAAGTCTTCAGTCATTACCCAGGTCATCTGTCATTACCCAGCGTCCCAGAGAATTTTGGAGTGAATATCACTGGAAAAAGTGCACAATTCAAAATTTGAAGTGTCCTTTCTACTGAACTGTATCACTTATGACCCAAGATCATGGTAAGAAAAATAATGCTTTATCTTTTTTTTTTTTGCCTGTCCTGGGGCTTCAACTCAGGGCTTGAGCACTGTTCTTGGGCTTTTTCAAGACTATAGCTCTACCACTTGAGCTACAGCACCACTTTTGGCTTTTTCTATGTATATGGTAACGAGGAATCGAACCCAGATCTTCCTGCATACTAGGCAAGCACTCTACCACAAGGCCAAACTTCTGGTCCCAAAGTTTCATTTCTTGCAGTGCTCAAGTTTGAATCCAGAGTCTTACACATGGTAGGCAAGTGCTCTACCACTTAAGTCAGGCCCCTGGCACTTTACTTGTATTTTGATTTTGAGACAAGGTCTTCCTATCTGCCTGGTCTGGCTGAAAACTTGTGATCCTGCCTCTGCCTCCTGGGAGCCTGGATTTGGGATTATAGACATGTGCTATGTTTTGTTTTTGCAGTCGTGGGGATTAAGCTCCAAGTTTTATACTTGCTTAGCCCATTTGCTCATGGTTAGTGCTCTACCTCTTGAACCACATCTGGCATTTTTCTGGATAGAGTCTCATAGATTCTTTTTTGTCACTTGACGGGCTTAGACTCAAGGCCTGGGTGGTATCATTGAGCTCTTTGGTTTAAGGCTAGCACTCTACCACTTTGAGCCACAGGACCACTTCTGGTTTTCTGGTGGTTAATTGGAGATGAGTCTCATTGACTTTCCTGCTTTGAACTATGATCCTCAAATCTCAGCTTCCTGAGTAGTTACGATTGCCGCTGTGAGCCACAGGTACCCTTCGTCTCTCAGACTTTTCTGTCTGGACTGACTTCAAACTTTTCATCTGGTTTTCTTTCTCTTGAGTAGCTAGAATTACAGACATGGGCCACTGGTGCCTGGCTTGTTTTTGTTTTTCTCTTTCCTTTTTCTTTATGTCTTTTTTTTTTTTTTTTGCCATTCCTGGGGCTTGAATTCATGGCCTGGGCACTGTCCCTGAGCTTTTTTTTTTTTCTTCATTTATTTGCATTTATTTTATGGTAAATTTATTCTCGTGCCATAAGTTTTTGTTTCTTCAGTTTCTTTTGGGATACCTTTTTCTTCTGTACAATTTCCTCTTCTGGTTTAGGAACAGTTTGCTCATTTTCAGTAAGGATCATCTCAGTGTGGCACGGGGAGCTCATGTATGGGTTAATCCTACCATGGGCTCTGTAAGTTCAGTGGCGCATCTTGGGTGCTTTGTTCACCTGGATGTGTTCAATGACCAGGGAGTCTACATCTAAACCCTTCAGTTCAGCATCGCTCTCTGCATTCTTAAGCATGTGCAGCAGAAACTCAACACTCTTTTTGGGCCACTGACCCTGTGTCCAACCCCACTGTTTGGCCTGGGCACACCTGCCAACTCTACCATTGTAATGCTAAAATGGCACATATTGCTTCCTTAATGTTATGTCTTTCAGATACTTTGTAGCTTTCCGGATATGCATACCCTTGATGGCCTGGGCTGTTTCTCTGGTGTTCTTAAAGTGAGCACGAAGATTTGAGCCTCTTGACTTACATAATTTTGTGGGGTTTTCTGGGTCTAGAGAGTAGCGAACCATTTTCACAGGTCACCTCAGGCTGCTTACAGGAAAAGCCCCTGAGCTTATTTTGCTCAAGACTAGCACTCTACCACTTGAGCCACAGTGTTACTTCTGGCTATTTCTGTTAGTGGGGTCCTGAGGAGCGAAACCCAGGGTTTCATGCATGCTAGGCAAGCATTCTACCACTAAGCCACATCCTCAGCCCTTTTTTTTTTTTTTTTCTTTTTTTGAGATCTCAGTATAGTCCAGGCTACACTCATACACTCAAAAAAAAAAAAAATGTAATCAGGTTGACTTCAATTCTCTATCCTTCTGTCTCAGCCCCTCTAATACTAGGATTATAGGCATGAACCACCATGCCCTGTCATGAACAAGAAGACAAAATTAATCTCTACTAAATGCACGCTCATTTCTCTAGTTGGAAATTATTTTATTTATCAAACCCTCTTGTGGGTACTCATAGGAGGAAGACACTTTCTCATTTAATCCTCAGAACATTTCTGAGGTACAGATGAAGACAATTAGCTGCACAGAATGGTTAAGTATATTTCACACAGCTACAAAGTCACAGAGCTCTGACTCACACATAGGCAGTCTGGCTCTTCCAGTTGTAAGGCTTGAACTTAGGGCCTGGGCAATGTCCCTGAGCTTTTTTGCTCAGAGCTAGCCCTCTAACACTTGAGCCACAGCTCCACTTCCAGTTTTCTGGTGGTTCACTGGAGAAGGAGACTTTCCTGTCCCGGCTGGCTTTGAACTGCGATCCTCACATGTCAGCCTCCTGAGAAGCTGGGATTACAGACGAGCCAGCAGCGCCCCGCTTCCTCTCACTTTTGAGGTGTGGACTCCAGGCCTAGCTAGGTAGGCGGGTTCTCCCACCGCCCGCAGCACTGAACGGAGGGCCGGGAGCGCCGTAGGGCGGCTCTGGGTGTAGTGACGGAGGCCGGCCGCCAGAGGGCGCCCGCGCGGCTCGCGGAGCGTGGGGAGCGCGAAGCCGTGGAAACCAGTCAGGCTGGGACTCGGGACTGGGGACTGGGAGAACACAGCATCTTAGAGGGCGGGGAACAAAGACTCTTAGAACGCAGAACAAAGGCCCGTGGAGTCGCGGACTGTCCGGGAACGTAGCCTCTGAGCACCTGGGAAATGAAAGACACTTGCCTTCTGTTCTGGTCCACACAGGGCCTCTCGCACGCGGGGTCTTAATCACTCCAGAATCTGGGGACACAACCGATCTTAGTATCAAGGCTGGCTACGTCATTTTCAGGCCCAGTGCAATACACAAACAATGTCAATGCAGCCTCAGCAGACATTCAAGCAAACGCAAGGGTTATTCTAAGCAAGACCCACGCCCTGCTTAGGAGCGACATTTTATCTGTGGATGTGAGTCTGGTTTTACAGCTGAGCGTCTGGGAAAGCTGCTTCTAAGAGGAGGCGAAACCGGGGCTGCTCCTCTAAATCTAGCCTCCCCGCGCGCAGCCTCCGAAGCTGACAATTGAGGAGGGGCGGTTGGAAACAGCTGCCAAACCGTCACGTGGATCCCTTCTCTATTTATAGACCATCCTACCCCTCTCCGCGATCCGTCCAATGGCAGCCGGAGCTCGCCCGCAAGAGGGCGGAGCCATCTGCAGAACCGGGGAAGCGCGCACCTATGGGATGGGGGCGAGGGCGGGCTTACTTCATTGTGACGCGTCGGGAGGGGGGCGTGACCAAATCCCCAAAGGCCCGCTACGAGGGGGCGTGGCGAGGCTGCCTTGAAGCAGAGTGAGTAGGTCCGCTCGGAGCATGCGTCGCCTCGGGCGGCCCAAGCGCCCCGCTGAACCTCTTCGTCAGAGAGGTCACCAGCCAATAGGCGGCCGTTGCTGTGGCGCTGGGGGGCGTGGCCATGCAGATAAGGCGCGGGTGGGCGGCCCAATGGGCGGGCGCCTATGCAGATGAGACGGTGACAGCCCGGCCAAGCGGGCGGGGAGGTGGGCCCGGGAGAGAGAGAGCGAGAGAGAGAGGGGCGGCCGTGGGGCCCGGCCGGGCTGGGGCGGGGGGCCGCAGCCATGATCCGGGCCTTCTCGTTCCCGGTGAGCCCCGAGCGGGGCCGGCTGCGGGGCTGGCTGGAGGGGAGCCTGGCCGGGCTGTGCGAGTTGCACTGGCTCCGGGAGCGGCAGGAGTACCGCGTGCGGCAAGCGCTGCGGCTGGCCCAGCCCGGGATGGGGGGCGCCGGGGCCGAGGACGCCGAGGACGCCGACGAGGACGAGGACGCGGCGGCGGCGCGCCGGGCGGCGGCGGCGCTGGAGGAGCAGCTGGTGAGGGGCCGCCTGCCCGTCCGTCCGCGCGTCCGTCCGTCCGCCTGGGGGTCTGGGCTGCATGCTGCGGTGGGGGAGGGCGGAGGGAGGGGAACGGGCCCGGAGAGCCCGCAGTCCGGACGGGTGGTGTGTGGGCCTGGCCTCGCCGCCCCAGGCCGGGTCTGGGGCTTCGGCTGGGGTGATGGACGGGCTCTGTCCCCCACCCCCTTCTTCCCCGCCGACGATCCCTCTGGGCGCCAAGAATGTGTCAAGCCTGGGTCCCGGTACTATGCACGCGTCGGCTTCCTGCAGAGCCTGCGAGGTGGGGGGGGGGAGGTGCTAGTCCCCATTTCACAGAGAGGGAAACTGAGGCTCCGAGAGAGGAAGCGACTCACCCAAGGTCACACAGCCTGCCAGCCAAGCTTCGCCCTCCGCCGCCCCTGCCCGGCTCCCAGGCCTCGTCCTTGGAGATCCGAGGGGCAGCGGGGGAGGGGCGCGGGCGGGGGTTCCCGGGATCGCCCCAGCCCTGCCCGCTTCACCCGAGCGGCGGGGGGCCCGCGACCGCGCGCAGGGCGGGCAGAGGCCCCCGTGACGGGGTCTCCAGGCCCCTCCTGGAGTTTCCTTCTCTGCCCCTGCCGCCACCGCTCCACCACTTTCCGGTGGCTGCCTCCCGGGCCCCGTCTCCATCTCTAACTCCCTGGCCCTCCCTCTCCCCCCCATCCCGCTTCCCCTCCCCCCGCCCCCCGGCCCGAGCCCGTGTGTGGTCAGAGCTTCCCGTGTGGGAAACCTGAGCCGGTGGCGGCGGGGGGAGGGGTCCCGCGGCCGCTGACCTCCGGGCCCCCGCCCCCGGGGAAGTGGGGAGGGGGGCTGCGGCCAGACGCGGGCGCGCGCCCGCCGGAGTGGGACCCTGCGCATTCTTCTCCAACCAGAAACAGCTGTGGGAGCCCCACCCCCTCCCAAAGTTGAGAGCCGGGGGGGGGGGGGGGGGGCCGCGCCCCGCGCTGCCCGGCCGTCGGAGGGGGAGAGGGACCCCGCAGCCGGGTGATGCCCCTCCCCCAGGCCTCCGTCCCCGGGCTGCCGGGGCGCCCCGTCCACCCCCCACACACACACTAGTCACCAGGCAGAGCTCGACCCCGCTCCGGGGAGGAGGCGCAGCCTCCGGGGAGGGAGCAGCCGCACTCTGGGAGGAGCAGAGAAGCCTAATAGACAGCCGGGGTGGGGGGACCCTGGGTCCTCCAAGGGCGCTTCCGATCCCTGCACCCCACCTGTGGACACTCAGCCACACCCCTGCTTCACCCAGGGACCCACTACTCCCCCCTGAAGCAAGAAAGACTGACGCCCAGACTTGGTGACTTTCCGGAAGGAAACCAGGGTTTCTCTACCAGGTAGAGACTAGGGTTAGTGAAGGGGAGACCCGGCGTGAACCCTGGGGCCAGGCCAGGGTGGGGGCTGTGTGTGTCCTGTTTACTCCCAGGAAGGAAGAGGAAAAGGTCCCTTCAGGCTAGGAGGACTTAAGTTAGACTTGCAGAGGGACTTTCTCACAGAAGTAAATGGGCACTGAACACTAGCCAGGGAAATGTAAGGAGAGGAATACAGAACTTGGAAAGCTGGGGAAGCAGGGGTCTTGGGGAGGGGGGGGTATCCTAAAGATGCCCCTGTGAAGCCTGCCTACTGCCTGGCTAGTAGACCTGAGCTGCTTATACAGGCCTTACACACACACACACACACACACACACACACACACACCAGGGATGGGGCGCCACAGAGAGGGGGAGCAGTATTCAGGCCGTGGACCTCTGGTCTTTTTTGCAGCTGGGAAGAATGAGGTCAGACTTGCAAAGTAGGAGAGATGGATGGACTGAGGAAGTATTTGATGGGGTATCTGACCATGGGGGAGGAAGACCCCCCCAGACTCCCCCAACTTCTCCCCTTCCCTGTAGCAGAACTGAAACTGGACCTACAGAATTTACTCCTCCACGCCCCCCCCAAAAATGTATCATTTCCCACTGATTTTAATGATGCAAGCAACAGTTTAAATCTGTTCCTTAAACCCACGTTCTGACTGGAGAGAGCAAGGAGACATGTATTTTAAGGGAATTGTTCTCTTAGCGCCATTAAACATCAAAACAAGACACTGGCTGGAATCTGGGCACCAGTGGCTCACGCCTGTCATCCTAGCTACTCAGGAGGCTGAGATCTTAGGACTGAGGTTCTAAGCCAGCCCAAGCACAAAAGTCTGTGAGACTCATCTCCAATTAACCACCAGAGAACCGGAAGTGGCACTGTGGCGCAAAGTAGTAGAGCCTTCAGCTGAAGAGCTGAGGGACAGAGCCCTCATGGCCAAACCCCCCCCCCCCAAAAAATGACTTTGGGTTGGGCCATGTTATCTTATGGCCCAGGAGACAGTGTCTCACAACTGACAGAGACCACAATACCATCTTCTCCATACCACAGCTCAGTGTTTGGTTAGTATTGATGAAATGGAGTTCTCCAGAATTGTTTTACCCTGGCTGGCCCTGGAACCCAGATCCTTCTTATCTCTGGGGTATCTGGGATTACAGGTGTGTGCCACCACCCTTGGCTCAGTAGTTTGCCTTTCTCACAAGTCTTCCAGGAACAATCAGACTTAATGGCATCGTTTTCACAAGACACTGCCAACAGGGTGTAGCCCTCTCAGGCCATATCGTCCAGCGTCAGTATAGCTAGCAGTCTGGTTTTACTACGGACAAGATGACAACAGCCCTGATACATTTGTCAGGAACGTGTCCCCTCACTCCCTCTGACTCACTCCCTCTCCTGACACATCCTGAGGATGCGCTGCAAGCTGTATCTTAGCGGTATGCAACCTTCATCTTGCTTCATCTTAACTGCTATATAGTATTCCACAGTAGGCATGCACCGTCTCCTTCCTCTAGTGGATATTTCCTGAGCACCTACTGTATACCAGGTACTGTGCTAGGCTCTCCCAGGGGGAGGGAGGGAGATGCAGCCCTGAACGAAACACATCTGTCCCCGTGGGGCATTGCAACAGTCGCTATAGAATGCATATAATTTAAAGTCAGGAGGCCTTATCCTCTGTGGGAAGAAAGGTGTGGGGTGGGGCGCGGGGTGCAGGAGAATTTTGTAAAGAGTCTGGTGGAAGGGATGGGCTAATTCTGTGAATAAAACATGGAAGAGGGGTGGAAGGAGGTGCTGGGGGCCCGCAGAATCCACATGACAGGACCCATGAGCAAGGGGCAAGCCGGTGCTCTGGGGTGACAGACATGGCCCCAGAGTGGGGTTCTCCCCAAGACTGCACAAACTGGCTGGGGGGGATGGTGACATACTTAGGGTGGGATGGCGCTGTGACTGCTGCCTCTGCTGGGACAGCTCTGGGCTCCAGTTTGGAGGGGGGAGAGGGCTGATGTGTGTGTGGAGGGGGGGGAGTCTGCAGGAGCAGCAGCTTTCTGCCCTAAATAGGCCTGGCTGGATGTCTGTCCGCTCTGCCCCTCCCTCCTCCAGCCCGCCTCCCTCCCTCCTACCTCCCCCACCTCCTGCCAGCCAGACAAGCTCGCTTTTGTCTGGGGTCAACCGTCAGCCCCTAGCTGCTGCTACCGCTGGTCTACGTAGGATTCCCTGACCCTGGCTTTCTCTTCCAAAATGAGGTTAAGTCCAGGGGGTCCTGGAACCCTCTCCACCCTCAGGACTGTCTACACTGGAGATGTCAGGGTGGGAATGGAGCCAGGATAGGAGGAGGATGTAGGATTAAAGAAAATAATAAAATCTGGAGATCAGTGTTAGTTACAGTACCCATAGGCTAGACTCACAGAAGGACTTCCAGGAAGCACTAGGATGGAGATTTTTCTGAGGGGAAAGAGTCCAGCCACAGCAGAAAGCCCTTAAAGAAGACGTGTCATAGGCACCTCCCTTGGTGACCAGCGGCTGGGGAGGGGAGAGAGGAGCACCTGAGGCTAGGAGCGGACAGACCTGTGACCAAGGAACCTACCATCTCCTAGGCAACACTTTAGCAGTGAACAACTCATGCAGCAAGAAGACCTGCAGTTAGACTCCAAGTGGGATGAACTGTGAGCACAGATGGAGGAACAATGATGGGGAGAGGGGCTGCCATAGCCTCCTCAAGCCTAAGCAGGAATAGGGGGTGGGGGCTGTTGCAAGAAGGGCAGGAGTTAGACTGGCAAAAGGACTTTCTTAATGGGGGTGATGGATGGGAATATTGGCCCCCGAGGGGATTCTGGGGCTCAAGTGCGGATTTTATCCTGGAGACTGGAACTGGCTCTGTGATGAGCTCGTGGAGGGGGGTGGGGGTGGGCAGAGGTCTGGGGGTGCTCTGAACCTTTGCCCTCCCTGTGTCTTCAGGAGGCCCTGCCCGGGCTCATATGGGACCTCGGCGAGCAGCTGGGATATCTGAGCCTGGAACGGGGGAGCCTGGACCAGGGGAGCGGGCGCAGCTCGGGTGAGCAGAGGGGAGGGCTTGGGACCGCCCGCCTGCTCGTGGCTGTCCTCTCCCCAGCCCCCATCCAGCCATAGCTTCTCCCACAACCCAGGCTTCTATGAAGACCGCAGCTGCACCCCGGGCCCAGAGTCACCGCCCTCGACCTTCTGCGGGGACAGCGGCTTCTCGGGGTCCAGCTCGTACGGACGCCTGGGGCCCGCGGAACCCCGGGGCATCTACGCCAGCGAGAGGCCCAAGTCCCTAGGTAAGGTGGGCGGTGGGGCTCGAACCAGGGCCTGGGCCCTGTCCCCGGCCTTCTGTACCCAAGGCCACAGTTGCAAGCTGAGACGTTTCTGATGGTTCCCTGGACCTAAGAGTCTCACAGAACCTCCTGCCCGGGCGGTTTCCAAGCGGGGTCCTCAGACCTCAGCCTCCAGCCCCTGGCTGGACCAGGAACGTGTCAGGCGGACCTGGATTCCAATTCCGACTGCTCCTGGTGTGATGTGGGCTGTCCCTTTTCCTTCTGGGCTTCTGTGCAGCCATTACAATGGGGGTAGAAGAGAGGACTGGGGGAGCCTGCGTCCTTAGGCACAGGACCTGGGTGCGAGGCACAGGGACAACTACACCGCCTCGGCTGCGAGGGGGCGACCGCAGCGGCTGGCCGCATGGAATGGATGTCCCCATTCGGAATAACACAAAGACAAGTGACAATGCAGGGCGCTGGGCCTTTGCATGTACCATGACAGGGAACCAGCCAGGAGGAGGGCCGGGCCCCCTGTAGGTCTGCGCGGGAACTGCAGTCACCATGGCACCTGGGGTCCGGTCCTCTCTGGCAGGGGCAGAGCCTGGGGTGTGCCGGGGTGGGGTGAGGAAGCAGCGGGGCCTCCTCCCCTCCTCCCCTCCTCTCTTGTCTTCCTCTCCCCAGGCGATGCCAGTCCCAGCGCTCCGGAGTCGGCGGGCGCGCGGGCGGCCGTGCCCCGGTCCTTCTCGGCGCCCTACCCGACGGCGGGGTCGGACTGCTCCTCGGCGGAGCGGCGGGCGCGCGCGGGGCCGTTCCTGACGCCGAGTCCGCTGCACGCGGTGGCGCTGCGCAGCCCGCGGCCCTGCAGCCGCCCGGCCCCCAGCTCCCCGGAGGCGGCGGCGGCGGGCGGCGGCGGCGGGCGGCCCTTAGACGGCTACATCTCGGCGCTCCTGCGCAGGCGCCGCCACCGGGGGGCGGGCCAGCCCCGGACCAGCCCCGGGGGCGCGGACGGGGCGCCGCGGCGCCAGAACAGCGTGCGCCAGCGACCCCCGGACGCGTCCCCGCCCCCCGGGGGCGCGCGGCCCGCGCGGGAGCCGTCGGCGGAGCGCGTCGGGGGCCGCGCCGCCAGCCCGGCCCCGCTGAGCCGGGCCTGGGCCTCGTCGTGGGAGGCGGAGGTAGCGCCGGAGCCCCCCGCGGCCCCGGCGCCCCCCGAGCCCCCTGACAGCCCGGCGGAGGGCCGCCTGGTGAAGGCACAGTACATCCCGGGGCGCGCGGCCCGCCGCAAGGCGCCGCCGCTCACCCGCGGCCGCAGCGTGGAGCAGTCGCCGCCCCGAGAGCGCGAGCGGCCGCGGGTGGCGGCGGCGGCGGCGGCAGCCGGGCGGCGAGGCCGCGCCCCCGAGGCCCCGGGCCGCCGCGGCTCGCCCCGGGCCCGCAAGGCCGCGCGCTCTCAGTCCGAGACCAGCCTGCTGGGCCGGGCCGGGCCCGCGCCCCCCGGGCCGCCCAAGTACCCGACGGCCGAGCGCGAGGAACCCCGGCCGCCACGGCCCCGCCGCGGCCCCGCACCCCCGCTGGCCGCCCAGGCCTCGGGCGCCTGCCGCCGCTGGCGCTCCACCGCCGAGATCGACGCCGCCGAGGCGCGCCGCGCGCGGCCCCGAGCGGCCCCCGGGCCCCGCGCGCCCCCGGGCCCGGCCGCCCCGTCAGCCCCGCCGCAGCGCCGCCTCCTGTACGGCTGCGCGGGCAGCGACTCGGAGTGCTCGTCGGGGCGCGCGGGGCCGCTGGGCCGCCGGGGGGCTCCGGGCGGCGGCGCGTACGGCGAGAGCGCGTCGAGCGCTAGCGAGGCCGAGTCCCCCGCGCTCAGCTCGGCCTCCAGCGACTCGGACGGCAGCGCGGGGCTCGTGTGGCCCCAGCAGCTGGCGGCGGCCGCGGGGGGCGGCGCGCCAGCCGGGGGCCCCGCCAAGGTCTTCGTGCGGATCAAGGCGTCCCACGCGCTCAAGAAGAAGATCCTGCGCTTCCGGTCCGGCTCGCTCAAGGTCATGACCACCGTGTGAATCCGGGGGCTCGCTGGCCCCTTTCCAAAGACCACCGTGGTGTGTGCGCGCCCCGAGACCCTCCGCGCTTCCCGTGCCCATGGCAAGTCCGGGTCGGCTGGAAGGCGCCTCCCTCCCTGTACCCAAGGAGGAAGAGGGGGGGACCCC
The DNA here is from genome assembly GCF_031878675.1 of Megascapheus bottae. Taxonomy (NCBI): domain Eukaryota; kingdom Metazoa; phylum Chordata; class Mammalia; order Rodentia; family Geomyidae; genus Megascapheus; species Megascapheus bottae. The sequence goes on from NC_143539.1 coordinate 4,214,359, forward strand.
GACTACCCGCCTCAGCATCACCTCTGAAGTAAGAAAGGACCCCTTGGGTGCGTCCCTTTCCTGTGCGCACCGGTGCCCTGGTATGCAGAAGGGACAATTCGGTTTAATTGTCTCCGTATTCGTTTAGACTAGTCTGTTCCCCTCCACCCTATCATCAGGCCTTCACGCCTCCCCCTCCATGTCCAGATGTGGCCCCCTTGTTATTCACAAAGTGCCCCCTCCCTGTCCTTGGACCCTTGGGACATCCCCTCCGCACTTGGTCACGGACTCTGTGTCCCAAGTGCTGCCTGCAGCGTGCTCCCCCCCTTCCAAGGGGAAGGAGCACCAACTTGGGGTTTTGAGGATCAAATAGGAGTTGGCAAAAAATCGGGAAAGGACTTGTTACCTCTCTCCCTGGACAATTAAAGATTGAGAGGGGTTGAGAGGAAAGAAGATGGTTTATATCTCGTGCCTCTCCCCACCCTGAGTCGGGGAAACTGGATGACCCTCACCTGTTCCAGGTTTATTTTTCTTTTTCAATGACTATTTATTAAGATGACGCTGACTCCCCAGTGCACAGGGGGGAAGATTCTGTGTTTCTTTAACCTCTTGGTAAATAAATGCACAATGTTCCATAGGTGGTTGGGCCTTGCTCCATCCAAGTAGACTGACACTTATTGAGCAGCTTCTGTTTGCTTTGGAAAGACTTACCAGCCCTCTTGGGGTAGGGGTGGGGGATAAGAACTACAGTTTTTTTTGTTTTTTTTTTTTGCCAGTCCTGGGCCTGAACACTGTCCTTGGACTTTCTCAAGGCCAGAGCTCTATCACTTGAGCCACAGCACCGCTTCCAGCTTTTTTGGATGTATGTGGTACCGAGGAATCGAACCTGGGTCTTCATGCATGCTAGGCAAGCACTCTACCACTAGGCCAAACTCCCAGCCCCAGAACTACAGTTTTGAGAACAAAGTTATTCTCTCTGCCACATCCACTGGTTGCTGGGATTGTAAGCATGCACTACCATACCTGGCTCTTCCATGTTTATGTTTACACACATATATATGAACTATATGAATAAGGTGCTCTTATCTTTTTTGTTTTTAGCAAAGTCATTTGTGCCTAGATTTGTTTGTAGAAAAAAAATTTAAACTCAGAGCCGGGTACCGATGGCTCACGTCTGTAATCCTTGCTTCTTAGGAGGCTGAGATCTGAGGATCGCTGGTTAGAGCTAACCAGAGCACTAAAGCCTGTGAGACTTATCTCCAGTGAACCACCAGAAAACCACTATTGGTGCTGTGGCTCAAAGTGGTAGAGCGCTAACCTTGAGCTGAACAACTCAAGGACAGTGCTCAGGCCTGGGGTTTAAGTGCCATGCCTGTCATCCTAGCTACTCAGGAGGCTGGGATCTGAGGCTCTAGGTTCACAGCCAGCCTGGAAAGTTGAGATTCTTTTTTTTTTTTTTTTTTTCTGCCAGTCCTGGGCTTGAGCTCAGGGCCTGAGCACTGTCCTTGGACTTTCTCAAGGCTAGAACTCTATCACTTGAGCCTCAGCACCATTTCCAGCTTTTTTCTATGTATGTGGTACCGAGGAATTGAACCCGGGTCTTCATGCATGCTAGGCAAGCACTTTAACCACTAGGCCAAACTCCCGGCCCCAAAGTTGAGATTCTTATAAAAAAAAAAAAAAATTCCATGTCCTGCCTTGAGACAGGGTCTCAGTAACTATTCCACTCTGCCTTTGCACACAGTGCTGAAACTACATAAATTGTCTTTACATGCCTTGCCTATTTTTCTATCAGATGAGACCAGCAAATTATGTCCTTCCTGGATGGTGAATGGAGGCCTGGGGCTGCCATGGTTATGGGCAACTGGAGAGAGAAAGAGCAAGGAGGCCTTACAGGCCGCAGACCTCATTTGTGCTCTAAGTGATTGGAGCAAATACAAACGCTCTTCTTGGATTTTAATCCTGCAGCCCCCTAGCCCTAGCTGCTCTTGCTACACCAGGCCACGCTACAGGTCCAGTACTTCAGATACAACTCAAAGCCACTGAAGGCAGCTACTGTGTGTGTGTGTGTGCGTGCGTGCATGTGTGTGTGTGTGTGTGTCCACGGTTTGTCATGCTCTTGAGCTTTTTCACTCAAGACTGGCACTCTACCATTTGAGCCACACTCACACCGCCATTTCCAGCTTTTTGTTAATGGAGAGTCTCACAGACTTCTTTGCTCAGGATGACTTCCAGTCATGATCCTCCAGTCTTAGCCTCCGGAATAGCTAGGACCGCAGGTCTGATCCTAAAGCACCCCCAGACAGAAGCTGTGCACAGAGCGGCTCCTGTTGTTGGCAGGAGTCGGCCTGGACCAGCCTCCCTACCTGAGTCCTTTCTCCCAGCTGGGGCCACAGGGCACCACCATGGTTGGTTGAGACAGGGAGCCGGGGCGGGTCTTCCTCACTTTTTGTCGAGGCTGGCCTCACACCGTGCCTCTGGACCTCCCAAGTGGCTGGTATTACATCGGTGAGCTACTGCTCCCAGCCCCGCGCACAATTATTGATGCTCTGAGAGAGAAACACCGACTAGACACCGGGCGGGGAACCCGAGGCTCGGCTTCCCGGTGGCTGTTCACTTAAGGTTTCTGGAATAAAGCCTCTGGGCTTGCCCAAAGGGGCAGGGAGGGAAGATTGGGTCGGCACCCTGCTTTCCCAGTTCCAAGCTGGGCTTCCTCCACGGGGCTGCCCTGGCCAGATCTGCTGATGGAAACCAGCTGGGAGAGGCGCCGGGCTCGGCACACGCCCAGGCCCCTCCTCGGCGCCGGCGGACCCCGCGCCGCGCTCCCCTCCCCCTCCGCAGCCGGGCCCAGGGCCCTGGCACGTCCGGAGCCTGACGCTTTCCAGATGTGGGCCGGCTCCCCCTCTCCGCCCTGCCCCGGCTGCGCCCGCGGGGAGGGGAGGGGGATGGGAGCCGGGGTCCGGAATCCGGTGACTCACGCCTGAGATCGAGCCCAGCTTCTCAGCAGACTGAGATCTGAGGATCGCGGTTCGAAGCCGGCCCAGACAGCAGAGTCTCCCATGAACCAGCAAAAAGCTGGAAGTGGCTCAAGTGGTAGAGCGCCAGCCTTGAGTGACCAAGCTCAGGGACAGCGTCCAGGCCCAAACTACCGGGGCCAGGGTTCCCCTCCCGCCGGCCTGGCTTCCCAGTCCATTTGGTAAAAACCGGCTTGGGATGTACAGGGCGGAGACGCAAACTAGCCACCGAGGCCACGCCCACCGAAGCCACGCCCGGCGCCATCGGAAGCACCTCCCACGCCGGCCACGCCCACCCCTCCCGGACCCTCCCCTTCCTGCCCCGCCCCCTGACAGGGCGGTCCCCGGGGTTTGAACTCGGGTCCTGGGCGCTGTCCCTGAGGTTTTTTGTTTTGCTCAAGGCTAGCGCTCTTCCACTTCTGGCTTTTCCTTTTTCTGGTGAATTGGAGACAGGAGTCTCGTGGACTTTTCTTCCTTAGGCTGGCTTTGAACCACGATCCTCACGTCTCCGCTCTTTAGGAGCTAGGTGTGAGCCACCACCGCTCTTGGTGCCTTTGGTTTCCTGTGTGTTGTTTGTGTGGGCCTGTCTTGTGCTTGAACTCAGGGCTTTGCTTGCTCATTTATTCTCACAGATGGTGCGTTTGAGCCACGCCCCTAGCCCAACTTTTTGCTGGGTTTTGCTGAGGATTTTTCCAGCTCGAGTTGGCTTTGAACTCTGATCCTCTACATCTCAGCCTCCTGAGAAGTTAGATTGGAGTTTGCATTCTCCCTGAGCCTGTGTCTCTCTGGGGCCACTTCATCTCCCTGCCCCGTCTCTCCCCGCAGCCCTCTCCCTCTTAGCCCCCCAGCCTCCTCCTGAGTGAGGGTCTCCTGGTCCTTTTCTCTCTGCAGCTGTCTCTGCATCTTTTCCTCCGTTTCTCTGCCCATTTTCTACCTTACCCTCTTCCTCTGGCTCCCTCCACCTTTTCTGGCTCTCTGTTCCCCTCCCACGTCTGTCTCGGTTCCCCGATCCGTCTCGGTTTAGTCCCCCACAGATCCCCGAGGCGCAGGGACCTTGGGGCGACCCTTGACCTCTCTGCTTCTTACGCCCCAGGGTAGCTTCGGGTCGGGCCTGGCGGGCGGCTCGCGGGCCGCGGGCGCCCCCGTGTGGCGGCCAGAGTCATAGACGTGGCCGAGGTCTGGGCCCAGAGCAGCAGTGGACAGACACACTCTGGACCCATGGCACCGGGCATTGAGTGTGACTGCCCATGTGAGAGATGGCAGGGAGGTGACTGTGCATGCATACAACCCGGAGGGGTGGCTGTGACACCGTGAGATTGGTGGAGGATACTATGGGAGGTTGTGTGTCCAAGACACTAGAGGCTGTATGTGGAGAGTGGGCGACACTGTGTGTGACAGAGTCAGGGCAGCATGTGGCAGGGTGTGTGTGTGCGTGTGTGTGTGTGTGTGTGTGTGTGTAAAATGCAGTCATCCTGTATAACTGACACCAAAAGTTCGTGTAACGGGGACAGGAGCGCATAAGTTCATTTGTGTCACCAGGAGATTGTACATCATGTGTGTGGCATCACGGATGGGTGATTGTGTTGCTAGGTGTCATATTGTGCGGCATGGTGTACAAGTTCTTGCATATGGGAGATCCTCAGAAAAGTGTGCAAGGCTGAGACACTGAGCGTGCACACAGATGTGGGTGCTGTGGGGTTTTGTGGTTGTTATTTTGGTTTGGTTTGATTTTTGTGCTGGGGTTTGAACTCACGGCTATGCACTTGCTCAGCTCAGTTGGTCCTCTATCACTTGAGCCATGCCTCCCACTTAGTTTTTTTGCTGGCTCATTTGGAAATGGATTCTCATGCTTTTTTTTTTTCCTGCCTGGGCTGGCTTTGAACCATGATCCATTAGGTCTCAGCCCCTGAGTAGCTGGGATTACAAGCGTGAGCAACCTGTGTCTGGCTTCTGTGAGTCACTGCTTGTACATTTGACAGTCGCACAAGCTGCCTTTGGTAATGGCGTATTTTGCTGTAAGAGATCATGAGTGACAGTGGGGACTGTGTGTGACAGAGGCTGCATTGGACACCTAGGAGTGGGGTGTGTGTGTGTGTGTGTATCAATACACACAGCATCTGCCAGTGTGAACTATCATGGAGTGAGAGGCACACACCGAAAACAAGCAACAGAGACAAAGCAGGGAGGGACAGACATGGAGAGAGGACCTGGAGAGGAGAGTCAGGGCTTAGAGATGAGGTCACCTGGGGGAGGAGGCGGGTCCTGAGGGGCTGCGCCCCAGGGGAGGGGGCGGGGCAAGTAGGAAGTGGGGGGGGCACCCTGACGCTGTCTGTGCCTCCTCCAAGCCAGCCATCCTGCCTGTGAGCTGCAACAGGTAGGCGGCTTCTGTCCGGGTCCTGGTGGTGTCTGTCTGTCTGTCTGTCTGTCTGCCTGTCTGCCTGAGCTGAGTGAATGAATGTACTTGTGGCTATTCTCTACCTTTGTTCTTTCCTCCCCCAATTCCTTCCTTCTCTGTCCTCTCATCTCTCCACTTCCCTGTGTCCAAATCTCTTCTCTCCTCTGTGCCTGGGTCCCTCACCTCTGTGCCTGTCTCCTCCGTACCTCTGTCCCCTGCATCTTCTGTCCCTTCTACCTCTCCACCTGTCCCTTTCTTCCTTTCTCTCTCTCACTGCTCCACCCCTCCCCATTCTCCCCTTCTCTCTTCACATCCTCCACCTCCACGCCTGCTCCCTCTGCCACCCAGTACTCTGTGCCTCCTTTGGCTTGTCTGTTTGTCCCCCTCTCCATCCTTCCATCCCTCCGCCAGTCTGGCTGAGTTCACCCCCATCCTCACCCCAGCTCTCTCCTGTGGCTGCTAATGAGCAGGAGAGCCTTTGAGGTGGCCAAGGCTGGGGAGGGGGACCCCCTGAGGATGGCAGAGGGGGCAGCTGCTGCCTAGGTCCTAATGAGGCCCCCTCTGTGCCCCTCCCGCCGTGATCTTAATTCGCACTTCTCCCTGGAGTCACTGCTAATTGGCCTGGGGAGGGGGGGCCTTCCTGGCGCGTGCTCTATCCCTGGGGGGTGAGGACACCTGGATCTCTGGATGATGATCCAGCACCTGAGGCCCGGTCCTTCTGCCCCTTGCGCCGCCACCTGCCTCCCAGCCTTCCATCTGGGCATCCCCCCTTCCTTCCGTCTCAGATCCCTGTGTTCTCTGACCTCTAGGTTTCCCTCCCCATCTGTAAACCCCTCTACCCCCCCATCGCGTTCCTCTGTGCCCCGGACTGGACTCCGAGAGTGAACTGAACGCTTCCACCCGCCCACTGTTACAGGGTCCCACATCACCCCTATCTCAGGGTCCAGCCCCAAGCCGCCACTCCTTTCCTCACTTAAGCCCTGCCCTGCTGCAGCTATGTCCAACAACATGGCCAAGATCGCCGAAGCCCGCAAGACAGTAGAACAGCTGAAGCTGGAGGTGAACATCGACCGCATGAAGGTGCGGAGAGAGGCCTGGAAAGAGCTGGGCATCTGGGGCAGGGGTTTGCACCGACTGCCGGGGCGGGCCGGAGCTGCAGCTGCAGCCCGAGGACGACCTCGGGAACCGGCGGGCAGGGGGCGGGGCCGCACGCGGGGTAGAGGCAGACCAACAGGGCCGCGGAAGGGCGGGGCCTCAACGGGGCGGGGCTTCACCAGGGAACGTGATTCGTAGTGCGGTTGGGGCGGGGCCTAGAAGGGGCGGGGCCATCCGGTAGTAAGGGCGAGTCTAGGAGGGGCGGGGCCTCTCCAGGGACTGTTCTGCAGCAAGAAGGGGCGTGGTCTGGAAGGGCATAGCCAATGGTAAGTCAGGGCGGATCTGGAATGGGCGTGGCTATGTCGGTCCGGGGCGGGGCTTTGGGTCACCCCTCCTGCCTGCGGCGCGAGCCTGGACGGCGGGCCGTCATTTCTCCCTGACGCCTGCAGGTGTCGCAGGCGGCGGCCGAACTCCTGGCTTTCTGTGAAACCCACGCCAAGGATGACCCGTTGGTGACACCTGTCCCTGCCGCCGAGAATCCCTTCCGCGACAAGCGCCTCTTCTGCGTCCTGCTCTGAGTCGTCCTGGCAGCTTTCTCTCCCCCACCAAAATATGGCTCAATAAATTTGGTGACCTGTGGTAGGGCTGTGGTTTCGGGGCAGCCGAGGCACGTGCAGAACTTGGGGCATCTGGCTCTTTTTCGTTGCTGCTGTTGCTCCATCCATCCGGATGCCCATGGCAGCTGGGAAATGTGAAGGGCTTAGGGACCTGGGAGGAAGTGAGCACGTGGGGCCCTACGCTTTATGGAGCACCCCACAATCCCATCCTGAGCCCAGCCCATTGACCCCACGAGCTCCGGCACCATTCCAGTGTTACAGATGAGAAAGCTGAGCCCAAAACGTCCCTCACTCGGCAGGGAGTTTGGCCTAGTGGTAGAGTGCTTGCCTAGCATGCATGAAGACCCAGGTTGGATTCCTCCACATACATAGAAAAAAGCCGGAAGTGGTGCTGAGGCTCAAGTGGTAGAGCTCTAGCCTTGAGAAAGTCCAAGGACAGGGCTCAGGCCCTGAGCTCAAGCCCCAGGATGGGCAAATTAAAAAAAAAAGTCCCTCACTCAAAGTCACCACTGCAAGTTAAGAAGGGCTCCTGGCTCTCCCTGTTCCTCCATGCAGTCCTCTCCTCCCCTCTCTCTTGGGCTGGAGACTTTAAAAAGCTCCAGCATTCATCCTGGAATGATGATCCACACCCTCCCCGCTTTTTTTTTTTTATTTGCCAGTCCTGGGACTTGACCTCAGGGCCTGGGCACTGTCCTTGAGTCTTCTTTCTCAAGTCTAGCACTTTTCCAGTTGAGCCACAGCACCACTTCCATTTTTTTTTTTACATATGGGGTACTGAGGAATTGAACCCAGGGCTTCATCAGGCTAGGCAGGCACTCTATCACTAGGCCACGCTCCCAGCCCTGATCCACCCCTTTTGTCACACCAGGTTGCCCCTACCACTGCCTTAACTCCTGTCCTTAAGAAACGGAGCCTTTTCTCTGGTCCTTCCTTCCTTCTTTCAAACATTCCCTGAGAAATAGCTCCATGCCTGGTGATGGTGGGAACCTGTCAGTGACTGGGAATTGTGGCTAGCAGAAAGTAAAAGTACAAATCAATGAGACAGAATCACCAGAAAGAGACGGGGAAAGAGAATGAGAGGGAGATGGAGATAAACACATGGGGGTGGGGTGGGGTTGAATTCATTGGCTGGTGGGCCTGGGGGTGGGGGTGCTGACTGTGCAGTCCCCTTTCGTGGGAGTCTGTGTCTGATTCTTGGGTTGCCCCCTCCCTCTCAGTGTGATGAGGATGGACCCTGGTTGTGGCTGGAGCTGGCTGCCTGGCTGTCTTCCAGGGTTGGGGGTAGGAGGGGGAACTCACATGAGTGTAGCAAATGCTCCATATTCACACAGAATTAGGGTCCCCTGGGCCCCTATGCTGAGCTTCCTGTAGGATGGAGGCAGGAGTGGCTGTAATTACATCTCCCTCCTGCCTCCCACCTCTCAGCCGCTCTGGCCTGGTTGCGTCATGTCTGTGGGAGCCCCGGGGGAGAGGGGGACAGGGAGAGAGCCAAGGATGAGCCGTGGCTAGAAGGAGGAAAGGAGAAGAGATGCCAGGATGGAGGGAGCCAGATCATTCTAGAATGTCAGACTCAGCACCTTGTACCCACTAAGAACCTCAAGGCCAAGGCAGCTGGGATCAGCCCCAGAACCTCTAGCCTCTGAATTCTGGAATATTCTGACCCCATGGGGCTGGCACAGGGAGGACCAGAAGAAGATGTCTGTGTGGAGGAAGCTGGAAACTAGAGGGACAGGTCTGCGGGTGACAGCCGCCAAGAGCACAGATCCAGTTAATCTCATTACCCTCCCTCAGGGCAGCAGTGCCAGCTCTGGTCACCCGCTGCCCAGCTCCTTCCTGCCTCACCCAGATGTGAGGTCAACTCTGGGGCCAGACCCAGCCTGGGGTCACAGGCCGGCCAGGAGGCGGCCCCTTGGGGGAGGATATCAGGAGAGGGCTGGGCTGCAGCTTGTCCTGACACAGCCCAGACCGATGGCTGAGAGGCAGCAGCCAGCTTCTTAGCTGGCCTGCTTGGCTTTGCTGGGCGGCTGATCCACATCCAGATGGGAGCCCCCGCTGGGGATGGGGGGACTCAGCAAAAGGCGCTGGGTGTCCCAGCTCCACTGGACACGCATGCCATGTGGACGTACACACCCCCATCTGATGATGATGCCCTCTGGGATCCAAGGGGTGCCTAACCCCTGGCACACAGTGAACTGTGAGGTTTGCTGAGTGAATGATAGCACTCCTTCCCAGCTGGGTGTAGGGATGCATACCGGTAATCCCAGCCATTCAGCAAGATGGAGGCAGGAGGACTGAGAGTTTGAGGCCAGCCTGGGCAAACTTTGGGAGCTCCGTGTCAAGAATAAAATGCAAACAAAAGGGCTCCAGGGTGTGGCCCATGTGGTCCTGTGCTCGCCTGGCAGTGGGAGGCCAGGCATCCATCGCCAGGATTGCAAAACCAACACCAAATGGAACAAAACATTTTCTTTCTCTGCACGACACATACATTCCCCAACCCCCTCCTCACCCCCGTCAACCAAACTATGGTAGAAAGAGCCACAAAGAAGAGAACCAGCTAAACATGCGCAAAAGAGCCCACTAGATCTTCCAGAAAAAAGCTTATCCCCAAGTCTATACAACATAGCAACTCAGCCATGCCTGTAAGTCATTAGCTGACCTCTCTGTCTCCTCCCCACACTCACACACACACACTCACACACACTCACACACACACTCACACACACACTCACGATGCTTGGAACTTGGGCTCCCTGCCCCGCCCCCACCAGCCCACACAAACTCACATGCCAAGTTCAAGTTCAAGCCCGCCTTGCATGAGTCTCCATCTCCCTCCCCTCCCCGTGTCCCTGAGTCAGCCCTCCCTATGTCTGGCTGTCCTTCCTCTTCTGCCCTGGCCTGGGGTCCCCCCACCTCGGGGAAGCTGAGTCCTATCCCTGGCAGTGGATGGAGATCTGGCTCTGGACTCACCTCCCGCAAGGAAGTTCCTTCCCCAGCCTGGGAGGCGCCCCTCACCCAGGGGTCTGTGCTGGGCTCCTGCACATGGCTACTGCCACCCAGCAGACTCTATTACCAAAGTCCAGAGCTGACGGCCCAGGAGGGAAACTGAGGCAGCGAGGGGAGCAGGAGCAGACTTCCAGAACCCTCTGCCGGGACTGAAAGCTGGCAGAAGAAAGTGCCAGGAACCCCAGCACCTGGCCTGGTCTCCAGCAATTCTCCTGGTGCTGGGTGCTGGCTGGCCTGGCACCGGAAGCTGTGGTGCCAGCTGGGTGCTAGCTGATAGGGAGGGCCAGGGGCTTGTGGTCATGGGGTGGAGACAGAAAGGGGAAAGCTGCAGATGGTGGCGGGAGCTGGGCTGGGTCAGAGTGATTCCCCAGAACCTTCCTTCTGTGAAGCCCACCTGGGGTGGCTGTGGTCCCCTTCATGGGGACAATCACACGACCCAGAAAGAGTCAAGCTGGGCCAGGAACCCAAGTCACAGAATCGGATTCTTCTCTTCATAGCTTCTGGTCTTTATCGTCTCCCTGAAAAGTGAGAGGTGTCCACGGGGGCCCCTGCAGTCCTCATGGGCTGAGCGGCGGCCTGGGGCGTTCAGTAACCGCCATGCTGACCGGCTGTGCCCACCCCGGGGACCTGCTGGAGGGCTGGAGGTGTTGGAGAGGGTGGGAACACCCTGTGGGAACCCTGGACGGCCATCCAACTTGGCTACAATGTTTTTCCTGGAGGTCAAGGTCATCAGAGCTTGGCTTGAGGCCTAGAAGTGCCTCTGCGAGGGTAGAAAAGCCTACAAGGCTCCTCTGGACCCCAAACAGGCATCACCTTCTCACCTCTGCTCCAGGCTTGGGGTGCTCCAGTAAGGCCCCCCCCCCAGAACCAGGCTGGGCCAGGCAGGCTATCTCCTTCTTCTGAGACTGGAAAGATGGAACGGTGTCAAGGGACCAGAGCTCTCAGCAGAGGCTGGAAAAGGCTGTGTGAGGACCAGAGGAATTTCCTGGTCATTTCTCAATCCCTGGGCCGCTCCTAACCCAGGGGCTTGGAGCCCAGAATAGATCTCAGAACCCCCTGCCCCCACCAACCTTGAGAACTTGGGCTCCGGTCCTGAGCCTGGCTGATGGGGACCAGGACTCAGATCTCCACCCCAGCGCTAGAATGGCGGAGACCCGAGTATGGGGAGGGGCGGCAGGTGGCTAGAGGGGGCTCGTGGGGAGGGGACACGGGAGCGGGAGATGGATGCTCTGAGCCGAGAGAAAGACCGGGTGCAGGCTGGGAAGGGGGCAGGAAGCCTAAGGGGGCCTCTGGAGACAGGGGGAGGGAGGGCGGGCGGGGCAGAGAGGAAATGAAAAAGCTGGGGCGAGTGAGCTAAGGGAGGGGTGGAGAAGGAGAAGCTGACACAGACCTACGCAGACTTCTGCTCGGCACCCGGCAGGAGCAAGGAGAGAGGAGGTAGGGACAGACAGACGGATGGACAGACAGACAGGCTGAGGAAGGAGAACGTTCAGGGTGGAGAGACAGGGCTGGCGAAAGGCAGACGGGGTGGATACATAGGAGAGACAGATAGACAGACAGCAAGAGAGAGAGAGGCACACACTGATCTCAGCGTGCTGGAGGAGGAAAAGACAGAGACACCCAGGAAAGAACTAAGGAAGACAGATAGACACTGGGGAGGATGAAGGAGAGAGATAGACAGACAGACAAACCGCTGCCCATGGAGGACTGGGGGCTGCAAGGCAAATGGAAGCCATGCTAGAGACCGCGGCGAGTGCGGGCACCTGAGTGGCCCCCTCCCCCTTGAGTCCTTCCCGCCAGCACCGTGGGCATCGGCCAGCCATGGCAGATTCCTGCCAGAACCTCACCTATGTGCGGGACTCGGTGGGGCCAGCCACCAGCACCCTGATGTTTGTGGCGGGCGTGGTGGGCAATGGGCTGGCCCTGGGCATCCTGGGCGGGCGGCGTCGGTCACACCCATCGGCCTTTGCGGTGCTGGTCACAGGGCTGGCCGTGACTGACCTGCTGGGCACCTGCTTCCTGAGCCCGGCCGTGTTTGTGGCCTATGCCCGCAACAGCTCGCTGCTGGGCCTGGCCCACGGGGGCCCCGAACTGTGCAGCGCCTTCGCCTTTGCCATGACCTTCTTCGGCCTGGCCTCCACGCTCATCCTCTTTGCCATGGCCGTGGAGCGCTGCCTGGCACTCAGCCACCCCTATCTGTACGCCCAGCTGGATGGGCCACGCTGTGCCCGCCTGGCACTGCCCACCATCTACGCCTTCTGCCTTCTCTTCTGTACCCTGCCCCTCCTGGGCTTGGGCCAGCACCAACAATACTGCCCGGGCAGCTGGTGCTTCATCCGCATGCGGGCACCTGAGCTGGGCGGCTGTGCCTTCTCCCTGGCCTATGCCAGTCTGGTGGCCCTGTTGGTGAGTGCCATCATGCTGTGCAATGGCTCCGTCACTGTCAGCCTCTGTCGCATGTACCGCCAGCAGCGGCGGCAGCAGGGCGCGCTGGTGCCCAGCTCAGGGGCCCGAGAGGACGAGCTGGACCATCTCATGCTGCTGGGCGTCATGACAGGCATCATGGCCGTGTGCTCGCTGCCTCTCACGGTGAGTCCCTCTGCCCAGCGCGGGTCCTCCGGGGAGGAGGTCAGGGGCTAGGTCGGTCTGGGCTGGGTGGTATCCATTTCACAGGTGAGGAAATGGAGACTCATGAGACTTTTGGGGGGGCCGATGCTGGGCCTTGAACTCAGGGCCTGGGCCGTGTCCCTGATCTTATTTCTCTCAAGGCCAGCACTCTACCACGTGAACCGCAGCGCCACTGCTGGCTTTGGGTGGTTCACTGACTGGCGATAAGAGTCTCACGGTCTTTCCTGTCCAGGGCTGGCTTTGACCCATGATCCTCAGGTCTTAGCCTTCTGAATAGCTAGGATGACAGGCGTGGGCTGGCAACGCCTAGCTTTGAAAGGGATTTGTCTACTGTCAACTAAGTCACAATTGCCCCATTTGACTCCTCCAACCTCTTCCACACTTTCTGGCCCCCCAACCAGCAAGTGCACCTCAACTCTCCATCTTCCCCGTGAACAAAGGATCCACAATCCATGCGCCCCCTGCAGGCCACATTCAGTCGCTTGTGGCTTAAGATCACCTCCACGTGGTCCTTTCACAACCACACCACCAGCATGTGGCAGGAAATGGCCCCAGGTCCCCCAAAAGCAGCCTTGGTGGGTGACATCTGCCAGCTACCTCTTTATTATTAGTGTGATGGATTTTTCTACGTAGTCCAGGCTGGCCTCGAACATGCAGCCTTCTTGCTTTCTGTCTCTCACTGCTGAGCTTACAAGTGTGCCCCCCCCCGTGTTCAGCTTTGCCCATCTCACATTTATTCTCGTCCGTTTCCCTACTTCTGTAAAATGACGAAATTGAGTGGGATTGAGGGGACCCTGAGACTTTTGGGGGGGCAGGTTATGATGACCCAGACACTGGGCACATCTAGACACAGTGGTCTGCATGCCATTTCAGGGGTTCTCAGAGATCTCAGCCAAGCATTCAGGGAAATCTGGAGTCATCCCAGCTGCAAAGGGTGGGGTGAGGGGCTAGGAGTGTGGCCTGGTGGTAGAGTGCTTGCCTAGCATGCACGAAGACCCAGGGGGTTCGATTCCTTGGTACCACATACATAGGGAAAGCTGGAAGTGGTGCTGTGGCTCAAGTGGCAGAGTGCTAGCTTTGAGAAAAGCCAAGGACAGGGGCCGGGAGTTTGGCCTAGTGGTAGAGTACTTGCCTAGCATGCATGAAGACCCGGGTTCGATTCCTCGGTACCACATATAGAAAAAAAAAGCCAGAAGTGGTGCTGAGGCTCAAGTGGTAGAGCTCTAGCCTTGAGAAAGTCCAAGGACAGTGCTCAGACCCTGAGCTCAAGCCCAGGACTGGCAAAAAAGAAAAGAGAAGCCAAGGACAGTGCCAGGCCCTGAGTTCAAGCCCTAGGACCGGAAAAAAAGAAAATGTGGAGACAAATGGACAAATGCCTCTAATCCTCGCCACCATTTCCAGGTGCTGCTCTCTGATAATGTTTCCTGGGGTTTTCCCTGTCTTAAGCTGAAAGATCTGTCCTCCTTTAAGTTTTGATCTTATATCAATTTCCTTCCTTTCTGATCGGCACTCCCTCCCTCCCTCATTCCTGCCCTGACAGAGGAGGGGGGAGGCCACAGGGGCGAAAGAGGCAGTGGGGGCAGGGGAAGTTGCGTGGCAATTTTTTTCTCCAGTTCTGGGGCTTGAATTCAGGGCCTGAGCAGTGTCCTTGGGCTTTTCTCAGAGCTAGGGCTCTACCCCTTGAGCCACAGCACCACTTGTGGCTTTTTCTATGGATGTGGTACTGAGGAATCGAACCCGGGGCTTCATGCATGCTAGGCAAGCACTCTTACCACTAGGCTACCTTCCCAGCCTCCTGGTACTTCCTGACCAGCCTCCCCTGTCCTCAGATCCGTGGCTTCACACAAGCCATCGCCCCGGACAGCAACGAGATGGGGGATCTCCTGGCTTTCCGCTTCAACGCCTTCAACCCCATCCTGGACCCCTGGGTGTTCATTCTGTTCCGCAAGGCCGTCTTTCAGCGACTCCGGCTCTGGTTTTGCTGCCTCTGGGCCCAGCCTGCCCCCGAGGAACTGCACACAGCCCAACCCAGGCCCACCTCAAAGAGGGGGGACCCTCAGGCCCCCCATACTTTGGAGAGGAAGGAGGGAAGTTGGGTGCCTCTGTCCACTTGGAGTGAGAGCCAGAGGGTCCCTCTGCCTCCTGTGCCCAGTGGTGGCGGCCCTGCGGGGTCGCTGTCCAAAGCAGAGGCGGCGGTCACCTGCTCCCTCTGCTAACCGCTGGGCTGCCCTGAGGCCTGCCGTCATCTTGTCTTCTGGGCACCCGAGCCAGAAAAGCAGCGATTCGTTCAGCTGATGGCTGTGTAAGCCAGAGCTTTGATGCTCCCCCGAATTCAAGGGGTGCTCAGCTGCTCTTTCTCTTCTTTCTGAGCAGCTATTGGGGTGGGGTGGGGAGGGGGGGCGATGCAGGCACCTAGGAAGAGCAGATCTCTCAAAATAGCCAGTGGCCGAGGCAGCTGGCTCTCCATCCATCTTCCTGTGTAAATATTTAAGAAATGGAAAAGTGCCCAGTGGCTTCTGTGTATTCAGGTCTGTTTGGGTTGGGGCTCCCATCCTCAGCCTTATCCATTAAGGGGGTTCCAGCCACCCACCCACCCCCATCCCAGCTCCCTAGGGGACAGCCCTGCCCTTGCACAAGACACCGTTTCTCTGCTCCCAGAGCTGGGATTGTGGAAACACTTCTCCCCACTTCTTCCCAACAGCCTGAGCCCCAAGAGCATGGGGAAGGAATGGGGGGGCTGTCTCCCCCACACATCGTCAGATGTGACCCTGCTGGTCTTGCCCTTCATATTGGAAAGGCCTGTGCCCGGCTAGGCCATGGACAGTGGGTAGAGCGGAGGAAGATGGAGGCCTTGGTGTGGGGGGACATGGGGTTCCAGGGACTGCCCCAGAGGGCACAGTGGGTCCTGCTCTGACTTCTGGTCCTGGACAAATAAATGCTTCCTTACTGAGCCTGACCTCCTGTCCCTTCACAAAAATTCCTTCCTTCCTTCCTGCCTTCCTTTCTTCCTGCCTGTCTGCCTGCCTTCCTTCCCTTTCCTCCCTACTTTCCTTCCTTCCTTCCTTCCTTTGTTCCTTCCTTCATTCCATTTACACATTCACTCTGAGAACCGCCAACTTTTATGAGTTACAGGCAAGTCTGCTCTGTCCTGGACCCCATCCGGGAAGGGGATTTCCAGGCTTTCCCAAGCCCCTCTGGGACAGGGAATTAGGGGTGTCTGGGAATTGGCTGGCCTATTAGAAAGGAAGTGAGTTGCTGCGGGTGGGGGTGAGGAGCAGGGACCTTCCTGTCCCAGCGTCAGCCCTGGTCCCTTTCTCCATCTGCTCAGCCTGGGTCTCAAAGTGGCTGGTAGGGAGGCCAGGAGGGGAGGCCACCTGGATTTGGCACACACAGCTCAGGGCCTGGTGGAAATTGACTTGGGCCATAGCTGGCTGGCTGGAGCCACATTGCCTTTCTGTACCTGATGTGCTTTGGGTCCTAAACCAGTGCTTAGCCACCAGGGCTGCGGAAACTGATTAAGGGATTGGTAAAACAATGCCACAGCTCTTATGGCCTCAGCTGGCAGCTGCTGTAATCTAGGCAAGCAAGGCTTGGCACAGTGGTTTCGAGTATTCTCCATTTCTCTATAGCTGCTATACCTCAGATGATGGTCAGAAAGAACATGGGGTTGAGGAAACCAGTTCGTGGGTTCAGCGGTTCTCTTGGGGGGAATAAAGCACATCAGAAAGGGGGCCACCCATGTCATTGTACAAAATCCCACAGATGTTGTACTTGGAACTGTGGTTAACATGATAGCTTTGATGTCATGGGAATCCTACAGTAATAATAATAATAATAATAAAAACATGTTATATGGAAAATAAAATGAATGTATTTCGCAACTTCTATAGCAGTCATGACTGAGTAATAACATTGGTGGAACTTAAGAATAGAAAGTCAGGGGCTGGGAGTGTGGCTTAGTGGTAGAGTGTTTACCTAGCTACATGTGTGAAGCCCTGGGTTGGATCCTTTAGTAACACATACACAGAAAAAGCCAGAAGTGGCAATTGGCTCAGGTGGTAGAGCAAAAGAAGCTCAGGGGCAGTGCCCAGGCCCTGAGTTCAAAGTCCTAGGACTGGCAAAAAAAAAAAAAAAAAAAAAAAAAGGAAGAAGAAGGGCCAGGAGTTTGGCCTAGTGGTAGAGTGCTTGCCTAGCATGCACGAAGACCCGGGTTCGATTCCTTGGTACCACATACTTAGAAAAAGCCAGAAGTGGTGCTGAGGCTCAAGTGGTAGAGCTCTAGCCTTGAGAAAAATCCAAGGACAGTGCTCAGGCCCTGAGCTCAAGCCCAGGACTGGCAAAAAAAAAAAAAAAAAAAAAAAGGAAGAAGAAGAAGCCAGACACGGTGTCTCATGCCTGTAATCCTAGCTACTCAGGAGGCTGAGATCTGAGGTTCTCAGTTCAAAGTCAGCTTGGGCACAAAAGTCTACAAGAGTCTTATCTCCAATTAACCACCAGAAAACCAGAAAACCAGAAGTGGCAATGTGGCTCAAATGGTAGAGCGCTAGCCTTAAGCTTAAGAGCTCAGGAACAGTGTCCAGGTCCAGAGTTCAAGCCTCACGGCTGGGGGCACCTCACAACGGAGGGCAGCTGGGGTGGGGGGAATGGAAAGTCAGCTGGATCTAATCCCAGTACTTAGGAAGCAGAGGCAAGAAGGGCCAAGGATTTGAGGCCAGCTGAGGCTCCAGGGTGAGACCCAGCCGCAAAACAAACCAACAGCTGGGCACTAAGTGGCCCTCCCCTGCCTGTAATTTTAGCTACAGAAGAGGTTGAGGTCTGAGGAGCACAGTTCCAAGCTTACCGGGATAGAAAAGTCCATGAGACATTTATTTCCAAATTAACTAGCAAAAGAGCTGGGCTGGGGGTACGGCTCAAATGATAGCAGAAAAGCAGAGAGCTGGAGGCCTTGAGTTCAAGCCCTGGTGCAGGCAAAAGAAATCAACAGACAGATGCTGGATCCAATAAAAAAAAGTCTACACAAGGCCAGGCTCTATGGCTCACACCTCGGAAGTGGTTCGCCCAGGTAAAGGTAGTGTGATCTTTTCTCACAATAATGACAGTTGGGGATGTAGCTTCTGACAAAAGGCCTGAGTGCAATCCTTAGTTAGGGTAGAGAGAGGTAGGGAGGAGAATCAGGGTTTCAGAGCCCAGGGGAGGCTTCTTGAGGGAAGTATGGCTGCCTAGCTTCCTTCTTTGACCACTGTTAATTTGTCACCCTGCTCTTGAGAGCACTGTCCACGCCAGGCTGCCCTGGGCGGCTGGGATAGCTAACAGCCATGACCACAGCCCTGGCCATCCTCTGCTAACCAGCTACTCCAGCAACAGTTGCATAAACACAACCTGTGTCATCAGCAGCTCGAACACATTATAGGCTGTGCGGAGTGCCTGGGCCAGGCACTTGCTGTAGTGTGTTGTGGGCATCAGGGAGAGACTTTCTTCATTTGTCTTTCTATCCCGGATCGGACCTACAGATGGGACTCTACCAAACACAGAAGCCAAGCATGGGGGCTTACACCTGTAATTTCCAGCTACCTAGGAGGCAAGATAAAGAGGGTCAGAAGTGGAGGCTGGTGCAAACAAGTGTTGCTGGCACCCCTCCCCCAATTTAGTCAATATTCTGGGCATGGTGGTAGGTGACTGTCATGGAAGCTACGCTGAGGCCAGCCCTGGGCAAAACCATAAGATTCTACTTGAAAAGTCAACTAAAGGGCTGGAATGGAGCTCAGTGACAAAGTGCTTGCCTAGCAAGACCAATGTCCTGGGTTCAAGTCCCAGTACCAGAAAGAGCAAAACAAAACGAAAGGAAAGAAAAAATAAATGAAAACAAAAATGGCTGTGGGCAGGGGTAGAATGCTGGTGGAGCAAGCACGAGGCCCTGACTTTAAAGCCCAGCTCCGATTTTTTGTTGGAGCCTGCAAGCACTCTATTACTGAGCCACATTCCCAGCCCCATTTCTTTTTAATGCAAAATAAAATAAAAATACCTCAGTGGTAGAGCATGTGCCTAAAACACAAAGCCCTTCAGGTCCAACTCCCAGAAGCAAGGGGCAAAGCATGAGATAAAAGAAACCTGGCGGGGCAGGGAGTTTGGCCTAGTGGTAGAGTGCTTGCCTAGCATGCATGAAGACCCGGGTTCGATTCCTCGGTACCACATACATAGAAAAAAGCCGGAAGTGGTGCTGAGGCTCAAGTGGTAGAGCTCTAGCCTTGAGAAAGTCCAAGGACAGTGCTCAGGCCCTGAGCTCAAGCCCAGGACTGGCAAAAAAAAAAAAACAAAAAACAAAACCAAAAAGAAACCTGGCCTCTCCCTCCACGGAACAGCAGTCAGGGAGTTGCCTTTGTCTATCGGGCTCCACCTTCTGGTCACACGGGGAATGACACCTGGAAGTGGCTGGCACTGGAGTAGGGGCTGCCCCCTAACCTGGGGAAGAGGCGGGGCCGGGGCCCCACCTGGGAGCCCCTGTCTAGCCACCTGGTCGGGACAGGGCCTGGCTGGTCCAGCAGCACTGAGCCAGGCCTGGGGAATCTGTGCAGCCTGCCTGCCTGCCTGGAGCCATGAGAAGCTGAGAGCTGGTGTCTCTGATTAATAAAGAATGGGAAAGGAAGTCATGATTATTTAATGCCTCAGCCCATCTAGGAGTAAAAGTCTTCCCACACGGAGCGCCCAAGGGGGAACACGGGAAGAGGCGAGGGAAGAGGTGTCGGAGGCGGTGAAAGGCCCTGGAAAGCCCAGCCTCGGCCCTCAGAGCTGAGATTTGACTCAGCGTAGCCACAGGGGACAAGGCGTTACTTCCAAGATGGTGTGGCCCTGCCTGTGTGTCCACCCCGCTCTCCTCGTGAGGCCAGGCTCCGTGCTGGGAGCACTGGGGGGAGCACAGTAGCCTCAGCTCTCTGCAGAGACACACACCCACTTGTGTGCATCTGCCCAAGGCCACCAAGCCTGTACCCCACCTGCTACACTACGCTGCAGCCGGACCTGACACTGCCCAATCCTGCCCAATCCTCTGCCCAGTTTATGTCTCTCCATGCTTGCCCCCCCTGGGTGATCCAAGACCCGTGAGCCAACTCTCCTGGGAAAAACCCCAGGCTTTCCGTGAACCCCGAGAACTGAGAAGCTTCTCTTCTCATCCAAGTCCTCCTGTGGCAGGGGCTGGCCTGTGCTGTCACCCCAAGTCCTCACAGAGGGACAGGGCCCCACTTGGCCTCTACTCCCTGTCCGACTCCCCCTGACTCCCCCCCCCCTTCCTTTCAGCTTTCTGCTGCCTGGAGCTTCTGGACTTGTAGACAGCACACAACCCTGACAGTCGCCATTCTCAACCACTGGAGGGGGATGCAGGGATGGGGGGAGAGACATCCACGTAGGTGCAGATAAGGGGAGAAGCCAGGTCAGGTAGTCACTGTATTTTATTGGAAAACATTGATAGATTTTTTTTTCACAGCTTGAACTGAACACAATATTGCCCGGTTTAAAAAAAGAAAGAAAAGAACAACAACAACATAAAACAAAACACCCAAAACATTCGGGTATGTCCACAGCCTCACACCTCCCTGCCCTGCCCTCAGCTCCTGGCTGGGTCCCCACCACCCTCCATCCCTCCCTTCTCCCGAGGCTGCTGCCAGAGGCCAGAGAAGTCTCCAAGCTGGGCAGGAAGAGCCACTTGATCGACCAGGGGGGCCAGATGAGACGAACAGAAACAGGAAACAAACCCAGACCGGAGTGCCCACGGTGACTGACATGTCCCAGAGGCGAGGGCGCGGACCATGCTCTCCGCTGGGCGGGGGCAGGCAGGGCAAGGGCAGAGGCGGCAGAGGCAGTGCAGGAGGAGCGGAGCTGGGTGGGCAGTGCCACCGGCGGGTAGGAGGCAGAGGCTGCCCGCTCCGGGCTCTGCGTGGCAGGAACCGTGTTATTGCAGGTGTGTTCTGAGAGCATGGTGTGGCTGTGTCCCCTAAGCCCACCCTTCAGCTGGCCTGGCATGGTTGGGACAAAAATCAAGCTTTCAAGGAGCATAAAGGAGAAGGGAGAGGGTAACCGGCACGCCCCACAGCGACCTTTCCCAGGCAGGCCGTGGAGGGCCACGGCCGCGGGAGCAGAGCCGCGCGGGATGTTAGCACCAGGTATGTGCAGGCCAGAGCAACCGCTGGAGGGACACGGGGCAAGGGCCAGCTGCAGAGCGGCCCCGCCTCAGAGCCAGCCAGCCAGCAGGACCTGATGCTGCCCGCCCGGGCGATGCCCTCGGGTGGTAAAGGAATGCCAGCTCCTAATGTCTTCTTGCCCCTTGTCCCCCATCCTGGGCACATCCTGTCACTGCCACAATTCTTGCTGCCCCCGAGGCCCTCCCCTGCCATGCCCCCAGGCTGCTGAGCCCGGGCGTGGAAGCACGGGGTGGTTCATGCAATAGCGAAGGCATGCTCGTGTGCCTGGGCCAGGGCCTTCATCCACTCTGCAGGGCCGGGCCAGGGCTGCAGCCACCCCAGCAACCGAAAGGACAAACAAAAGCAAACAAACTGAAACGGAGGAGAGCCACCGGGCTGTGAGAAGGGCAGAGGCTCCCCAGGGGGAGGGGAGGTCTTGTCAATGCATCAGGCCTGGAAGATGTGAGGGGGAGGACAAAGGAAGCCATGAGGGGCACGGAGGGAGAGGAAGGAGGAAGAGCAGTCATGCAGCGTGGGACAAATCTTTTGTTGCTTTATCAGATTCTCAGTCAGTCAATTGGTGTTTGCTAGAACCGGGGTACGCGGGGAGTGGTGAAGAGCTCGTGAGGCCAGGAGGACGGGCGTGGCCAGGCCCCCGCTTCACTTCGCAGTCATCATCTGTACAAACTCTGCCAAGAGACGGATGGAGGGCTAGGGTGAGCGGGCGCCACCCGCGCTGCCCACCCGGGCCCCAGGCCAGGCCACGCGGCCTCACCTTCGTAGTTGACCTGGCCGTCTCCATCGATGTCAGCCTCCCGGATCATCTCGTCCACCTCCTCGTCCGTCAGCTTCTCCCCCAGGTTCGTCATTACATGGCGCAGCTCTGCAGCGCTGATGTAGCCGTTTCCGTCCTGCGGCGGGGACACACTGTGCTTAGCCTCCGGTGTTGGCGGTGCCCCTTCCCCCGAGGGTGCAGGGCGGGCCGGGAGCGGGCTGCCTACCTTGTCGAAGACGCGGAATGCCTCCCGGATTTCCTCCTCGCTGTCCGTGTCCTTCATCTTCCTGGCCATCATGGTCAGAAACTCAGGGAAGTCAATGGTGCCGTTGCCTGGACGGAGGGGAAGGCAGGGTAGAGGACGTGGGCACCCCGTTCGCTGCCCTACGCCGGCTCCCCACCCACTCCCGGGACCCACCGTCTGCGTCCACTTCATTGATCATGTCCTGCAGCTCGGCCTCCGTGGGGTTCTGCCCCAGGGATCGCATCACTGTCCCCAGCTCCTTGGTGGTGATAGTGCCATCTCCATCCTTGTCGAAGAGGGAGAAGGCCTCCTTGAACTCTGAGGAGAGGGGCAAGTCAGGGGGATAAGGTGTAGACCCCCTCCTGCAGAAAGGCCCACAGTCCCCCCCCACCTAGGGAAGGAGAAACGGGGCCACACGCGAGATGGGAGCCACCCTCTCTGGGCAGCGCTCGGGGCAGAACCTTTCCACCTTTCCCTGGCGGCCTGTGCGAGCAGCTGTCTGCAGACAACGCTGCCCTCCTTGGCTCCTGACTCCGGCTCCCCCTCAAGTGATGAAATGGACCAAAGTGATGGGGTGAACGAGAGCCAAGAAGGACCTGCAGTGGGCCAGTCAAGGTCAGCCAAGATCAACAAAGGCAGGCAAGGGGCAGCTGCAGATTGCCTTTGGCCAGCCTGAAGGGGAATGTGGGCACCGAGTCCCTTCCGATAGGCACTGCCACTAGCCTGCCTGTGGGTGCTGCCAGTTTCCAGAGAAGGAGCTGAGCCGTGGGGGTGGTGACGCGTGGGGTGGTCAGCAGCAGAGCACAGCTGATGGCCGCTGCGTGGGGTGGGATGTGGGGCTGTCAGGCCAGGAAGATGAGGCGCTCCTGGTGCCAAGTGGGAAGGCCCCAGCTGGGGCCACACCAGGGTGGGGGAGAAGCACGTGGTGCCCACCCACCCTCCTACGGGCTCGCTTCAGAACCCAGTTCTTTCTACCCTAAGACCTTAGGGAACAGATGCTGGCAGCCCATTCCCAGAGGGGGGGGGCGGGGCGAGGTGTGGGACAGGGGTGAAAGTGGGGTGGTATTTGTGAGACTAGGGTGGCAGGTGGGGTGGAAAGGACACACACACACTGCAGCTGTGACCCAGGGCCGTGGCTCTGAGCAATCTGTCCAATCCCCCTTGGGGATGCTGACACTCAGCTGCTGTCTGGGGGTGGGAGGGGGAGTGGCTCACAAGGCCCCTGGGTTTGTGACCTAAAACAACAAGGCAGTTGTCTGGGTTTCCACTGCCCAGGGCCAATGTTAAGGCACTGTGATATGACTGTGCCACTGACTTTGGAGAGGTGAGTCCAGCTGCCTCCTCTCACCCAGCTTCTGCCCTGCAGGGTCTAGGCTGGGTCAGGGGCACTGGTGCACCAGCGCCTGTTCTGGGAACCGTTCCCCATCGTCTGCATTGTGGGCCCGTGGCCAGGAGTGACGCCAGGGCTCACTCCGTTCCCCAAGCCACCGAGGCTGCAGAGGGAAATGCGGACAGGACACACACCCAATCGCACCCTGCCTTGTGCAGCTGAGCTTTCTGGGGTCTCTGAGAACATGCCCATGTCCCCAGCTCAAGAAGCACACATCTAGTGACAAGCTATACACCAGGTAGCACTAAAATTCCTGCAGCCAGCGAGCCCAGCCCGTGGGACACAGGCAGCCATGGTCAGGTGCTGTGCAGGGAACAGCTGGGGAAAAGCAAGTGCAAGCACGCATGGAAGGGGCAGAGGACTTCAGTCCCACGGGAGGACATGCTCGTCCCTCACCCAGTGTGTGCAGGCTGGGAGGGGGCTCACCCATAGCCCCTGGTTTCAAGGCCCCAAGTGAGCCTCTGCCAGGAGAGGAACAGAGCACCTGTGCAGCCTGGCCATGGGGGCATGATGGGGTACCTATGGGTTCTTATGCTGGCCCAGGCCTGGCATCCTTCAGAAGCAAGACGGCTGGAATGGAGCACTCACCTGCGATCTGCTCCTCGGTCAGCTGGTCAGCCTGGGAAGCAGGAAGGACAGACATCAGCCCCTGGGCCCTGGAGGCTCCTCCCCTGCCCAGCCCCCTCTGTGGAGGCCAGTTTCACATGGCAGCCCTGCTAGACAAGAGGGGCTCAACATAAAGTTAGGGTTTCAGAGCTGGGTGCCAGGGTGGACCAATCCCCTGGCCTGCCTGGTGTGGGCCAAGAATGCTGCTCAAGAGCCACGGGCGGGCAGGAGGAGCGCTGCTCCAGCTCCGAGGCAGCTGTGGGGCTATGGCACCAGCAGATGTGTGGCTGGTGGGAGCCCAGAGGCCCCAAACTAAAACAGGCTGGGCAGCAGGAAGCAGTCTGGGCCACCTTTGCTAGATCTGTGCCACCTACCTGGCAGTGTCTTGTCCAAGCACAATGGACCTGAGTGGCAAAAATTCCCTTCACCCTAAGCTGTTCCAGTGCCTACAAGTCACCTGGCCAGCCCCGCTCCCCGCAGCACACAGGGCAGGCAACACGCCGTTCTGTTCTGTTCTTTGGGATCAGTGTGGCAAAGGGTCCCAGGTGGCAGCAGTGAGGGTGAAGAATGTTAAGTTTGCTCAAGGGCTGCAGTTTTTAACTCATTCTAGCATGGTCAGCCTAGGCAGTGTGGGGCAGGGGAGAGGGAGAAGACACAGGAGGAGGGACCCAGTCCTCCGGAGCACTGATTCCGAGGCAAATGTCCCTTGTGTTTGTGGATGCTTTGGAGAAGCCCCCCCAACCCCGTACCAGTGCAGGTCCAGACCACGCCCTGCCCTTCCTGGCTAGGAGGCGGGGCTCCCACTCTGCTCAGGGATTCTGTTAGAAGCAGAAGCAACAACAGTGTATCTGTGTGACCCTACAAGAAGGTTCTAGAACTTCCATCAGAGTCCTGGTCTACAATCTACCACCTGTGTGTTGTTTCACGGGAAGGAAGAACCTGAGGCCAAGTTCCAAACAGGCACTGCAGGGGGGTGGCAGAGGAAGGGAAGAGAAGGAAAAACACACAGACGTATTCCGGAAAAATCCAAAGTCTAAAAGGGCAGGTTACGAGGCTCAATGGACTCCTCTACACCAACCTGGGGGGCAGGACTGAGGAGCCCGGGGGCCCATCTGCCTCCCTGGGCTCCTGAAGGCAAAGGGCCCTGGCCTGACACCTGAGGAAGCTGCTGGGAACGTGAGAGGCAGGGATGGGCTTCTGGTTACCCAGGCCAGTCCTGCTGGGGGAGGGGAGGGCTGCCACTCCATCTGCTACCCATTCTCTCATTCTCTTCACTCAGGTCCCCCCTCCCCCGTGTTGCCCGCAGTGAAAGGACCTGGAGGCTAGGACAGCCTGCAGAATGCCCAAGGTGGCTCTAGAGGCCCCTCCAGCCAGAGCTGGAGATGTGGATAAGACTCAGCTCCATCCAGGCTTGCTGCAAATAGGCGTGGCTGTGCATGGAGGTCTGTGGGATACTGGCAGTTGCTCCCATGCAGCTCCCTCCCCTGGCTCCATAAAGGAAAGGGCCCAGCTCAGCTCACACCTCCCTGCATGGTGTCACCCATTCTGTAAGCACCACCGACCATCGCTGGCCACCTGTCCCCAAGCTGCTTTCTTTTCCAGCACAGAGACTGTTGGCTTTCACCAAAAACTATCTCCAAAATAACCAAGCTTCTCTCTGGCTCTCTTAGCCCTCAGCTAAGGCTGCAGCTTGGGGTGGGGGAGGGAAGAGGGTACAATTTCTCAGCCAGAGTGGTGTTTGAAACCAAGGCCAGGGGGAGCAGAGAGCCAAAGTTCAACCCCAGTTATCTATCAGAGACCTGTCCCACCCATGCCTTGCTGATTACAAAGGGAAAGAGAAACTGGTCAGGGCCAGAGCCCAGGCCCTCCTTGGGAGGTGCCAATGCTGGGGGCAGGGGGGGCCCTTAGTAGATTCTGCTGGGGAAAACTGGGTGGTGGCAAGAGGAGCCCTCAGGTCTGTGTCAGCAAGTATGAGATCTGATACAGGGCGGCTGCCTGTCCTCCCCAGTCTTGCCAGGGAGTCTGGGGGGTAGGGTGTGAGCGGCTGGTTTTCCCGCACAGCCCCAGCTGTGGAAATTTGCAGAGGCACCCAGCTGAGGACTCTGAAAGGAATAGGAAGCTCTGAGGCCAGTGAAAGGTGCCCTGGGGGGGCCCACTGTGGTCAAGCTCTGCATCTCCACCCAAGGCCACAGGCGCAGGCCGCCACTGCCACTGACGACACACTGTACAGAACAGCACTGTCATTTGGCACTGGCGAGAAGTAGATGTTCAGAGCTAGAGACCGAGAGAAACCAGCACCCTGTCGGGAAAGGTCGCTTTCTTGGCCTGAATGGGCCAGTGAGCAGGGCAGCAGCGAGCAGCATCTGGGCTTGAACAGCCAGCCTCATTCCGTGCACCCCAAACTTTGATTCCCCCCTACACTCCCGTTCCATGAAGCTTCGGTGCGCAATAGAGGTCTGAGCAACTACACCCTCCTGCTCCCCACGCCATCTTCCTGGGGAAGGGGGACCCCCGGCCCGGCCCACCGCCACCCCAGCCCGAGCAGGCTTTGTCTGGACCTTTCCCCGGAGAAGAGCGGGGAGCTACCCACACCCGCCTCCAGCCCCAGGCCCGCCTGGCTGCCACTCACCTCCCCCTTCCTCGCCCACAGCCCTCCTCCAGTCTCATCTCCCACCGCCCAAGCCAAGTCCCTCCCCCTCCCCCGGAAACCCAGATTTTCAAAGCCCCAAAAGGTAGCATCCTCCCCAATGAGCCTCATCCTTCTCCCTCCTTCAACAGCCTGAACCCACCCATTAGGCTCCGAGCCTTTTCCGGGTACTCCTCGAATCACCCGGCGTCACCGCCCCCACGACCCCGCTCGGGGTCCCCGCCGGCTTCGGCGCATCTTCTCACCCCAAGCCGGGCCCTCCCGCACCCCGCCCTCCTCTCCTGCAATGCTCATCTTTGGGGACCCTCCCACCCACACGGGTGTCAGGTGCGGAGGGGACCCCATCCCTCATCCACGTCCTGGGCCCCCCTCCCACTCGGGTCTCCAGCCTCCTAGCGCCCTTCCTCCCGACGCCCCTAGACCCAACGCCTGCATCGAGGACCAGTCCCGGGCCATCTTAGGGGGGAGGGGGGCCCGGACACCCCCAATTCTGGGATCAAGCGGCCCGTTGCGGCCCTAAACGCTTCCTCGGGGCTCCGCAGGCCCTCCGGGAAGGTCCACACCCCACCCGGCGCCGAAGGCGCTGCGGAAGCCTCGACACCCCCTCGGGGGGCTGAAGCATCTCGGAGGGTTCAGACGCCACCGCGCCCCCGAGGGGCGCCTGCGAGGCCGCAGGCGGGGCACGGCCGCCCCCCACTCGGTTCGCCCCGGGGTCCGGGCCGGCCGCGTCCCCCGCCTCCGCCGCGACTCCTCGGCCCCACTCACCATGGCGAGGCCCGAGGTGTCCGGAACGCAGGGATCGAGGTTCCTACGGCGGCGGCAGCAGCAGCAGTCCGAGCTCCGCCGCGCGTCCGCGCCTCCGCACTCACTGCCCGCCGCGCGCGCCGCCGCGGCCGCCGCCCGCCCCAACGGTCCCTCAACGGCCGCCGCGCGCGCTCCGCCCCGCCCGGCCCCGCCCCGTCCTGCCCGCGCGCCGCCGCACTGCGACGCTCTCGGATCCCTCCGCGCCGCGCGCGGCCCCGACGAGACCGCGGGACCCCTCCACCCCCACCCTTTTGCCTAAGGCCAGACTTGGCCGCTCGCCCCGCGCGCGCGCTCCCGCCGCAGGACTACTTTCAATCGGCGGAGAGGCACTACACGGCGGGCGTGACGCGTCCATCTCCTCTCTGTGAGCCGCGTCGTGATTGGGCCGGTCCCATGGCGGAAATAAGAGCGGAGCGCCGATTGGTCCGGACTTCCCTGCAATGCGTCAAACTGGAATGAACCACTGTGCGGCGGTGGGGGAGGAAAGCGTGAATTTGTGTGACCGCGTGAGGCCGCGGAGCGTAAAAAAGTGGAGGCGGAAACGAGAGACCTTTTGAAGACATAAATATTCTGCGTTGTTACCTGGAAGCGTCAAGGGGCTGGCGAAAGGTCCAGAAAGCTGTCCTGTCTCTCCCCTCTAAACCAATGGATAATGGTTCAGTCGGAAAGGAAGCTGTCTGGAAGCCCCGCCCCCAGGCGGTCCCTCCTCCACGGCGGGGTCTTCAGGCTCCGCCCACCCTACCTGTGGCTAGGACCCTCGGGTTGTTTCACTTCTGCTCTGCTCACAGCTGCCCCAGGACGGTCTTGGAGCAGATTCATTCAATCATTCCTTTTTTTTCTTTTCTTTTTTTTTTGGCAGTCACGGGGCTTGAACTCAGGGCCTGGGCACTGTCTTTGAGCTTTCTCAAGGCTAGTGCTCTACCATGGGAGCCACAGCACCCACTTCCAGCTTTTTCTGTGCATGTGGTACTGAGGAATCGAACCCAGGGCTTCGTGCATGCCAAGCAAGCACTCTGACACTAGGCCACACTCCCAGCTCTCAGTCATTCCTTTGACGAGCATGAATCGGGCCCTTGCCGTGTGTAGAGCCTTGTACTTGGCTAGATCCTGGGCACCATCTTCAATCATCCTCTTCTGGATGACTTGCCGGGCTCCAGGGTGGCAGCCAGAGGAAAAAGATTTAATGACAGTATTTGTTCAAGGGCGCTAAGACAGCTTCGTGGTCCCCGTTTAGACTAGGAGCTGAGGTTTCCCAGTTGTCTTCTCCCCACTCCAGTGATTGGCTGAAGGATGGGCACGTGGGTCAGGCTACACCAATCAGCGTGCCTCATCCAGAGTAGACTCTAGGCCGAGCCAATGAAAGCCTTTCCCTGGGGTTTTGGACCTGGAGCTTGTGAGTCAGTGGAGGAGATCCTCCGTGGGGATGCTGTCTGTGGTCATTTTCCCCTCTCGGGTTCCCTCTAGAAGCGAAGAGGCGGAGCAAGAGAAGCCTTGTTGGTATTTACTTCGCTGTTCCAGTTTTTTTTTTTTTTTTCCCAGTCATAGGCTTGAGCTCAGGGCCTGAGCACTGTCCTTGGACTTTCTCAAGGCTAGAGCTCTGCCACTTGAGCCTCAGCACCACTTCCAGCTTTTTTCTATGCATGTAGTACCAAGGAATCGAACCTGGGTCTTTGTGCATGCTAGGCAAGCACTCTACCACTAGGCCAAACTCCAGGCCCCAGTTTGTTTGTTTTTTTGGTCTTGAACTCTGGGCCTGGGCGCTGTCCCTGAGCTCTTCAGCTCAAGGCTCTTGCGCCACAGCGCCACTTGCGCTTTTTAGTGGTTAACTGGAGATAAGAGTCTCACGATCCGTAGTGCCCGGGCTGGCTTTGAATCGCGATCCTCAGAGCTCAGCCTCCTGAGTAGCTAGGATTACAGGCGTGAGCCACCCGCCTTTGGTTCCAGTAGGTTTTTTTTTTCTTTTTTTTTTTTTTTCGGTCATGGGGCTTGAACTCTGGGCCTAGGCGCTGTCCCTGAGCTCTTTAGCTCAAGGCCACACAATCCTGTAATCCTAGCTGCTCAGAAAGCTGCGATCTGAGGATCAGTTTAAAGTCAGCCGGGGCAGAAAAGTGTGTCTTGCCTCCAACAAAAAGCTAGAAGTGGGGGCCGGGAGTTTGGCCTAGTGGTAGAGTGCTTGCCCAGCATGCATGAAGACCCAGGTTCGAATCCTCAGTATCACATACATAGAAAAAAGCCAGAAGTGGTGCTGAAGCTCAAGTGGTAGAGCTCTAGCTTTGAGAAAGTCCAAGGACAGTGCTCAGGCCCTGAGCTCAAGCCCAGGACTGGCAAAAAAAAACAACAAAAACCAAAAACCCACTATGGTTTGGGGATCTCTGATATTTTGGCTTTGTCATAGCAGCCATATACTTGCCACTCGACTCTATGTTTCTCTCTCTCTCTCTCTCTCTCTCTCTCTCTCTCTCTCTCTCTCTCTCTCTCTCTCTCTCTCTCTCTCTCTCTTTCTTCCTTTTACCAGTCCTGGAGCTTGAACTCAGGGCCTAGGCACTGTCCTTGAGCTTTCTCAAGGTTAGCACTTTACCATTTGAGTCACAGCACCACTTGTAGCTTTTTCTGTGTATGTGACACCAAAGAATCAACCTCAGAGCTTCAAGCATTTTAAGCAGGCACTCTACCACCAGGCTACGCTCCTGGTCCCTATGTCCCCCTTTCTGACAAATGTTTTAGGGGCAGGAAGGCTGGGCTGAGTCTAGAAGGCTCTATCGTTTTGAGAGCTACAGTCTTTCCCTCCCTCTCTCTACAATTAAGCACTGCAGTAGGCATAAAGGCTTTGAACCCAGTCAGACATAAGCTCATTCCCTAGCTTCAGCTCTTCTCAGGGCATGACCTCGGGCTCCCAACTAGACCTCTCAGAATCTTAGTATCCTCCTCTGTGATGCTTTTCCTTCCGACTTCAGGACTTCAGCAAGTGTTCAGCTTGGTGCTTAACTCTGCTCTACGTGGCATCCACCAAAGTGTTGAGGGAGAGAGGACATATCTTTAAGATGGTGTCTACACTTTGCATGTCTGAAAGTTCCTTTTCTTAGAGAGAGAGAGAGGGAAAGAGGAAGGGAGGAAGAGAGAGAGAGAGAGAGAGAGAGAGAGAGAGAGAGAGAGAGAGAGAGAGAGAGAGAGAGGGGGGGGGGGTTTAAAGCTAGGTTTGGGGCTGGTATGTATTATCGGTTGTGGGGCTTGAACTCTGGGCCTCGGCACTGTCCCTGAGCTCTTCAACTCAACGCTAGCTGTCTACCCCTTGAGCAACACTGCTGGGTAATTGGAGATGAGAGTCTCACAGACTTTCATTACGGGTCTGGCTTTGAACTGTGATCCTCATACCTCAGTCTCCTGAGTAACTAGGATTACAGACATGAGCCACAGGCTCCTGGCTCCTGTCATTTCTATTATGTTTTGGGACTCAGAAAAGTCAGGTGATCTGGAGAACAAACTGTTGTTATATCAGTTTGCTGGGGCTGCAGTAACAGGGCGTATGCAAACTAGATGACAGCAAGGAGGGGGTGGCTTTGTACAGTAATTACGGTAGCAGTATGATCCTGCAGTTCCCCTACTCACCACGAGATGATGCACTGAATTTCAGCCATCAGGATTTTAAAACCCACTCTCCCTCCCCCCCAAAAGTGCTTTTGTTAATTTAGATAGGATGAAAATGTCCAGTTCTTTATTAAAAACATGAATCTAGAATTGCTGAAGGTTTTTGTATGTTATGCTTGATGATGGAATAATCCTTTCCTGATTTGACAGAGAAAACCTACAGGTACTTTTTTGTTTTTTATTATTATAAAGATGATACACAGAGGGGTTAGTTACATAAGTCAGGTCTTTTTGGACAATGTCACCCCTTCCCACAAGTACTTAATTTATAAGGAAAAAGCAAGTGAAGGTGCTATTTAATCTCCTAGTTACTATGGCAACACATAATCAAGGAAAGCAACCAATCAGAAATGAAGATTTTTCCTGAGGTTCTTTTTGTTCAGATGCTGTAACAGTTTCTCAGATAATCTTGGATTTTTTTTGTATAAATTATCTTTTCAAGGGCAAATTTCCAAGAAGAGAACACTCCAGGCAGATAACTGGATAAAAAGATGGATGTTTGGACATTTCCTCATCCCTTAACAAAGGTTACTTCAGTTAAAATACAACCAGAAGTCAAGGAAAATAAAATTAACAAATTTGTAAATATTTATTAAAAAGTTAGAATTTTCCAGATGGCGTGGTGGCTCATGCCTGTAATCCTAGTTACTCAGGAGGCTGAGATCTGAGGATCTAAGTTCAACGCCAACCCAGCTACTAAAGGACCTGAGACTCTTTTTTTTTTGCCAGTCCTGGCCTTGAGCTCAGGGTCTGAGCACTGTCCTTGGACTTTCTCAAGGTTAGAGCTCTATTCCTTGAGTTTCAGCACCACTTCTGGCTTTTTTCTATGTATGTGGTACCGAAGAATCGAACCCGGTTCTTCGTGCATGGTAGGCAAGCACTTTAACCACTAGGCCAAACTCCCGGCCCCGAGGACCTGAGACTCTTATCTCCAATTAAGCTCTAGAAAATGCGAAATGGGGCTTGGCTCAAGCTGAAGAGTCCAGGGACAGCGCCCAGGATGAATTCAAGCGCCATGACCCACCAAAAAAAAAAAAAGTTACAATTTTGCATAATAAGAGCATAAGGAACCCAGGCACTGCTGGGTACCTGAGATCTGAGGATCACAGTTTGAAGCCAACCCAGGCAGGAAAATCCATGAGACTCATCTCCAATTAACCACCCAGGCCCTAAATTCAAACCCCAACACACACACACACACACACACACACACACACACACACACCACACCACACACCACACCAGGCACCGTTGGCTCACACCTGTAACCCTCCTAGCTACTCAGGAGGCTGAGACAGGTTTACAGTTTGATGAGCCAGCCCGGGGCAGGAAAGTCCTGGAGACTCTTATCTACATTTTATCTTCAAAAAACCGGAAACGGAACTGTAGTGGAGCCTTGAACTGAAGAGCTCAGTGTCCAGGCCCAGAGTTCAAGCCCCAAGACCAGCCAAAAAAAAAAAAAAAAGCAAGTCTGCTGGTGTTTCCAGCCTGGAGTGACCGGCACTACCGATCAAGACAGGCCTTGGAGAAGGGGATGAGGAGGAACTGAGTCAGACTCAGGAAGTGGCCATGTGTGGGAGCTGACAGTAGGAAAAGGGAGATAGATGGGAAGAAGAGGGCTGGTAGTCAGGACAGGGGGCGTGGCCAAGAGGAAAGGGCGTGGCCGACCAGGGACTGCGTTAATTGTGGGCGTGGCCTCGACGGAGGTTGTAACTGGAGGGGGAGGCTGGAGGCTTGGGGGCGTGGTCTGGAAATGGGTGCTGTGGAGGGGCGTGGCCGCGCAGAGGAAGAGCCTGGGTAGGTGGCAGGACGAGGTCACAAGGTCCTGCACAGCCATGCCTGGAGTGTGACCCAGGACCCAGAGGCTGTGGGGGTCGCTGAGGGCAGAACTGGAACCTTCTTTGCAGCTAGATGTCTTTGCAGCTAGATGCTGTGAACTCCTGGGAAAGTCGAACAACCTCTCCGTGGTAAGATACTGGCGTTGCTGTGCGGAGTCAGGCCTGCGGAGGGTTTGCTCCCCGGTCCGAGTGCACAGTGACTTTAATTAATTATTTTTTGCCAGTCCTGGGGCTTGAACTCAGGGCCTGAGCACTGTCCTTGGACTTTCCCAAGGCTAGAGCTCTACCACTTGAGCCTCAGCACATCTGGCTTTTTCCTATGTGGTACTAAGGAATCGAACCCGGGTCTTCGTGCTAAACTCCCGGCCCGCGCAGTGGCTTTAAATGGTTACGAATGGTGCCATTCCTTCTCCTGGTCATTGCTGATGTTAATTCTCCCGGTCCCTGCGGAGCATGGAGCTGGCCGCGGAGCCTCAGCGGAGATTTGCTGGGCCAGGGCGCCATCTGGTGGGCAGAGGGCGCAGTTCAGGGACCAAAGGGCATCCATCATCCATTCTTCTTTCCCAGCCAGGTCCTACTCAACTCCTGGGGTCTCCTGGGTGACTCTGATGCCTCATCCTTACTCTCCAAGGGGTCACAACCTGGTGGGGTAAGGGGCAGGAACCTCCACAGAGCCAAGCTGCAGTGCTTTTGGCTAGAAAGGCCTCTGTGGAGGGCAGGAGTAAAGGGGAAGAGCCCTGGGGCAGCCGGGAAAGCAGCACTGCAGCAGGGGAGAGGCAGGGCAAGTGCGGGGCATGCGGTGGACGGAAGGGAAGGCCATCGCGGGGACCGGACTGGCGGATGAGGCCACCTAAGCAAGATATGTTACTTTTTCCTGCCCATCAGAGATTCACGAGAGAATTTCACAAAACCTCTTCCTGCCGTTTCCATGGGAACCTTGGAGATGCAGCTGTGGCCGCGAAGCTCCCACCGCTGGCCATTTGGGGGTCATCGCTCCCTGGAGGATGTGTGGGGGAAAACTCCCGACACCCCCTTCCTTAAGGACGATCTATCTACCTGTATCCTTCTTGGGCCCCGGGGGCCGGTGCAAACCAGACTCCTTCAGCTTCTTTAGATGTTCTACCCTTCCTTCTGTAAGGTTCTGAATGTCAAATTCTCTGCTTGGCTTCTGAAGATAGACAGGATGTCGAGCGGGGTCCACCGAGAGAGAGTGGAATGGAGCTTGGGGAGGACAGAGCAGGCAAAGAACAACAAATACCTGACTGTATCTCATCACTGCAAGTGGACTTAACAAGATCTTGTAAGAAAAGAAGCTGCATGGAATTTTCTAGAAGTCTAGCACAAAGGCTGGCATGGTAAACATTAAAACCATTTTTTTTTTGTATGCCAGTACTGGGGCTTGAACTCAGGGCCTGTACCACTTGAGACACAGCTAGACTTCTGACTTTTGGGTAGTTCATTGGAGAGTCTTATCTCCAATGAGTTGGGCCTAGTGGTAGAGTGCTTGCCTAGCATGGATGAAGACCGAGGTTTGAGTCCTTGGTACCATATACATAGAAAAGTTAGAAGTGGTACTGTGGCTCAAGAGGTAGAACACTAGTTTTAAGGAAAAGCCCAAGGACTGTGCTCAGGCCCTGAGTTCAGTCCCCAGGTCTGGCAAAAAAAGAAGAAGAAGAAGAAGAAGAAGAAGAAGGAGGAGGAGGAGGAGGAGGAGGAGGAGGAGGAGGAGGAGGAGGGGGATCTCATGAAGCCAGGCAGCTGTGGCTCATGCCTGTAATCCCAGCTACTCAGGAGACAGATCTGTGGGTCATAGTTCAAAGCCAACCCAGGCAGGAAAGTCCATGAAACTCATCTCCAGTGAACTAGAAAGCCAGAAATGGAGCTGTGGGTCAAGTGGTAGAGCACTAGGCTTGAGCAAAAGAACTCAGGGACAGTACCCAGGTCCTGAGTTCAAGTCTCATGAACCCCCCTCCAAAACAAAAATAACAACAAAAAAACAGTCTTAGGGGCTGGGAGTTTGGCCTCGTGGTAGAGTGCTTGCCTAGCATGCACAAAGACCCGGGTTCGATTCCTCGGTACCACATACATAGAAAAAAGCCGGAAGTGGTGCTGAGGCTCAAGTGGTAGGACGGTAGCCTTAAGCTGAAGAGCTCAGGGACAACACCCAGGCCCAGAGTTCAAGCCCCATGACTGACTAAAAACAAAAACAAAAGCAGCCTTGCAAGCTTTCCTGCCTAGGACGGCTTAAACCTTGATTCTGAGATCTCCGCCTCCTGAAGAGCTAGGATTACAGGCATGAGATACTGGTACTTGGCTTACATTTCTATTGTAGGAAAGAAGACTGTGTATTCTGGATCAGAACCATGGAAAAAAAAAAGGGGGGGGGAGCAGGAAAATAAGAGGCAGAGGCTAGCAGCTAGCTGGTAGAAGCCAGGTTGCCATAGCAACCCTGCAACCAATTCTTATGTAAAAAAACTGTGTATGTCTGTAGGTTTTTTTTTTTTGTTCTGTTTATGATTTAACAATGCTTATGTAACAGTGATAAATTGCCAGTAGGAAGGGAAGGGGAAAAACAAGATTAGGAGGGGGTGGGTGGAGGAGATAAACATGGGAAGGGGTATCAATGTACAAGAAGTAACATACCCATTACCTGACAAATGTAATTATAACTCCTCTATACATCACTGAGACAAAATAAAAAATAAAATTCTCAATAAGTAATTTTTTTTTACTAGTCCTAGGCTTGGGCTCAGGGCCTGAGCACTGTCCTTGGGTTTATTTCAAGGCTGGAGCTCTACCCCTTGAGCCACAGCACCACTTCTGGCTTTTTTCTATATATGTGGTACCAAGGAATCAAACCCAGGTCTTTGTGCATGTTAGGCAAGCACTCTATCACTAGGCCAAATGCCCAGGCCAGTAATTTTTTTTTTTTTTGCCAGTCCTGGGGCTTGAGCTCAGGGCCTGAGCACTGTCCTTGGGCTTTCTCAAGGCTAGAGCTCTACCAGTTGAGCCACAGCACCACTTGTGGCTTTTTCTATGTATGTGGTACAGAGGAATCAAATCCAGTGCTTTGTGCTTGCAAGGCAAACACTCTACCATTAGGCCTCACTTCCCGCCCTCAATAAGTAATTCTTATAGCTACTGTCCAAAGAGGGCCGACCGCAGTTCAGCCTCTCTCCCAACTGAGTTGATGGATTTGTCCCATAGTCCCCAGGAGCCCGTGGGGGCTGTGGGGGTGTGACAAGGGCTGTCACCTCTCTGGAGCACACAGGTATGGAGGGGCTCAGCGCTGTGTTCTTGGGAAGCAGCAGGTCGGGTTGAAAGCTCACATCCTGGCCCTGGGTGCCAAGGGGTATAAGGACAGGGCAGAGGAGCCTGTTGACAGCGGGTACTAAGGCTTGAATTCTTTTTTTTTTTTTTGCCAGTCCTGGGCTTGAGCTCAGGGCCTGAGCACTGTCCTTGGACTTTCTCAAGGCTAGAGCTCTACCACTTGAGCCTCAGCACCACTTCTGGCTTTTTTCTATGTATGTGGTACCGTGGAATCGAACCTGGGTCTTCATGCATGCTAGGCAAGCACTTTAACCACTAGGCCAAACTCCAGGCCCCAGCTTGAATTCTTTTAGTCACTCATGATCCTATATGTGTGTTGAATCCACACATACACAGGGACCCTGTAGCCTGTGTGGGGGGCTAATCTTGGGAAGATCACAGTTCTACGCCAGCTGAGGGGCGGGGGGAAAGGCCGGTGAGGCTCCATCTTCACCCAAAAGGCCAGTAAGGTGGTGTATGCTTGACTTTATCCCAGCTACAGTAGAAATCATAAAAAGGAGGACAATGGTCCAAGATGGCTATGGCAAAAAAAAAAAAAAAAAGAACCATCTCAAAAATAATCAGAATAGGACCAGGAGCGTGCCCTAGATGGTAGAGTGCATGCCCAGCATGCACGAAGCCCTGGATTCGATTCCCTAGGGCCACATATAAACAAAAAGCTGGAAGTAGTCCTGTGGCTCAAGTGGTAGAGCGCTAGTCTGAGAAAGCCCAAGGACAGTGCCCAGACCCTGAATTTAAGCCCCAAGACTAGGGAAAAAAAAAAAAAAAAAAAAAAAGGAAGCTCTGTGGCTCATGTGGTAGAGTGGTAGCCTTGTACTGAAGAGGCAGTACTCAGGCCCAGAGTTCAAGACCAGGGACAATCAGTACCACCAACCAACAGATTGTATTGGGCTGCGAGCGTGGCCTAGTGGTAGACTGCTTGCCTAGCCGGCTGAGAGGTTTGTAGTCGGAAGCCAACCCAGGCAGGAAAGTCTGTAAGGCTCTTATCGCCAATAAACTATTCGGAAAAAGCTGGAAGTGGTGCTGTGGCTCAGGGTGGTTGGCTGTTAGCCTTGAAGGAAAGAAACTCAGGGACAGCATCCAGGTCCTGAGTTCAAGCCTTAGGACTAGCAAAAAAAAAAAAAAAGAAGAAGTAAACAAAAACAGAAGCTGGGTGGGTGTGAAACACGCAGGAGGCTGAAATGTGAGTCACTGGGTTCGAGGCCAGCCTGGGCAGGAAAGTCTGAGAGACGTTTTTTCTACTTTTTTTTCATTGTTTTGTGTTTAATTCAGCACAAAGTAGGAAAACAGAGGTGGGGCTCAAGCCCTGCCTAGGAAGAGCAAGACCTTGAGATAAAAGAAAGCAAGACAAGAGGGGTGAGTACATCGGGCACCCTGGACGCCTGCAGCTGCCAGGCCTGGCTGCCCTCAGCTGGCATGGCGACCCCACACCACAAATGAAGCTCGCCCACCACCTGTCCCCACATCCCCATTCCATCCGCGTGGGGCCCGAGCCCTGAGTCATCACAGCTCCTCCTGCGTCCCTGGGCCCTGCCCTGGTGCCGGGGAAGGAGGCCTCTCCGTTCCCGCCCCTCTCGGGGTGAGGAGGGGTCCCCGGTGTCCTGGACCGTCCTCGCGGATGATTCACGCCGGGGCCGCGTCGCCCGCCGCCCACCCGGCCCTTTAAGAGCATCGCCGGCGCGGCAGCCTGCGGCGTTGCCATGGCGACGGGCCGGGCGGGCGCCGTGTGCGCAGGCGCGGGCCCCGCCGAGCCCCCCCGGGCCCCGGCGCGCGCTCAGACCCGGCGGGAGCGCCCCGGCGAGCGGCGGCGCCCTCCCCCGCGCCTCGGCCCCCGTTCCCGGCCGGAGGTCGCGTCCCTCGCTGAGGAACAAAGGCACGGGAGGAGCGGACGCGCAGGCCATCGGCGGGGGCTTCGGATCCCTGGCGCGGGGGCGCGCGCGCGCGCGGGGAGGAGATTTAAAAAAAAAAGGGGGGGGAGCCCCGAACCCCAGATCTTGCTGCATTCCCCCGCCCGCCGCGCGCACTCAGCCTGTGGCCGGGGCTGCGTCCCTCTCCGGGAAGGGCCGGCGTCCCCCCAGCGCGCACTGCGCCATGGCGATGAGCCTGTTCCGGAGCTGGTGCCGGGAGCTGAAGGTGGACGCGCGCCGGGCGCTGCTGGTCTCCGGCATCCCCGAGGGCCTGGAGCGGGCCGAGATCGAAGCCACCCTGCGGCCGGCCTTCCTCCCCCTGGGCGAGTTCCGGCTGCGGACCGTCAGCGTGGGCAGCCAGGAGAAGGCCAGGGCCGCCCTGCTGGAGTTCCCGGCCGACATCGACGCGGACGCCGTCCCCAGCCAGGTCCCGGGCCAGGGGGGCGCGTGGCAGGTGCTGTGGAAGGACAGGTCGCAGGACACGCGGGTCCTGAAGCAGATGAAGCGGCTGCTGCTGGAGGAGAGGCCCGCCAAGGCCCCCCGGGACCCGGCCGCGGAGGCCGGCGGCGCGGACCCGGACGACGGGGCGGCCCGGAAGGCCCAGCGGGGCCGTCGGGGCGGCCGGCACAGGCCCCGGGGCCACAGGTGGAGCAGCAAGTGCAAAAAGCGGAGCCGCGGCGGGCGGCCGGCCCGCAGCGAGTCCGCCGACTCGTCCGACGACAGCCTGGGCCTGGTGATGGAGGAGCTGCGGGCCGAGGACCTGGCCGTGGACGAGGACCAGCGGGCGCTCTACGAGACCCTGCAAGCCGCCGCCAAGGAGCTGCTGAAGAAGTGGACCTTCCAGGAGGACGGGGATGCCGGCGAGGGGCCCCGCGAGTTCTTAGCCCTGGTCACCGTCACAGACAAGGCCAAGAAGGAGGAGCTGGAGAAGGAACTCCCCGGCACCCAGTCCATCTGCCTAGACATCAAGGAAGACAGGAACGGGGTCCCGGATCTGGTGGCTTTGATGGCTGTGAGGGAGCCCGTGGACAGCGACGATTCCGAAAGCGAGTCCCAGGAGAACGGGGACCCGGAGAGAGAAGGGCTGGACAATCCCGAGTTTGTGGCCATCGTGGCTTACACGGAGCCCACTGACCCCTGGGCCCGGGAGGAGATGCTGAAAATCGCCTCTGTGATCCAGTCGCTGGGCTGGGGTGACAAGCGACAGGATGGCGAGGCGCTGCCCCAGGTCCTGTCAGTCATGTCCAGCGACACATCCGGGACCCGCGTGAAGGTGGAGGAGGCCGGCCGCCAGGTGGACGCCATGGTGCTGCGGAAGGCGGAGGAGGATGGCAACCTCCTGGAATGCATCTCCACCCTGGCGGAACCAGAGAATCGTCCGAAGGGAAAGAAGGGCGCGCTGGGCTTCCCCGGGGGCTGGGGCAAGGAGGGAGAAATCCAGGGAGGCCTCCTGGAGTTGGTGGCGCTCTTGGCCGCGCAGGACATGGTCCACCTTGTCAAGGAGGAGGAGGAGAACCGCTGCGGAGGGGCCAAGTGTAACCACAAGAACGATCTGGAGGAGGTCTTGACGTTCCTGGCTTCCCGAGAGCAGCTGGAGTCGAGCGAGGACTCGGACGAGTCCGAGGACACCGAGTCCGAGTCCTCGGAGGACACCGACAGCGAGGAGTCGGAGCCCGAGGACCGCGCGTCCACCAAGCCCCGCGCCAAGCGCGCGCGCACCGGCTCCAAAGGCCTGGCGCGGGGCCCCGCGGCCGCCGTCCCCGCCGCGTCCCGACCCCGCCAAAGCCGCCAGGGAGGTCGGGGCCGCGGCCGGGCCGCCACCCCGGAGAAGAAAGCCGGCAGCGAGCCCTCCGCAGACGATGAGGCGGCGACGAGGAAGAAAAAGAAGGGGCCCGGGGGCGCCGGGGCCCGCGCCAGGGCTGCGGAGGCTAAGGGGCAGCCGCCGGCCGGCCCCAAGTCCGCCCGCGGGAAAAAGGCCCGTCGGGGTCCAAAGCGGCCCCCCAAATGCCGCTAGGAAGATGCCCCACCCCCAGCCCCGCCTCACGAGTGGACCCTCCGCCCCTCCTCCCCTGCTTTCTCTCGTGCGCCCTGCCGCCTCGTGTCCCCCCTAACCCCAGCCTGCGCCCCACTTTTATCTCCCCGGCTCTCAGGAGCGCACGGCGAACCCCCGGACTGCAGAGGAGAAAGAGATGGCGCACCCCAGGCTGCGGGGGTCCCCGGATATGCTGGGGCCCGAGGCGTGGCGGGCATCGGTGGAGCCGGGGCGGCTTGGAGGACCAGCAAGGCTTGTGTGGCGAGCCCGGGACCTACTGTAGTCCCTGCCCCAGGACGACGGGGCCTGGGGTCCCCGGGGAAGGTTTCTAGGGGTGTCAGGGCCTCGCTGAACCCCAGAGGGGCAGAGAGAGGAGGGGAAGAAAAAGGAGAGGGGGAGAAACGCCCTAAAGGATAAAGGGCCCCCTGAGGGCAGGGCTGGGGGCAGCGGGGTGTGTGTGTGAAGAGCAGGCCCCGCCCCCTGGCGCTGATGGACAGGCGGACCAGGCCCCACCCCCTCGTGGGGCTCCGCTCCGAGGGCGGGGCGTGTCGGTGGGCGTGTCCGGGCGCCCCCTCCTCCAGCCCCCAGACCCGGACCTCGCCTCCCCGCTTCCGACGTCCCTTGGGCTGGCAGTCCTTCCTGGGTGGGGGTCCTCCCCCCCAGCCACCCCACCCCCCAGTTGTGGACAGATTTCCCTTGTCTCCTCTTCCCTGTCCCCCAGGAGCCCCGCTCCGGCCTCGTGATGTGTTGAACCCCATTGCGCTCTGCCAGGAGCCCCACACAGGGGTCTCCCTGTGTGTCCGGTGTTTCCAGCTCCACCTGTCCGCGGGAGGGCCAGCCCCTCGGGGTCCCGCCGCGCCCCGCCTCCCTCCCGCCAGCTTGGCCGCATCATTATCCGCACAGCTCTGAGCCAAAGATCGCACAAGATCTACACGTTGTCGACCCACTAGTGTAGCCGCTGACCACTCGGGGCAATGTGAGTTTACGTGTAATTAAAATAAAATAAATCAGACGTCCATTTCCGAGTTGTCAGTGACAGGGAGCGCCTCGTCGGGGTGTGCACACACTCCTCCCCGCCCCCCCCGGGGGTGGTTCGGTCCCCGCCCCCTTCCTCACCACAGGCCCCCCGAGAACTCCAGGCCTGTTTCTGCCCCGAGCCTTTGGCTGCGGCCGCCTGGACAACTCTTCCCGAGGAAGCCAAGCGCTTTCCCACAGCCCTGGCTTCGTTTTCGGAGCTCTGATCGTCCCCCTGTCTCAATAGTGGAACTGGAGGAGGGGGGGCGGATGACAGGAGAACCTGGCGACAGGGACTACTGCAGTGGAGGAAAACCGGGAGGAAGCAGCCGGCTCAGGCGGCGGGCGCAGAGCGGGGGCTACCGGGTCCCGTGGAGTCTGTCCTGGGCCCGGCCGTGTCCCCACCCCAAGCCAGTGTGGGCCCGCGAGGACAGGGAGCCGAGCTTGACGCCAGGGAGGGGAGGGGCGGAGAAGGGAGGAGGGACCGGGAGGAGAGGGAGAGGGGGGGAGGACTGGGACTTGTGCGCGCACGCGCACCCAGGGGTCTCCAGGCCCTGGAACTGGGGGGGGGGGGGGGAGAGAAGAGGGGAGGGGGAATGAGCAACAAATTGCCAAAGGAAGAGGAGACCCGGATGTCACCCTGCAGAGGAGCCGGGTCCCCGCGGAGGCGCCCTGCGGACGAGGCCCGGATGTCATCCCTGCAGAGGCGTGGAGCGGGGAGGCGGGGTCTTGCAGGGCCTGCAGACTTTGGGGGCGTACCCGAACCCCGGGGCTGTGTGAACGCCCATCCCGGGCTTGAACGCAGAGCCCGGCCACTCTCCCTGAGCCTTCCTGTGCTCCAGGCTTGGCGCTCTACCATGTGAGCCACAGCTCCACTTCCTGCCCGGGGTTGGCTTCGAACTGCGACCTTCAGATCTCATCCTCCTGAGTAGTTGAGTCCCCAGCTCGGGGCCCCAGGTTTATATTATTTTTCAGTTTGAAGGTGATGCCGGGAGGCGTGGCAGGTCGGGGACGTTCCTTTTTAGACAGTATCATCCCTTCCTTTGCTCTCCCAGATTTGCCCGTCCCCACCCCAAATTGTATCGTTCATTTTCCAGTGTCCACCCCTTTGACCCCCCCGTTATTTCTGTGCTCCCCCTCACCCTCCCAAAGACAGATGAATGCACAAATAAGGCAAAAAGGAAA
The DNA here is from genome assembly GCF_031878675.1 of Megascapheus bottae. Lineage (NCBI taxonomy): Eukaryota > Metazoa > Chordata > Mammalia > Rodentia > Geomyidae > Megascapheus > Megascapheus bottae. The sequence goes on from NC_143539.1 coordinate 4,256,678, forward strand.
GAAAACAAAAACAGCAACAAAGAAAGAGCCTCAAGAAAGAGCCTCTTGTTGGCCGGGAGTTTGGCCTAGTGGTAGTGCTTGCCTTGCATGCACGAAAACCCGGGTTCGATTCCTCCGTACCACATACATAGAAAAAAGCTGGAAGTGTTGCTGTGGCTCAAGTGGCAGAGCTCTAGCCTTGAGAAAGCCCAAGGACAGTGCTCAGACCCTGAGCTCAAGCCCAGGACTGGCTAAATAAATAAAACCCCTAAAGAACCCTGTGTTTCCATTTCCGGGCGTTTATTTGCATACATACTGTTTTCTGTGATCAGAGACATGGAGGCAGGCATTGCCCCCCGCCCCGCGCCCTCCCCGCCTGGGCACAGGCCCAGACCCAGGCCCAGACCCGGGGAGCCCCCCTGCCCCCCACTCCTGACCAGGTGACCGAGCCTCAGCTCCCAGAGGCAAGTCCCACCCCAGGGACACGAGGCCACGCCCCCGCCGCCAAGCGTTCGGAAGACCCTCAGGCCACGTGACCTGACCGAAGCCACGCCCACTTCACACCATTTCCCCCCCACACACCGCTCCCCAAGGCGCCGAGGCCCTCGCTGCAATGCCCCCAGCTGAACGCCAGGTAGCGCTGCGGAGCCCTGGTTAAAACCCCGCCTTTGGCGAGCTTCCCCCTGTTCCCGGCCTTGCTAGCTAGAAACGTATATTCTTGGGCTACCTAGGCCTACCCCCAAATCGAAGCACCCCCAGATGACTGTGACGCAGGGTTCTGAGTCTCTGCAGGTTACAATTTGCAAACATCCAGGCTACAACAGTGTATCCACCCCGGGCGTGGCGTCTGCTCTCTTCTCCCGTGACTCCACTGCTACATTTTGTATTTTTTTTTTTTTTGCCAGTCCTGGGGTTTGAACTCAGGTCCTGGGCACTGTCCCTGAGATTTTCCACACTTGATCTTAGCTAAAAGGCCGAGAAGCGATTGTCCCTGAGCTTTTCCACTCAAGGCTGGCACTCTACCACTAAAGCCACAACACCATGCCCAGTTTTCTGGTGGTTCATTAGACATAAGAGTCTCACAGGACTTTCCTGCGCTGCCTGGCTTTGAACCGCAATCCTCAGATCTTAGCCTCCTGAGTAGCTAGGATTACAGGCCTTTGGGGATTGGGCAGAACTGGGGTTTGGGTTCAGTAACAGACCCAGATCTTCCTACTTCTGCCTTCTTAGTAGCTAGGATTACAGGTGTGGGTCACAAAGCCCTGCCCTAGGCAGGAGGTAATGGCTAAACTCCTGCACCATCCTGCCTGATAACTGTGAGTGCTTACTTGAAGCCACAAGCACCACTGGGTAGTTTAAGCTAACAGAAGATTTACACTGGCCGTGTGTGTGTGTGCGTGTGTGTGTGTGTGTGTGTGTGTGTGTGTGTCAGTACTAGTGTTTGAATTTAGAGCTGGGGCGCTATTGCTGTCCCTTTGCTTTCAAACTCAAGGCTAGTGTTCTGTTACTTGAACCACAGCACCAGTTCTTGTTCTTTTGGTGGTGCACTTTCCTACCCTGACTGTCCTTGAACTGCAGTCCTCAGATTTCAGCCCCCTCACTAGCTGGGATGACAGAAGGTGAGCCAGGCATGGCCAGGCTGCCCTGATCTTTTGAGATAAGGTCTTGAATTTTGCTCAGGCCTGGACCTGAGTGGCATCCTTGTTAGAATTTTGTTTGAGTGAACTCCTCTAATCACTGGCAGCCTGGAACCTATGTTTATCTTGCTTCTCTGTAAAACTTCAATGTCTCCACACTGTGGATTCCACTATTTCTGCACGTGCTAAGAAGGCAATCCTGATGGAGTGGCTTATTTTGTTTTGTGGTATTATTATTATTGGAAGAATCCATCAGGAAATGCAGGGCCTCTGGTTCTGCAGATGATGCCCAGGCTTCCAGCTGGCTGGCCCACCAGTGTGGGTGCCACAGCTGCTGTGGGAAACTCAGCCCCAGGACCACATCCTATCCCTTTCATGGGACCTGAGTTTGTGGCCTGAGTCCAGGAGAGGGGGACAACGAGCTGAGGATAGCACCTTGCAGAGTGAGGGGCTTGTGGTGATAAAGTCCTAGGGTTTGATTTTCTCTCTCCGTTCTGTGTTATGGAAATAGGCCACCTCCATGAAGAGTTCTCAGAAGCATCTGGATTTCAGACCATGCAGAATCCAAGCAACTTAGGGGTCCATAAAGCTCCACTCAGGCCAGCACCAGCTCGAGCACACCTGTCACCAGCTGCTCTGGAGGATGAGACCTGAGGATTGTGATTCAAGCCAGCCCAGGCAGGAAAGTTCCTCAAATCCTTTCTTTCTTTCCTTCTTTCTTTCTTTCTTTCTTTCTTTCTTTCTTTCTTTCTTTCTTTCTTTCTTTTTTCTTTCCCAGCCCTGGGACTTGAACTCAGGGCCTGTGCACTGGCCCTGAACTTCTATCTTCTTTTGCTCAAAGCTAGCACTCTACTACTTGAGCCACAGTGCCACTCTTCATTTTTCTGTAGTGTGCCAGCTGAGCCAGCAAGCTCAAAGCAGGAGTTCAAACTCTAATACTGACAAAAATAGAGTGGGGGGGGGTGAAGAAAGCTTCATAAAGCAACATTTTAGCATATAAGATTAACTGTGATCTTTTGTATTCTGTTGTTGCAATTATGAAAGACTTTGAAATGTACCTAAAAGGTGACTGGTGTCTTGGTAGGGAATTTATGAGGCCCAGAACATTCTTTCAGCTTGGCTGACTATGTGGAGTTTCTTAATTTGAGCTGTTTGTCCTGATTTAAATTGTATCCAAACACTGCCTGTCCAGAGCCCTAAGGAGGAATGTTATGTGATTCAGGTTCTGCCAGAGTTCTTTCTCCTGATGTGGGAAGACAATTTAAATTCTGTATAATTCTGTCTGGACTTTTCTTCTTTCTATTTATTTATTTATTTGCCAGTCCTGAGCTTGAGCTCAGGGCCTGAGCCCTATGTACCACATACATAGAAAAAAGCCGGAAATGGTGCTGAGGCTCAAGTGGTAGAGCTCTAGCCTTGAGAAAGTCCATGTATGTGGTACCGAGGAATTGAACCCGGGTCTTCATGCATGCTAGGCAAGCACTCTACCACTAGGCCAAACTCCCGGTCCATGGACTTTTCTTTTTAAACTGGCTGTCTGCTCTCACGGAACTTATCTAATCAATTACAGAAAACCTTTGCTACAGATGTTGTATGTCCATTTTGCACTGGAATAGCTCCTGATCTCACCTTTTAGTTGAGCCTGATGGGTCCTGCCTGTAATCACAGCTACATGGGAGGCTGAGAGCAGGAGGAACAAAGTTCGAGACCAACCCCAAACCAACAGAGAAGCGGAGCCTGTTATCTGACGGACGCATGCTTGTCATCCCAGTTACAGGGAAGTCTAAACAGGGGGATTGCAGTTCAAAGTGGCCTAGGCATACATTGAGACTCTATATGAAAAATAACAGCAAAAAGGACGAGGGTCATGGCTCAAGCGGTGAAGTACCTGGTCAAGGCACCAAGTTCACAGCCCTGTACTCATCTCCCTCAAATATCCAGCATCCCAAAATAGAAATGCAAGAGCTGATCAGAGAGGGCGATGATGGAAAGCCATCCCAAGTGTAAAGAAATTGAGGGAAGGGTTGAAGCCACAGGGATGTGTTGTCATGGAAACCACTGCTCAAAGTGTCCATATCGCAATCACAGCACCCATGTGTTGTCATGGAAACCACAGTAAGGCTCCTATTAAGGATGTTTCAAAATTATTTTTATATCTGCCGGCAGTGACAGTGGCTCAGTGCAGGAGAAAAGGCCAGGTAGCTTGTTGACGCCATTTGTGAACATGTAAACACACATGCCTATTCACATATGCATACGTACAGGTCTACAGCTAGCTGTACATTTATAAATACGTATTTATGCATACATTTTCTTTTTTGCTGTTCCTGAAGTTTGACCTCAGGGCCTGCATTCTTTCTTTGAGCCTCTTTGTGCGTAACGCTAATGATCTACCATTTGAGCTTCAAGGCCCCTTCCAGCTTTTTCTGAGTAGTTTATTGGAGATAAGAGTCTCATAAGGGGAGGGGCGGTGGGGGGGGAAGGTAAAGGGTACCAAGACATGTGAAAGGGAATCAATGTATGTGAATTAATGCACCTTCTATAAGGCAAATATCATGTAACTCTTTTATTAATTACAATAAAAAAATGAATTAAACAGAAAAAAAAAGAGTCTCATAAGTCATTTCTGCCCAGGCTAGCTTTGAATCATGATCCTCAAATGTCAGTCTCTTGAGTAGCTGTATATTCATTTTTCTTTGTAAATGTAACTTTAATTATTTTTTCTTAAATATTTGTCCTAAGTATTTGGGGCTTCATTATATCTATATGTACTTGTTTATACAAAATTATTTTAAAATATATTTGGGGACTGGGAGTGTGGCCTAGTGGTAGAGCGCTTGCCTAATATGCACGAAGCCCTGAGTTCCATTCCTCTATACCACATACACAGAAAAAGCTGGAAGTGGTGCTGTGGTAGAGTGCCAACCTTGAGAAATCTCAAGGACAGTGCCTAGGCCCTGAGCCCTAGGACTGACGGCAGGAAGGAAGGAAGGAAGGAAGGAAGGCAGGAAGGAAGGCAGGCAGGCAGGCAGGAAGGCAGGCAGGCAGGCTGTTTGATTCTCTTCAAGTCTAAAGGACCTTGGAACATGAAGGTAGGTGAAAAGCTTCTAGAAGCTTCTAGAAATCCCTGGAAATTTCTAGAACTCAGGAGCAGTAGCTGGAAAGAGCCACCCAAGAGGAGCCGTGTCTTCCTGAAAGGACCCCAGGGTGGACTTAGAGCCTCTTTGTCCACTTACCCTGCCTTTTGGGGTCCCCCACGAGTCAGGGATGGCAGAGAATGAGAGAGCGCCCTGAGCCACCCAAGCCATGAGCTTCCGAGGCCCCCCGGGCGCTGTCCAGGGTCCCCGCCCCCAGCCCGGAGGTCGCTCGGAGCCGCTCGGAACGCCCACCACCTGCAGAGCCTGCATCCGGACACGCCGTCTCCTAGCAACCGACCTCCGGTTGCCATGGAGACCGCCCGGCCCGAGGCCCGCAGCCGCGGTGCGGCAGCTCCGGACGCAGTGCGCACGCGCGGGCCGCAAAGCCAGCCTCGCCTCGGTGCGGCGGCGGCGGCGGGGAGCGAGACCGAGGCCGAGGGCCGAGGCCGGAGTCCGCGTGACCAGACACCGTCAGCCCCGGGGCGGGAGCTGGGGGAGACCGGCAGATCCGGGTCCCATCCGCCTCCCATCCCCCCCGGAGCTGCCGAGCCGGGGTGATCGGAGCCGGCAGCGGGAGCGGCTGCAGCCTGGACGCCGGCCCCGGGGGTGCACGGCCAGCGGGCGGGGGAGCGGGGCACTGCAGCAGAGCCGCGGACCCGGGTGAGCACCGGGGAGGAGCGGCCGGGGAGGGGGACCGGGGATGGGAAGGGGGCCGAGGAGGGGGGGCGGGGAGGAGGGCCAGGGAGGGTCGGGGAGCGGGGACAGGGAGGGGAGGACAGGCCGGGAGGGGGGGCCGGGCAGGAGCGCCGGGGGGCGGGGGAGCGGGGCCGGGAGGGGCGCAGGGCCCCCGCGCCCCCGCCCCCACGCGTGGGGCCCGGCCGTCCGGCGGCGCGGAGCCTGACCTCGGCTGTCCGGCGCCCTGGCAGGACTCGGGGGCGGCCACCCGTGCGGCCGCCGCGCCGCCCTCCCGGCCCCGGCCCCTCCATGTCGGCGGCCATGGCCATGAACCTGCTGGAGGACTGGTGCCGCGGGATGGAGGCGGACATCCACCGGGCGCTGCTGGTGACGGGCATCCCGGAGGACTGCGGCCAGGCGGAGATCGAGGAGACCCTGAACGGGGTGCTGGCCCCGCTCGGCACCTACCGGGTGCTCAACAAGATCTTCCTGCGCGAGGAGAACGCCAAGGCGGCGCTGGTGGAGGTGGGCGAGGGCGTGAACCTGAGCGCCGTGCCCCGCGAGTTCCCGGGCCGCGGCGGCGTGTGGAGGGTCGCCTGCCGGGACCCCACCCAGGACGCCGAGTTCCTCAAGAACCTGAACGAGTTCCTGGATACCGAGGGCCGAACCTGGGAGGACGTGGTCCGCCTGCTGCAGCTGAACCAGCCGGCGCGGCCGCCGAGCCAGCCGGCCGAGAGCTGGGCGGGGGCGCTGGGGGTGCTGCTGGGCGCCGTGGTGCAGATCGTGGTGTACATGGATGCGGAGATGCGGCACCGCGAGGAGGCCCGCGCGCTGGAGCTCGCCGAGCCCGACGAGGAGGCCGCCTGGCCGCCCGCGGGCCGCAAGAAGGTCAAGAAGGAGCGGGGCCCGGCCGCCGCAGACCTGGGCTCGGGCCTCAAGATGGAGCCCCCCGGCCCCTGGGGCGGCCCCGAGGGCCAGAGCGACCCGCCCAAGCCTCTCGGCCGCAGGGCCGGCGCCAAGTCTCGCTCCAGGAGGAAGAGGAACCGGAGGGCCCACAAGCAGGAGCCGGCGGCGTGGGAGGAGTGCGGAGACGCCGCCCCGCCCGGCCGCCAGGCGCGGGACCCCGGGAACGTGGAGGCCTCCGAGCCCAGCCAGAGCCACAAGAAGCCCTGCGTCAAGCAGGAGGCCTCGACCTCCAAGAAGGGCCTGGCAAAGAACGTCTGGAAGGTTCCCAGAGATCCTCCGCGACACGCCTTGACGCCAGCCAAGACCCCCGGAGGCGCGGAGGAGTGGGAACGAGACGGGGGCCTGGAGAGACCCCCGAGGAAGAAGGTCCTGAGCTGGGCTGCGGCCAAGAGCTCGGCCTTCCTGAGGAAGAAGAAGAAGGTGAGCCTGGGCCCCGCCTCGTACGTCCTGGTGGATTCTGAAGGTACCGCAAGAAAGAAGTCGAGGGTCGCCAAGAGAGGATCGGCCTCCAGGAGACCAGGCGCGGCGCACAGGGCCCCTCGAGGCCAGCAGCCCCCCGAAGCGCCCGCCTCCACGTCCAGGGGTCTGAAGGCCAAGCCCCGAGGCCTTCCTTGCACCTCCACAGGTGAGGACGTCACCGGAGGTTCTTAGTGACACAGGTAGGAGGAGCACGGCGTAGGGCGGGCCGCAGGTAAGCTGAGATGCTGCCTGAAACACGAAGCACCCCACCAGAAAGGCGGGGCTCAGCGAGGGAGGGCGGGGCTGGATGGCGGGGGGCGTGGTCCGGGGGCAGGGGCGTGGCTCAGCGCTGAGCTGGTGTGGCTTGCTGATAGGTCGAGGTTCAGAGGCAGGGGCGTGACTTAGACGGCGGGGGCGTGGTCCTGTGGTATAGGAGGTGTGGCTCAGCGGCAGGGGCGTGGCTCAAGTGGTGGAGCCCATGTCTGGCAGGTGGAAGGTCTTCAGTTCAAATCCCAGTAGCACTAAAATACTTAGGACAGGATGATGGTGCTGGTGGTGAGTTTCAGGTGACAGGAGTGGGGATGAATGTGCTTCAGGACTCTTAAGCTTCTACCCGAATCAACAATTTCCTAAGGACTGACTCCTCTCTGATTCCCTTATGTATCCACAGGCTCCCGGAAGCTCTAATTTGGGGGACCCCCCATACCCGAAGAGCTGTGAGAGAGAAGGCCAAGGAGCAAGCCCCAAATTGGAAGCAAACCTCTCTCATCGTTAACCACAGCAAGGCTTTGGACTCTGAGGGCCCCTGTGTGTGGATATGGCTGGGGGGGAGGGGGAAGAGTGGGAGAGGGGGTGTTTCTTGCCTTTTTTCTCCCTGGGGCTGCTTCTCACCTTTCTTTGCTCACCTTTAGGGCCTGGAGAGTTGGTAAGTGGCTTGGGAAAATTCTAGAACATTCCTTTCCCTCTCTGCATGCATGAGCACAGTTCCCTTTCTGCTTCTTCATGCTCCAACTTTCTCCCCTACTCCCCACAGGGCCAGGGTGGAGGAATGGAGGGGGGGTCAAGCTGATTTTCAGGGCCTGGCATTTTGAAGGTCAGGGTGACTACTTTAAGTTAGGACAGGACCTTTGGCACAACCCCCCCACAGGCCTCAGTTTCCAGCTTCCATCCTCCAGCTGTGAAATCCAGAAGGGGGAAGGGGCTAGGTCCTAGGAATGAATTCTATGAAACAATGTGTATTTGCCTTTCAAGTGTTCAAGTTTCAGAGTCAGTCATTAGAAATGGCACTCTTTAGCTGGCATGGTGGCGAATACCTGGAATCCTGGCGCGTGGGAGTCTGAGGCCGCAGGATGGGGAGCTGGAGGCCCTCTTGTGCTACCTGGTGAAGTTCCTATATTGTAGGAGGTGGGAATGATGGACTCGTTCCTGGACTCCCCGCTGGCACTGCACCCTCCGAGGAAGGAGAGGGGGCCGGAAAGGCATTTGGTTCTACCCTGTGCATGCCCCTCATCCACCCTGGAACTCTCCGCACCCCCGCCCCCCACATCTGGGTCCCATCCAGACTCTGCACCTGTGCCATGATCGAGTCCCACATTAGCCCACTGTGCAGTCCAGTTCTGTCCCTGCAGTTCTAGCCCTCGTGAGTTTCCAGTGTCTCCCTTCTAGTACAAAATGTGAACCCGCGTCAGGTGTCCTTCGTGCCTCCACATCCAGATTCCTTGTGACTGTGATGAGCTCCTTCAAGACCCTGGGGGAGTCCTGCTGCGGGGGGACGGGGGAGGAAAGGATGGCCTCCCAGGGGCACCTGCAGCTTCCCCCCCAAACACACCCAGGAGGGAATTGGGCTCTGGAGGTGGCAAAAGCCTGGGACAGTCCAGCTGTGAATCCTTGTCCACTCCACCATGCTTTCTTGTGTTCTCAGATGATTACCGTGGTTACTTCATGTAAATGTATAAATGTACACGTATAAAATAAAATTCAGCAAATGAGCCCTGGGTCCAGTCTGTTTGATAAGTGGCAGGTAGGTGGACTATTTTAATCTGGGGAAAAGAACTCATGGTTGTTTATTTATTGACTTATTTTTAACCTAGGGGCCAGCAGGCCGTAGGAGAGTGGATTTCAAATAAGAAAAGAAGCAATTTGTAGGCTTGAGTATAGCGGCTCACTCCTGTAGTCTCTGACACTTGGGAGGTAGATGGTGATTCAAGGCCAGTTCCAGTCTCCTGAGTAATTAGGATTACAGGCTTGCCCCACCAGCATAAGGCTGGAATTATTTTTTTGCCAGTCCTGGGATTTGAACTCAAGGCCTGAGCACTGTCCTTGAGCTTTCCTCAAGGCTAGCACTCTACTACATGAGCCAAGCACCACCTATGGCTTTTCTATGTACGTGGTACCAAGGAATCAGGTCTTCGTGCATGCTAAGCAAGTACTCTACCACGAGGCCAAATTCCTGGCATCAGGCCTCTTTTCAGTTGTACAAAATGATCATCAGTGGAGCTACGACTTGTGTGGTGACATTACAAACCTTGCATTTATGTATTTCCATGTATTTTCCTGTTTATTTTATTGTATAGAAATACTTATGTAAATTTAGATATATGAAAATATATGTAGTAAATAATCTAGTAACTGAGATTGCTGACATTTTTCCACGGTTATAGGGCAGAGTTCCTTTCTGAATGTTCCTCTGTATTAAAAAAAGTTAGAGAGCCAGGAGTGTGGCTTAGTGGTAGAGTGCTTGCCTAGCATGCATGAAGCCCTGGGTTCAATTCCTCAGTACAACATGCACAGAAAAGCTGGACATGGTGCTGAGGCTCAAGTGGTGGAGCACTAGCCTTGAGAAACCCAAGGACAGTGCTCAGGCCCTGAGTTCAAGCTCCAGGACTGGCAAAAAAAAAAAAATTAGAAAGTGGCTGGGAGTTTGTCCTAGTGGTAGAGTGCTTTCCTAGCATGCAGAAAGACCCGGGTTTGATTCCTCAGTACCACATAGAGAGAAAAAGCCAGAAGTGGCGCTGTGGCTCAAAGGGTAGAGTGCTAACCTTGAAAAGGCCCAAGGACAGTGCTCAGGCCCTTTGTTCAAGTCCCAGGACTAGCCAAAAAAGAAAAGAAAAAGTGAAGCTAGGTGCTGGTGGCTCATGCCTGTAATCCCAGTTACTGAGATCTGAGCGTCTTGGTTCAAAGCCAGTCTGGACAGGAAAGTCTGAGACTCTTATCTCCAATGAATCACCAGAAAGCCAGAAGTGTCACTGTGGCTCAAAGCAGTAGAATGCTAGCTTTGAACGAAAGAGCTCAGGGACAGCACCCAGGACCTGATGCACACCAACAGAGGAGGAGAAGGAGGAGGAGGAGGAGGAGGAGGAGGTGGAGGAGGTGGAGGAAGAGGAAAGAAAAAAAAGAAAAAGAAAAATCACCTTTTTGTAAGTGGCAGACATCTGAATGATCTACATAGTTTGTGTATCATCTTTGTTCTTTTTTTTTTTGTCAGTCCTGGGGCTTGAACTCAGGGCCTCAGCACTGTATTTGGGCTTTCCTCAAGGCTAGCGCTCTACCACTTAAGCCACAGCACCACTTCAGGCTTTTTTCTATGTATGTGGTACTGAGGAATTGAATCCAGGGTCTTCATGCATGCTAGGCAAGCACTCTACCACTAGGCCAAACTCCCGGCCCCCATCTTCGTTCTTTCTGAAAGACCACACCATAAAATTAAGAGCTGGAGAGGTGGGGACTGAGGACAGGGAGGAGGGAGGCTGCCCTCCTCCCCCCCCCAAAAAAAAACAAGTATATACAGCGTTACTGTTGTTTTAGGGTGAAAAATGAGACAGGAGGATATTTTTCACCCTAAAACAACAGTAACGCTGTATATACTTGTTTTTTTTGGGGGGGGGAGGAGGGGAGAAGATAGACGCTGAGTTCATTTATCCTAAACCACATTCCCCAATATTTCTTCATGAGCCACATTTTTCTGCAGTGCTTGGAAGCGTCTGCTGCCATTCCTGGACAAATATTTGCTCTTTTCATGAAAGCGTCCTTGTTTGGGATGGTAGGTTCCCTGGTCCGCTGCTTAGTCTCAATGTTCTGTTTTTTGTTTTTTTTTTTTTAATGTGTGGGCATGTCTGCACCCTAAAAAACTCCCTACAAGTATTTCTGCATAGCCTGGCTTGCCCTGCCTGCCTGCTTCTCATGACAAGGGGAGACGGGCCTGTGGAAAAGCTCAGGCACCTGGGTAGAATTCTGTTTTTTGGTTGTTTTTTTTTTGCCAGTCCTGGGCTTGGGCTCAGGGCCTGAGCACTGTCCTTGGGCTTTCTCAAGGCTAGAGCTCTACCACTTGAGCCTCAGCACCACTTCTGGCTTTTTTCTATGTATGTGGTACTGAGGAATTGAACCTGGGTCTTCGTGCATGCTAGGCAAGCACGCTACCACGAGGCCAAACTCCCGGCCCCCTGAGTAGAATTCTGAACAAGTCATATGTGTCAGGAATAAGGATGGGCACCAATCCATGACTTCCCTGCCCCAGAAGGATGGAAGGATAAAAAGATGGCTGAGCTATGTCAGAAGCTGTTGATAGTAGTTTATTTTATTTTGTTTGTCAATTGTGGGGCTTGAACTCAGGGCCCAGGCATTGTCACCAAGCTCTTTTGCTCAGGTTAGCCCTCTAACACTTTGAGCCACAGTTCCCCTTTCAGCTTTTAAATGGTTCACTTTCCTGCCCAGGGTAGCTTTGAACTTCAGTCCTCACATTTCAGCTTCCTGAGCAGCTAGGATTCCAAACATGAACTCCCAGGACCCAGTCAGCTATTGATTGTTTTATTAACTAGTAAACTAAACAAGGACTGGGGGCAGAAAAAGGGGGGAAGGGGGGGTGGCTCAATCGATAGACTATCTGTAGTTTCAAACCCCAGTGACAGAATTATCACGTGCAACAACTCAGAAACTTTTGAAAAAGAAAGATAACCAAGCCTAGTTACTCAGAAAGCTGCAATCTGAGGATCAGAGGCTACCTGAAGCTGGATAGTCATCAATTCCCATCAAAAAGTCAGAAAGTGGAGATGTTTTCTTGTCCTGGCTGGCTTTGAACTGCAATCCTCAGATTTCAGCCTCCTGAGTAGCTAGAATGACAGGCACAAACCACCTGCTCCAGGCTAATGCAGTCTTTTGGCACAGTAGCTCTGGGTCCCTGCTCACTTGTTCTAACCCCCCCCCCCCCCCCCCCCCGTCCCCAGGCTGAAGGCACCAGGCAAAGCACAAGCTCCTGTCACTTACAAGCAATGAGGAATGAGAGGCAGGCAGCTGCTGGCTTGGACAACTCACATGCTGGCCCCGGGTGTGGATCATGTTTTATTTTGGTTCAGATTTCCAGAAGGGAATTAGCTTTGTGGCAGGCTTAGAGAAGCAGAAAGAAAGCAGAAGAAAGTAAAAAAAGAAAAAAAAAAAAGAATTCTTGTGAGCCAGACTCTGGTAGCTCATGCCTATAATCCAAGCTACGCAGGAGGCTGAGATCTGAAAATCCAGGTTCAAAGCCAGCTGGGACAGAAAAATTCCATGAGATTCACATCTTCAATTAACCACTGAAAAAGCCAGGATTGGGCCAAGAGTTTGGCCTAGTGGTAGAGTGCTTGCCTAGCATGCACGAAGACCTGTGGTTGATTCCTCGGTACCGCATACATAGGAAAAGCCAGAAGTGGTGCTGTGGCTCAAGTGGTAGAGCTCTAGCCTTGAGAAAGTCCAAAGACAGTGCTCAGGCCCTGAGTTCAAGCCCCAAGAGTGGCGCACCTGTGCATGCACGCTCGCACACACACGCAAGCAGACACACACAAAACCAGAAGTAGAGCTGTCACTCAAGTGATAGAGCACAAGCCTCAACCAAAAGAAGCACAGGGACCACCCCCAGATCTGAGCTCAACCACCAATGCAGGCACAAAAATAAAACAAAAATTAAAAAAAAACAAAACAGAAAAAGAAGCTAGGTGCCAGTGTCTCATATTTGCAATCCTAACTACTCAAGAGATTGTGATATGAGGATCATGGTTCAAAGCCCAGGAAGAAAAGTCCCTGAGGATTCCTCTCTCTCTCTCTCTCTCTCTCTCTCTCTCTCTCTCTCTCTCTCTCTCTCTCTCTCTCTCTCTCTCTCTCTCTCTCTCTCTCTCTCTCTCTCTTTCTTTGCCAGTCCTGGGCTTGAACTCAGGGCCTGAGCACTGACCTTGGACTTTCTCAAGGCTAGAGCTCCACCACGTGAGTCACAGCACCATTTTTGGCTCTTTCTATGTATACGGTACCGAAGAATTGAACCCTGGCCTTTCTTGCATGCTGGCAAGCACTCTACCACTAGGCCAAACTCCCGGCCCTCTGGGACTCTTTTCTCCAATAAACCACCAGAAAACCAGAAGTGGTGTTGTGGCTCAAAGTGGTAGAACGCTAGCCTTGAGAACAAAGAGGCTCAGGGACAGTGCCCAGGCCTTGAGTTCAACCCCACGACTGACAATAAAAAGAAAAAAATAAATCAAAATAAAAGAATCACTGTCTGCAATCTGCAATGTGTTCTTGCCGTCTAATACTTCCATTTTTGGGTTGACGTGGTTTCATTTTTTAGTTTAAAAGTAGCCATATAAAGATGTCAATAAGAAATGACCCATATGTCTAGTGTCAAAATAGCCCTTGGAGACATTTAAAAATAAGATACACAGACCATTAGACATTCAAGTAGTACAGAATTGAAAATAGAAAATGTCACCTCTTCCAGCTTGTCCCTTACCTCTCTCCCAAAGCCAGCGACCAAAACAGGTCCTCATTCTCCTTCCAGAAGAGAGAAAAACACATGTGCCAAGACATAGTTCCTTGTACATGCATATGTATGTATGTACCTGAATTTTGCATATATGATGCACGTGCATACATCTTCATGTATTATATCTGCCATCTATGTTCCCTGAGATGCTTGAGCACATGCATTTTTTTGTCTGTTGTGAGGCTTAACCTTAGATGTTGGGAGCCGAGTGTGAGGTCAAGCTGACCCATAGATCGGCATCACTGAGTAAGATAACCACACAAACAAATGAAATGTCATGGAAACAACTTGTCCCGTGATAAATGACGCCATGCTTATGATCTTTGAGCTACTGGCAACTGTATTGTGAATTTCCTGGCCTTATTGTTTCTTGCTTCTCGATTGATTGATCCGAGACTTGATTGTTATTTTGTACAAAAGTAACCTCTGGCAGTTTCCTGCTTTTAGGAGAGTATATAAGACTGAAGCTAGAAATAAACAATGCAGCAGTCTCAAGCTGTAGACCTCCCGACCCCATCTGTTTCTTGTTTTTTTCTTCTCATCCTCACCTCCTAAATCAGGAATCCCGCCTTGCAGCCAGCTGGCTCTGGCACTTAGGGCCTGGGTACTGTCCTTGGACATTTTTGCTCAATGCTGGCAGTCTGCCACTTGAGCCACAGTGCTACTTCTGCTTTTTCTGGGTATGTGATATCAGAATCAAACCCAGGGTTTCGTGCATGCTAGGCAAGCACTCTACCAGTAGGCCACATTCCTGGCCCCTCTTCTTTTTTGAGAGTTTAATTGGAGATAAGAATCCCACCCTCGGGCTGGGAATTTGGCCTAGTGGTAGAGTGCTTGCCTAGCATGCATGAAGACCCGGGTTCGATTCCTCAGTACTATATACATAGAAAAAAGCCAGAAGTGGTGCTGAGGCTCAAGTGGTAGAGCTCTAGCCTTGAGAAAAGTCCAAGGACAGTGCTCAGGCCCTGAGCTCAAGCCCAGGACTGGCAAAAAAAAAAAAAGAGTCCCAACCTCCTGAGCTGCTAGAATTACAGGTGTGAGCAGCCACCAACTGGCTGCTGGCTCATAAGCTGGAAATCCATGGATACAGAACACAATTCCAAGGATCCCGAGCTCCAAGATGCTCCTGGATCTTTAGAAGTGACTTTTATAGTAAGTAGGGAGGTGAAGATGATTTTTATTCTTTTTCAGTGTTAGGGATGGAACCCAGGTTTATGTGCGTGCGTGCGTGCGTGCATGCGTGCATACGTGTGTGTGTGTGTGTGTGTGTGTGTGTGTGTGTGTGTGTGCCAGTCCTGGGGCTTGAACTCAGGGCCTGAGCACTGTCCTGGGGCTTTCTCAAGGCCAGAGCTCTACCACTTGAGCTACAGCACCACTTCTGGCTTTTTCTATGTATATGGTACCGAGGAATTGAACCCAGGGCTTTGTGCATGGCTAAGCAAGCACTCTACCACTAGGCCACACTCCAGTCCAGAGCCCAGGATTTTATGTGTACTCCTGGGACTCACTCTAGCCTACCTTAGACTTTCTTTTTAAACGTTATTTTATTGACAAGGTAACATATAGAGGGGTTACAGTTACATTCATCAGGTATGGGTACATTACTTCTTGAACATCAATACCCCTTCTCCTGTTTTCCTCCCACTTTCCTTACCCCCAGCCTCTACATTTGACATTTAAAAGTTGTCCCATTCACATTTTCAAAAAGGAGAGCTGAAACCTGGACTTGGTAGCTCATGCCTGTAATCCTACTTTCTCATTTTCTTCTTTCTTTCTTTCTTTCTTTCTTTCTTTCTTTCTTTCTTTCTTTCTTTCTTTCTTTCTTTCTTTCTCCAGTCCGGGGGCTTGAACTCAGGGCTAAGCTGCTGTCCCTGAGTCTCCGTATGCTCAAGGCTAGCACTCTACCATTTGAGTCACAGCCACACCACTTCCGGATTATTATTTTTTTTTCTGGAAGTAGAGTTTCATGAACTTTCCTGCTCAGACTGGCTTTGAACTGTGATCCTCAGATCTCAGCCTCCTGAGTATCTAGGAGGACAGGAGTGAGCCAGTGGCACAGGTCCTGCATCAATGATTTTGAAGGTCAGGGTTTGAGGGAGAAAAGTGTGAGAGACTCCACCTCGAAAATAACCAGCAACAAGTAGGACTAGAGGTGAAACTCAAATGGAGAGTGCCAGCTCCTCAAGAAAACCAGTTAATGGTGAGGGCATGAGTTCAAGTCCTGGTAGTAACAAAGAAAGATAGGAAAGAAAGAATACTGGCTTGGAGCAAAAATAAAACAAAAAAGCCAAAAAACCCTTGATGGCAGCTCCCAGCCTCTGAGTTTAAGCCTGGCGCAAAACAAACTTTTCTGCCACCAGAAAAGTTACGTTTAGCCAGGCATTGCTGGCTCATGTTTGCAAATTCTAGCTACTCAGGAGTCTGAGATCTGAAGATCACAGTTCAAAGCCAGCCTGGGAAGGAAAGTCCATGTGACTCTTTTCTCCAAGTAATCACTCCCAGCCCGTCAGTGAGACTCTTCTCTCCATTAACCATCAGAAGACTGGAAGTGGAGGGGCTGGGAGTTTGGCCTAGTGAGAGAGTGCTTGCCTAGCATGCATGAAGACCCAGGTTCAATTCCCTGGTACCACATACATAGAAAAGCTGGATCTGGTGCTGTGGCTCAAGAGGTAGAACACTAGCCTTGAGGAAAAAGCCCAAGGACCGTGTTCAGGCCCTGAGTTCAAGCCCCAGGACTGGCAAAAAAACAAAAACAAAAAATCTGGAGGTGGAGTTTTGGCTCACATAATAGAGCACTAGCCTTGAGCAGAAAAAAAAAAAAAAAAAACCCAAGGGACAGTGTTCAGTCCAGGAGTTCAAGCCCCATGACTGGTACACACACACACACATTAAATTTACTCTTCTCGATGGTAAATAATGAGACCAGAGTTTTTCAGAAAAGGAGATGAAGGTTCATTAATTTTATTTTGTTTTTTGTGGGTCATGGGGCTTGAACTCAGCCTGGGCCCTGTCCCTGAGCTCTTCAGCTCAAGGCCACTGCCCTACCCTTAAGCCAAGCCCCACTTCCCATTTTCTGGAGGTTAACTGGAGATAAGAGTCTCAGGTCTTTTTGTGCCTGGGCTGGCTTTGAACCTTGATCCTCAGATTTCAGCCTCCTGAGGTGCTAGGATTACAGGTGTGAGCCACTGCGCCTGGCTTGAAGGTTCATTAATTTTTTTCAGTAAAAAAGGAGTTGTGAAGCTACTCTCTCCCTGTCCTATTGTGGGAGCAAGGGTGAGGGACAGTTCTCAGAGAAAAACCCAGGAGCTGGTCTCTGGATGCATGGGCTGAGGCGGGCAGGGGAGGTGGCCTTGGGCTGGGTCATTCCTTTTGATATTTTGTTGTTCTGTCTCCAGAGTTTGTTTTGTGCTGTTCCAAATGTTCCTGCCTGCCTTGGTCAGTGAGCTAAGGAGAACAGGGTGGTGACCTTGCCTGGAACTATGAGGACATTCTTGCCTATTCTTAACTATAAGGACATTCCTGTGAGCATGGGAGACAGCAAGCAGAGAAAAGAAAAGAAAAGAAAAAAAACTAACCTGTCTCTTTTTTTGTGGTACTGAGGAATTGAACCTGGGCCTTCATGCATGCTGGGCAAGCACTCTACCACTAGGCCAAACTCCAAGGCCCCAATCTCTCTCTCTTTGTTTGTGGGGGGCAGTCATGGGGCTTGACTCAAACTGTCTGGACACTTTGTGCTCAAGGCTAGCACTCTACCACTTGAGCCACAGTGCCACTTCTGGCTTTTTCTTAGTATGTGATACTGAGGAATTGAACCCAGGGCTTTGTGCATGCTAGCCGAGCACTCTTATCACCAGGCTACACTCCCATCCCCCCAATCTTTTTTAAAACTCCTGAAGCTGAAAGCAATCTGATTGGTGATTGAGCTAAAACTCCAAGTATGGCCAATTTCCGAATCTGTTCCTATGACACTGTTACTCTCCCCCAAAACTGTCTTCTTTGCACAAACGCGTGCATTCTTTCTTTATTCAAGGGGTGCTGCTTAGTAATTTATTTGTAACTCTGATGCTCAGATTTTGGCCCCACTTAGGAGTCTTTCGGCGTGAGTCCTGTTGGCTGGCTTCCGTGTCCTTCCAGCTTGTTCCCCTTTACTCTTTGAACATTTCCTAACTTTCTCATGTCCCCAAACTCACCTCCCCATTTTCCCCCATCTCCTGCTCCCAGAAATCTGTTTTCTGGAAGGAGAAGGGTGGGCACTTCTGTAGGTGGGAGCTAACCCCTCACCTCCAAGTGACCCCCTCCCCCTGTCCCTCCTCCCGTCCTCCCTAGCCCCCTTCCCTCCTTCCACTCTGATTTCTAGGAGGCAGGGCCGGCCAATGGCAGAGGCGATGCTCTGCTGTTGCCATGGAGACATGCTGGGCTGCAGAGCGGAAGGAGGTGGTGACGTCACCCCAGGAGCAAGTGCAGCCACTACATCCTGGTCTTAAGCCGGGCTGCGGGGCACTGAGAGCCATCTCCAGCCACCCTGCCTGCCAGGCTGTCACCCACCACACTCTGGTGACAGAAGCCCTCGGGAGATCAGATCCACTGAGCTCTTGGGCCGTCAGGGCACAGTGAAGACCTTTAGGAAGCTCCCTGCGGAGAGAAGGAGCTGCGTGGACATCATTCCTGGTGTAGCTCTGCCCCGGACTTGGGAGGCACGGATCAACTCCGACCCAGCTCCACCTCTGCTTCCCTGGAGGTCGGTGAGTCCCTGGGAATCCTCCAGACTGCTCTCAGGAAGGAGGACTGAAGGCCCAGCACGGTAGCATAGCCCTGTGGACAGGGGCTCGAAATCCCCTTGTCTGAGTTGGACAAATTGTCGCCTCCCTCTGTGAGGCCTCATTTCTCACCTAGCCTTAGGAAAGAGATCGGGGGGCACGCTGGATCAGTCAGGAGATTCCCGTGGCACCTCAACTTCCTACCAGAAGGCATACAAGATTCTCAAAGAGCTGGGCAGGATGCTGTTCGGGGTACAGGACATTGCGTTGTTGGAACACGGCTGCAAGGCCTTGGAGGTGGACAGTTACAAGTCTCTGATGATCTTGGGGATCCCAGAAGACTGCAACCACGAGGAATTTGAAGAGATCATCCGGGCACCCCTCAAACCTCTGGGCAAGTTCGAAGTGGCTGGGAAAGCTTTCCTGGAGGAACAGGGAACCAAGGCGGCCATCGTGAGGCTAGCCAAGGAACTGGACCACGACATGGTCCCCCGGGAGATCAAAGGCAAAGGCGGGGTATGGAAAGTGGTCTTCATGCCCCCGAGACAGGACATTGAATTCCTGATGAAGCTCAACCTGTTCCTGCAGAGTGAGGGCAGGACCGTGGAAGACGTGGCCCGGGTCCTGAGGCAGGAGCTGTGCCCCACCATGACAGATCTCAGAGAGCCAGCCACCAGGCCCTACTGCCAGCCACCGCCACCTCAGGCCAGCCCCAAGGCGGGGGCCACTGTCAGGGTGGACACGGGTGACAAGGACAGCAAGGCTGGAGACAGCAGGAGGAGCAAGAAGAAACCCAAGAAGAACCGTCGACGGCACCAGGCCGCTGACAAAAAGCAGTGAGGTGACATGGGGGGGGGTTGGGGAGGGGGAAGCCATCTGGGGGGCTGTGGGAGGGCAGTGGGGGTGACAGTGGCCTGGTGTGGATGGGGAAGTTGTGGGGTGTGGCTGAGTGTGTGTGGCCACCCTGAGGTTGAGTGCTGCCCCCCTTCCTTCTTTCCTTCCTCCCGTGGTGAATATTTACTGCGCTGCCAATCTGTTTCTTTGAACCTCTGCTTTTGTTATAAGAAGTGGTGATGGCTGTGTCACTTGGGGGTCCTAGGGGAGTCCATGTAAGTAAGAGCAAGCACATCTGATTGAGTACGGCTGTCTGTCCAGCCTTCCATCCCTCAGCCAGCCCCCACCCACCCACGACCCCTCCCTCCACCCCTCCAGCCATCTACCCACCATTTCCTGAATCACATACGAGGTGTCGCTCACTGAGAATTCGGCAGGGGGGGAGCCGCCCGGGCCTCGCCCTGAAGCCGCCCTGTGCGGCCCCTGTGCCCGCGCAGGCCTTGGCGTTACCTGCACGCAGCTGATGGAGCCTTGGGCAGAACAAGCGGAATAGAGCTGGGTCCTAAAGCCACCGTGTGTGGAGGACACCCTGCGTGTGTGCGTGGCCGCGGGCGAGGGAGTGGGGCTCCCTTCTCGGCAAGGACGGGGTCCCGGAGACCCCCCAGGACAGCTGCTCACCTGGAGCCACAGCCCCGCCCCCTCGGCCCCGCGCAGCCGCAGTGCAGAGCCAGGCCGCGGGACGGCGCATGCGCGCGCGTCGGCCGTTACCATGGAGACCCCCCCCCCGCCGAGCTGGCCTCACGCAGGCGCACCTAGAACCCTTAGGTGGGAGGGGAGCAAGAAGCTCAAGGGCAGCGCCCAGGCCGAGTTCAAGCCCCGGGACCGACCGGCGAAGGGGAAAAGAAGCAGCGGCAGCAGCGGAAGGAGAGGCAGCCGGTGCTGGGCCGCCGCTGTGTCCCGGGGAGCTGAGGATCGAGACTGCTCCGGGAGCGTGGCTCGAGCGGTCGAGCGCCAGCCTGGTGGGAGGGGGGGCAGCCCCCCACCCTGTGCACCCAGCAGGCCTGGCACGGAACCGGCACCCGTGGGTTGGTGAGAGCCAAGGATCCCGGCTTGAGTCCACTTCCCAAGCCGGCTGGCATCACCTCCTGCACGTGCTTTGCTTGGTGTCACGGCTGGATCAAGCTTTTCCTGACACCCTCCCGCTCCTAGACAGACAGCTGCACTTCTTGCAAAAAAGTCAAGAAGTTTCCCCGCTCTTTCTGGGCCTTGTCCATTCTCAGCCCTGGGCAGACCACACCCACAGAGCCTTCTGGTGCCGTGTGCCTTGTGCTAACACTGTCTGAGCCTGCTTAACTGGCACACAGCGCCCCCCCTCCTCCCCACCCTGCATATTTGCTGGTTGCATGAATTTCCTCCTTCAAAGCATCTTTGTTGTCTAATAAGGGACAGTGTGACATTTCTTATCCTCTTCTAACAGAGGACAGTGGGCTTTTTCCCCCACTTAGGGCGACCTTTGGCGCCTCTACTTGTGAGAATCAACGTGAACAGGTGTAAATATTATCCAGGAAACTGAATAACCCACCACTTCCAGCTGGAGAACTTTCTGAGCCAGCGGAAGCGTCGGGGAACTGCAGTACGTGCGGGCGGGCACACGCAGGGGATTGTGTAAAACACGTATCTGTTGAAAAGTGACTCACCTGAGTGAGATGTCAGTAGTACAGCAAATGTCAAATAAAAACCTACAAGTCAGTCGGATGTGCTGACTGGCCGGTCTGGCGGTAAAGTCCCTGCTGCTCAGAAGGCAGAGGCAGGAGGATCCAGCCCTGGAAACCAGCCAGGGAAAGTTAATGGGGAGACTCTCTTAAAAACACAAGAGCCTGGGGTTGGGGTTCAAGCCAGAGAGCACTTGCCAAGCAAGTGTGACCCCCTGTGCCCAGCACCGAGAAAGAAGAAAAGCTGGGACTGGTTTTCCTAAGCCCTGCATTTTGCTTTAGGAAGTGGGTTTAGCTACATTCTACTGTGTAAATATAAACGCAATAAATGTGTGCTGTTGAGCCTGTGGCCTGTTCTTTACTGAATTAGGGAAAGGGGGGGGTGGACCCCATCTCAAATTTAATTCAGGTAGAATCAGCCTGGTGCGGTGGCTCACGCCTGTAATCCTAACTACCCAGGAGGCTGAGATGGGAGGATCACAGTTCAAAGCCAGCCTGGGCACTAAAGATTGTGGGACTCTTATCTCCTATGAACTACCAGAAAACCTGAAGTGGTGCTGTGGCTGAAGAGCTTAGGGAAGTACCCAGGCCCAAAGGTCAAGTCCCATGACCGGCCGGAAAAAGAAAAAGCATCATAGTCTGAACAAGAGCTAGTCCACCCTGTCCTCAGCTCGGCCCCCTCCGCATCCTGGTAGCTATGGAGACAGCAGATCTGCTGAGGAAGGCCGGGGGCCCAGCCCCCAGGATGAGGCCCAAGGGAGGAGGAAAGGTTTGCTGAAGGTTCATGAGCAGCTCAGCAAAAGCACAAACAACCTCACCCAAAATCCTCACCAGGGGCAGGGGAGCCCCAGCTGCTCCTACTCCACCCCCCCATTTCCGTCTCTGCTCCCAGTCTCTCTAAACATCTGCCTCGGGCCTTCTTGAATTCCATAAAAAATCACTCTCGGAGCCAAATAAAATGTCATGGTCATTTTTATCCTGGTGCAAGAATCCTGCCTGCATTCACTTGGATTTTGTGACATTGAAAAACATGATCATCAGAGCCGGGCATGAGGGCTCACGCCTGTAACCCCAGCTACTCAAGAAGATGAGATCGAGGATCAAGGTTCAAAATATCTGTGAGATTCTTTTTTCCAGTCCTGGGGCTTGAGCTCAGGGCCTGAGCACTGTCCTTGGACTTTCTCAAGGCTAGAGCTCTACCACTTGAGCCTTAGCACCACTTCCGGCTTTTTTCTATGTATGTGGTACCGAGGAATCAAACCCGGGTCTTCGTGCATGCTAGGCAAGCACTTTAACCACTAGGCCAAACTCCTGGCCCCATCCATGAGATTTTCTCCAGTGAACCACCAGAAAACTGGAAGTGGTGCTGTGGCTGTGATTCAAGTGGTAGGACAGTAGCCTTGAGCTGAAGAGCTCAGGGACAGCACCCAGGCCCAGAGTTCAAGCCCCACAACCAAAAAAATCCTTTAGGCCTCCATGCATTTGGCTCACAACTGTAGCTTGAACATAAGAGCTCAGGGACATCGCCTAGGCTGTTCCAAGGACCAACACACATACACACACACACACACACACACACACACACACACACACACACACGCACACTATGATTTACAGCTGTGCTTCATTATACCATAGATTTTTCTTGGTAAATTAATGGATGTAATTAGTAGTAATTTGCGAGGCTTGAACTCAGGGTTTGGGTTCTGTCCCTGAGCTTTTCTGCTCAAGGTTAGGACGCCACCACTTTGAGCCATAACTCCACTTGCAGTTTTCTGGTGGTTCCTTGGAGACAGAGGTTCATGGGGACCTTTCTACCTGGGCTGGCTTTGAAATGTGATCCTCACATCTCAGCCTCCCGAGTAGCTAGTTTACATGCTTGAGCCACCAGCATCTGACCAGCCAATGTAATTCTTTTTTTTTTTTTTTTTTTTGCCAGTCCTGGGCTTGAGCTCAGGGCCTGAACACTGTCCTTGGACTTTCTCAAGGCTAGAGCTCTACCACTTGAGCCTAAGCACCACTTCCGGCTTTTTTTCTATGTATGTGGTACTGAGGAATCAAACCTGGGTCTTTGTGCATGCTAGGCAAGCACTTTAACCACTAGGCCAAACTCCCGGCCCAGTCGATATAATTCTACACTCTGAAAAACTCTCTTCTGGAACAGAGGTGGGCAGGGCAAGGGGCAGAGTTAAGGCTTCTTGAAGTAGCAATCCCTCAATCCCTAGAAAAGCTCAGGCTTGCTAGGAAAATGGTGTTTTTTTTTGTGTTTTTTTTTTTTTACAGTTGTTGTTTTACCACTGAGTCACCTCTGCAGCCCACTTGCTTTTTATTTTGTTTCTTAAAAAACATAGATTCCTTGGGTCCCGGAGTTTCCTAGGTACCATATACATAGAAAAACCGGAAGTGGTGCTGTGGCTCAAGTGGTAGAGCTCTAGCCTTGAGAAGGCCCAAAGACAGTGCTCAGAACCCGAGTTCAAGCCCTGAGACTGGCACAAATACCAAAAAAAAAAAAAAATTAGATTCTACCATTGCCTGGCCATTGGGCCTTGAGTGAGTGGTTTTATTTCCTTGGACCTCCCGCTCCCCATTTGAGTAATGGCACCCAAACTCTTAGGTGTCCCGTGTGGCAGCAAGGATTTTGAGAGTTAATTCATCAACAGCTCTGGCATGGTGCGTAGCCATTTCTCTCTAGGTCTTAGCAATTTCTCTCTCAGCTTGCGTTCGCCTCAGTCTTCTCCAGTCTTTTTCACAGCTGCATAGTATTTCTCCAAAAGAATAGACCAGAACACGGAGTCAGTCCTTTGATGAACATATAGCTTCATGCATCTGCTCAGCCAACATTGATGGAGCCGGGCTCCATGAGACCTTGGACCCCCCTTTCTCTATCCCCGAATATGGACATATGAATGGAATTGCAAAAACGCTGCCCCAGTGGCCGCCCTTGAAACAAGGCCCTGGTGGTTGTTCAAGCACGTGGGTGTGGACAGGGTGGGTGTGGACGGGGTGGCCTGGCTCGGGGAGGTGCTGACGTGGGCCTGCAGGGCTAACCTAGAAAGCTGGGCCCCCGAGAGGCCCAGGGCTCAGCCACACCCGGGGGTGGGGAGGGGAGCAGGGCCAGCTCCCCCGGAGTGGACGGTGCCCCTGTCAGTCTTCCCCTGTCCCAGAGTGTAAGAGGAGAAGGAGGAGGTGGGCCTAGCTGGGGAGGGAGGCTGGGAGGAACCGCCCAGCGCTGGCTAAGGTCAGCGGGGAGGGGGTGGCCGCCAGCCCAGGGGGCGGGAGACCCTTCTGGGGGCCGGGCTAGGCCTGCCAGCCTCTCCAGCTCGGCCATATTTGAGCAGCCACGCTGAGCCGTCTTTGTCCTCCTCGTCTCCCAAGTTCCAGCCGCCTGGGGAGGGGGCCTGGCCGGGACCTCTCTGTCCCTGCACCCCCCAACCTTCGGAGCCTCAGGTTCTCAGGTTTCCAGCTTGGCTTGGGACTGTACTGGCAGTAAGCGGTGTGGGGGGGCCGGGCAGCGACTGGCAGCAGGCCTTGGGGTGTGTGTGCAGTATACTGGGGACCCCGTCCTCCTCCCGGACTTGGTCAAGACTGTGTCAGGGGCAGCAGAGGTTAGGGGGAGTCGAATTTTCCTCCCTGCACACCCCCCAGTCTGGTGGCTGAGGGAGGGGCCCCATCCATCTCTACTGCCAGGCCCAGCCTCGCAGGGGCCGCCTGGCCTCCCGGCCTCATCCGTGGCCATGGAGATCTTGAAGACCCTGGAGAAGAGCCATGTGGGGGGCTGGTTCCCCTGGGGCTTCCTGCCCTGCCCCGACAGCCTCATCCTGTGGAGCGTCCCCGACGTGTGCAGGGACGTGGACCTGGACGTGCTGGTGGACGCCCTGAAGCCCGTGGGGCCCTTCAAGAAGATCGGGAAGGTGTTCCGCAAGGAGGAGGACTCGACGGTGGGCATGCTGCAGATCGGGGACGGCGTGGACCCCCTGCTCATCCCGCGCCAGGTGCGCCTGGCCGGCGGCGTCTGGAGGGTCCTCTCCAAGCCGGCCACCAAGGAGGCCGCCTTCCGAGAGCGCCTGCTGCAGTTCCTGCAGGAGGAAGGCCGCACCCTGGACGACGTGGCTCGCATCCTGGACAAGAGCACCCCGCACCCGCCCCAGCCCCCCAAGAGGAGCACGCGGCCCCCCGCGCGCCGCAGGCGGGTCCAGCAGGCCGTGCCCCCGCCGGCCCGGCTGGTGGTGGGCACCTTCGACAGCAGCGGTGCCAGCGACAGCGACCCAGGCGACCTGGACGCGGCCGTGGCCCCCGGGCGTCTGCGCACACGCCGCATGCCCGTCAGCTACCTGGGCAGCAAGTTCCTGGGCAGCGACCTGGAGAGCGAGGACGACGAGGAGCTGGTCCAGGCCTTCCTGCGGCGAGGGGAGAAACAGCCCAGGGCGCCCCCCGCCCGCGGCCGCCCTGGCCACCTGCCGGTGCCCATGTTCCAGAACCTGGGGCCCCAGGTGTCCAAGGCCGACAGATGGCGTCAATATGTCAGCCAGGT
The DNA here is from genome assembly GCF_031878675.1 of Megascapheus bottae. Lineage (NCBI taxonomy): Eukaryota > Metazoa > Chordata > Mammalia > Rodentia > Geomyidae > Megascapheus > Megascapheus bottae. The sequence continues at coordinate 4,282,146 of NC_143539.1, forward strand.
GTCCTGGGGGAAACTGAGGCAGAGGGTGAAGGGCTGGACCCCAAGACCCGGGGTGGAAGAGGCCCGGGCCCCCCGGGCCTTGACCCCAGCAGCTGTAGGGGGAGACGGGGGTTCCTCCCAGAGCAGCAGCCCCAGCCCTGGAGGGAACGGCCTCCCTGTGGGAAATGGGGGTGCTGACAGATGGGCGGGGCCCTCCACCAGGTGTTGGAGACCCAGGTGGGTCTCCATCCGGCTTCCCAGGAGGGAGGCAGGGCTTGGGGATCCCGAGGTGGACAGCCCTGCCCCAGAGGAGACAGATGATCAGAGGGAAGAGGCCGGAGGCAACGAGAGGGCAGAGGCCGGCGATAATCAGAGGGAAGAAGCCATAGGCGGTCAGGGAGTAGAGGCTGCAGAGATCCAGGGGGCGGAGGCCCCAGCCGGCCAGAGAGCCCAGGCTGCTGACCATCGGAGGGCAGAGGTCATAGCTGACCAGGAGGCAGAGGCATCAGCTGGGCAGAGGGCAGAGGCTGCAGCTGGTCAGAGTGATCAGAGGGCAGGGGCAGCTGCGAATCCCAGTGCGGAGGCCGGAGCCCAGGCTATCCAGGAAGCTGAAGCTGTGGTTGGCTCTGAGGCTCCCGAGACAGCCAGATCTAGAACCCGCAAACCGGCCAAGACAGTGAGGTTCCAGACCCCAGGCCGTTTTTCATGGTTTCGCAAGTGTCGTAGAGCCTTCGGGCACAGGCCTCGCCTGCCAACCCTACCCAAAAGAGTCCCCAGGGCAGGCGAGGCGAGGAGCCTCAGGGTGCTGAGGGCAGAGGCCAGAGCCGAGGCAGAGCAGGAAGCCCAGCTGTGAGCCCTACGGGCTGCCCCTCCCCAGGCTCTGAGAGCTGGGAAAAGGAGGGCGGCAGATGGGCAGGCAGTCCCAGCCATATCTCCACCCTAACAATTTTGTTTTATGTATTTAGCAGTATAATTTTTTTTCAATATTGACTTACAGCATCCCAGAAAATGGAAAGGAAGGAAGGAAGGAGGAAAGGAGGAAGGGAAAGGAATAAACCAGGACAGGCACTATTAGCTCACGCCTGTAATCTCAGCTACTCAGGAGGCTGAGATCTGAGAATCACGGTATGACAGTCCCGGAGACTCAGTATCCAATTAACCACCCAACAGTCAGAAGTAGAGCTGTAGCACAGGTGGTAGAGCACTAGCCTTGAGTGGAAGAGCTAAAGGACAGTGTCCAGGTGGTGAGTTCAAACCCCATAGTGGACACAAAGTGAGATAGCAGGATTGCATCCCTTGACTTTGGACTCTCTGATGCAAACTTTTAATCCCACCCCCTGGGGATCTCTTTTGTGCCTTTATACCCACGTAGACTGCCTTGCCCCTTGAACTTGCAAAGGGCTCAAACCAACATGCAAATAAAAACACTTACAAGTTGATTTCTTGGCTTCTGATTTGCCTTGCTCTCAAGGGACCTGTGTTTACACTGTCACTCTGTTACCTTTCCTCTCCCCCGCCCCCTCCCCCCAGAGTTGTGAGATTGGAGGGGTTAGGGTCTGAAGTCTGCACACAACCTTGATTTTGGATATGGAAGTCTGTAGAAAAATCCTCTGGGAAATGCACTTAAAGCACAGGCTCTGGGCGTTCTTGGTGTTTGAGGTGTACCAGGGATACCTTCCAGGCCCCAAGTTCAAGCCTCATGGCTGTCCAAAATAAAAACAGCTATGATCACACACCTGTAATCTTGTAATCCTAGCTACTTATGGGGCTGAGAACTAAAGGATCATTGTTCAAAGTTAGCCTTGACAAAAAAATCTGTGTGACTTCATCCCCAGTGAATCAACAAAAAGCAGGGTTTGGCCTAGTGGTAGTGCTTGCCTAGCATGCATGAAGACCCACGTTTGATTCTTCAGTATCACATATATGGAAAAAAGCCAGAAGTGGTACTGTGGCTCAAGTGGTAGAGCTCTAACTTTGAGGAAAGCTCAAGGGCAGTGGTCAGGCCCTGAGTTCAAGCTCCACGACTGGCAAGAAAAAAAAAGTTATGCATAGTTCAGGTAAAGAGTACATTTTTTTTTTTCTTTTGCCAGTCCTGGGGCTTGAAATCAGGGCCTGGACACTGTCTTTGGGCTTCTTTTGCTCATGGCTAGTGCTCTACCACTTGAGCCACATTGCCACTCCTGGTTTTCTGGTGGTTCATCGGAGATAAGAATCTCTCATGCCAGGTACCAGTGGTTCATTCCTGTAATCCTAGCTAGGCAGGAGGCTGAGATTTGAGGACCGTAGTTTGAAACCAGCCTGGGCAGGAAAGTCTGTAAGCCTCTTATCTAGCCTTAAATGAAAAAAGTTCATGGATAGCATCCAGGCCTAGAGTTCAAGCCCCAGGACCAGGGGAAAAAAGAGTCACATGGACTTTCCTGCCCCAGCTAACCTCGATCCTCAGATCTCAGCCTCCTAAACAGGTAGGATTTTAGGTGAGAGCCCAATCAACAAACAGTACAATGTTTTGGATGTCACCCCTTCCCTTGTTCTCCTCCAGTTTTTCCTCCCATCAAGGTGTACAGTTCATTTTCTCTTCGTTTTGGCCGGTTGTAGGGCTTGGACTGTGAGCCTGGGTGCTGTCCCTGAGCTCTTCGGCTCAAGGCTACCGCCCTACTCCTTGAGCCACAGCCCCACCTCCCCTTTTCTAGTGATTCATTGGAGTCTCAAGATCTTTAGTGCCCAGGCTGGGTTTGAACTGTAATCCTCAGATCTCAGCCTCCTGAATAGCTAGGATTATAGGTGTGAGCCACCATGCCTGGCTTTGTACAGTTCATTTTCAACAAAGATTTTTATTTTTTCTGTCTTGTTGGAACCCAGAACTCCACCATTTGAACCGGGTTCTCAGTCCTTTTGTACTGTCTTTATGGCTAGGCCTTAGTACTTTCTGCCCTTCAACTTATCCTTCTGCCTCTGCCTCTCAAGTAGCTAGGATTACCGGTGTTACTAAAGCCCAGCAAGTGTCACCTTTAAGGCAGGCAGAGTCCCAAGCTAGCGTAGGTCCAGGCCGAGGGAAGATTTACGTCAAGTTGGAGAAGGGCCTGGGGCTCAGGGAAGGAGAAAGCAGGAGTTCTGCGCGCCCTCTGGTGGCAGCTAGCAGAAGTGCAGCCCAGAGTCTGAGTCTCAGATACTGCGCATACATCTAGGACTCTCTCCTCTCCCTCCCTCCCTCCCCTCCCTTCCTTTGTATCTAGTTTTGGTTGGTCCTGGGGCTTGAACTCAGGGCCTGAGCTCTTCAGTTCAAGGTAGCGCTCTACCACTTTGAACCACAGCTCCACTTCCAGTTTTCTGATGGTTCACTGGAGATGAGTCTCTTGGAGGGGCTGGAGAGTAGCCTAGTGGGTGCTTGCCTAGCATGCACAAATCCCCGGGTTTGACACCGATACCACGTGCACAGAAAAAAAGCCAGAAGTGGCTCAAGTGGCCAAGTGCTAGCCTTGAGCTAAGTGTTCAAGGACAGTACCCGGGCCCTGAGTTCAAGCCCCAGGAGTGGCAAAGAAGAAGTAATGAAGGAAAGAAATTAAGAAGAAAAAGAAAATGTCTCATGGGCTTTCATGCCTAGGCTGGTCTAGGCCTCCTGAGTAGGCAGGACGACAGGATGAGCCACCGTGCCTGGCTTAGCACCACCTGTCTGTCTTGACTGAAAACCAGCCTTCCTCGGTCAGGATCAACCCAACCACCACTGCCTGTCACGAGATTAAAACTACAAAACGCGTGGTGGGGGGCCTGCTTGTCTTGTTTCAGAAGGGGGACGGTTGGGGACTGGAGGACCCAGGCCCGGGAGGGGCTGACAGGGGGGAAATAGACCTGGACTGGGCTCACCTCATCCTCCCCTCCCAACCTCCCAACCCCCAGATATCACACTTGGAGCACAGCCAAGCACACTCAGGGGCTCCTCCTCCCTCCACACCCCAGGACACCCAGCAAAACCCAGGTAAGATTAAATTCTCTTGGTGGTACCAGGGTTTGAACTCAGGACCTTATGTTTGCTACACAGGTGCTCTACTACTTAAGCCATGCCCGGTGTCCTTTATTACTAATTTTTGTTTTAGTTGAATGAAACAGGTTTTTTCTTTTTTTTGGTCAGTCCTGGGCTTGAGCTCAGGGCCTGAGCACTGTCCTTGGACTTTCTCAAGGCTAGAGCTCTACCACTTGAGCCTCAGCACCACTTCTGGCTTTTTTTCTATGTGTGGTACCGAGGAATCGAACCCAGGCCTTCGTGCATGCTAGGCAAGCACTCCACCACCAGGCCAAACTCCCGGCCGAAACAGGATTTCTTATTCTTGCAGTGGCCTGCCTGATCACGATCCTCCTATTTACACGTCTGGGGTAGCTGGAATGACAGGCACATGTTCCAGGACCAGCCTATTGGTATTATATTTTTGCCCAGGTTGGCCATGCATCTCTGCCTCCCAAGTTCACAGGTGTGCACTGGGGCTGCCCCCGGCTGTGTGGGTGTGAGGGGTGTGCCCGGCCCATGAAGCTGTGTTTGGGATGTGTGTGGCCGTCCCGCAGGCTGGGCCTCTGGGGGCAGTAGATGGAATGAGTGGTCCAGTCCCCAGCCAATGGGGTTTGAGTCAGACCAGACTGGTTCAGAGCTCACTGCTGTGTGTGACTCACCCTGGGATGCGGGAAAATCGCCTCGACTGGCACTGGAGCAGCGGGCGCTACAGTACTATGACCATGCAGGAGGTGCCCCACAACTGCCCATGTAGCGGGGATGCCCTCCCCGCTGGGCCCGCCTGTCCTGGGCCACCAGCAATCCTGGGGCGCCACCTTGTGGGGATACCAGGCTCTGTCATGCATGGCCCAGAGACGGCCACCTTGTGTCCCCACATTCCTTCCTTCCCGGAGCTCTACCGTCCCCATCCTGCTGGGGCTCAGAGCTCTCCTCCTGCCTCTGAGAAGCCTGGATGGTGGAGGCAGGAGGCCCAGCCTTGGAGGCGGGGCTGGCTGAAGCCCAGCAGCGGCGCTCAGGACCTCCACTGTCCTGCCCTGCTGCTCTGGGGAGACCCACAGCTCACGTCTGCTCTGATGGGCAGTAGATAGCAGGACCCAGCTTAGGAAGGGTCTGCAGGGGGTCACTTCAGCAATGGCCTCGCCGCCCATGGGGTCTCGTGTGGAGGGGCCTCTCCATCCCCTGTCCAAGTACAGCCCCCAGGTGTGTCCTGCCCACTCTCTAGGTGGGGATCTGCCCCACTCCCCCATACCCAGGGAGGCAGCAGGCAGGGCTGAGGTCCCACCCCGGAACCCCCTTTCAGCAGCCAGGGCCTTATGGGACCAGGTGACTTACAATAATGACTTTATTTTAACATATTTAATTACAGACATAAAACAGCTGGGGGAGGGGTGGGCCTGGCCTGGCCCCCCTCGGGCTACCAGGAGGCAGGGTGCAGGCTAGGCCTCCCTGATGACCCTCTTCCTAGGGTCTTCCTATGGCAAGGCCCTATTGCTTTAGTGGGGAGGAGCCATGCAAATGAAGGGGCGGGGAACCCTCCTGGCCCCGCCCCAGGACGGCCTGCCTCCAGAATGCCTGGCTGTGTCCCTCTGAACCCCAGCTGGGGCACCCCCTTCCTGCCTGTCCAGGGAACAGCCACTCTGGGCAGCCCTGCTCCTCTCTGCCCACCCCCTCTGCAACCTAAAGAGGAATAAATACAAACTTTACAAAGTAAAAGGGGGTCCCACGCTGCCCAGGGCGGAGCCGCTCAGGTGCTGGTTGCGGGGTGCTGGCCTGGGCACACCCCGCCTCACATCATCCCCAGCTGCAGCAGCGTGTTGGCGTAGGCCATGGGCTTGACGTTGGGGTGAGGCTGGAGGAGGAGTGGGGGCCGGGTCAGGAGGTGCTGGGCGTCACGCCCTCACCCCCTGGAGCTGGACTCACCACTGCTGTGAACTGGTGGAACTGGGGCCTCAGGTCGGAGCCCCGGAGGTGAATGTAGGAGGCTTTGTTCCCCATCTGGTCGCTGTGGGGACAGGAGTAGAGGGGTGCTCAGGGAGGGGAAAGGCAGGAGAGGGGAGGAGGGGACTGGAGGGGCCCTGTGCCGGATCTGATCCCACCACCATTCTGGCCATCAGGGAGGAGGAATGTCGGGATTTCCTTCCAGAAGCATCCCCAGGCACCCGAAGGAGGTGTGACCGAGGGGGTGGAGGGCGGTGAGGATGGTCTGCCTCCATGGGGAACCCCAGAGAAGCAAGTGCCCGTGGCACGCACCAGTAGTTGGGGGCGGAGAAGACGGTGACGCAGCGGCCGCCGTGGGCCACCTCGTAGCCCTCAGCCTTGACCTCGTGGCTGCGGATGATGTAGTCCAGCTGGTTCTCCTCCAGGAAGGCCTTGGTGACATCTGGCCCGAACTGGCAGCTCACACCCCGCTTGCTGACCGAGCGCCCATTCTGGGGGGACACCGGGGGACGTGAGACTCAGGGTGATGGGGGCTCCACCCCACCACCTCACACCTGGCCCTGGACTCACCTGTGGCTGGGGATCCGACCACAGCAGGTCGCACATGGGACCTGGGGAGATGGAGCGAGCATCAGGCTTGGCTGCCTCAGAGCCAGGGTCCCACTGCCACCCACCAGGCCCCACCTTTAGGCACAGCCCAGAGCGGGGAGGCCCTGGATCTGAGCTGAGGTGATGGCAGCACTGGGGTGGCCCTGCCCCTGGAACCAAGGCCAAGAGCTGTGCGTCCAGCGGGGCCCCGCCCACGCGCTGAGTGTCACTTGCCTGTCCCCAGGATTTCCCTGCACCACACCACCTCAGCTGGGGTGTCCGCAGCCATCTGCCCTCTGGTCTGGACAGGCTGAGCCGCCTGGCGGGGACCCTGGGCCCCACTCACCTGAGTCTGGGGGCTGCCGGTTCCGCTCAATCTTCCTAATGTCATCTAGGGTGACGCCATCCTCGCTGAACAGGCCTCCGTGCATGATCTGGGGGCCGGGCAGCGTGGTGAGGGCAGGAGCGCTCCCACCGCCCCGGGCAGCCATGGGGCACGTGGACCGGGCCCAGGGAGGGCGGGGGTGCCGGGCACTGTGTTCTCACCAGCACTTTGCCATTGATGCACTGGGCCAGCGGGAGCCACTCGAACACCTCGCTGAAGAGCTCGTACATCTGGGCTGTGTACTTGGCCTTCACCTCCCCCTCGAAACCATAGATCTGGTTCATGTTGTCCGTCTCGTGATTGCCTGGCCACGGCAGGGGACGGGAGGCTCGGCTCCAGCTTCCTCAGTCTCCCTGCCTGGCGCCCTCAGATACTGACCTGGGACTTGGTGACAACCCAGTGCCCACCACCCCATCTTCTGGGCTGCCTCAGCCCAGGGATCTCCTTCAGCTACAGCCACAGCCTCTGGGGGCCCCTGGCACCAAGAGCCTAAACCTGGAGCCTTGGGGACAGCACACAATGGCACTTGGGACACTACCACGCACTCCACCCACAAGGTTGTGGCACACACCACAGTGCCTGTGGCCTCTGAAGATGCTCCACTCGCCTCAATACTTTAGGAGCGGGCATTCAGAATAAATAACTACTCCCCTGCACCTGCCAGAAACGTCTTTGCATAAAGAAGCACCACATGGGCACAGGTCTTTCTGATTTGCAGGGAGTCTGCTGTGCCAGGGCGGGGCCAGGCGAGCCCCTCCCCATGTGGGCGGGGCCTGCACAAGTGGGTTCTCACTATGGGACAACCCGGGGGCTCTCCCTCTCAGCCAGCTGTGAGGGGAACCACAGCTGCCCTTCCTCCAGAACCTCCACCAGCACCTGCTGGGACCCTGGCATAGTGACCAGGGAGGGAGGGAGGGCAGGCCACCTTACAGGACCTGGCACCATCACCCTTTACTCACTTGACCTGCTACCCTGACTTTCTAGATGAATCACCAGAGGGGAAGGGAGGCGCTCTGCCAGGGACCCCACCCCCAGCTCACCTCGAAGTAGGTGAAAGTGATCGGGGTATAGGAGCTTGAAGCCAAAAAGGGTGAGGATCACCTCCACGGAGAAGGAGCCACGATCCACGAAGTCGCCATTAAATATCTGTTCTGCTAAGGACCACGTGGCAGCAGGGAATGGCCGGGCTGGGCCAGTGTGGCTCCCCCCAGGCTCCAGTCAGCTCCGCCCACAGAGTGAGGAGCTGGTGGGAATCACATTGCTCTTTCATGTGGTGTGGCTCTGGCTGGCCACTAGTCTGCAGAGTGGCAGGGACAGCTCAACTGCCTCCCCTTCTCCAGACAGGCTCAAGGCCACAGGACAGCAGGCAATCACCTGCCACCCAGCAGGGCATAGGCCGGAAGCCCCACATCCAACTAGGGGTAAAGCCAGTGTAATGTCAGATCCTCACTAAGGAGGCCAGGCCTGCACCCAGCTCCTCCTTGAAGCTGTAGGCACGCTCACCCCTCTCCTCCTTAGCCTACATTATGAAGGGGGAAACTGAGGCATGAGGGTTAGATGAAGTGTAGCAGGTGCCTGAGTGCTGTATGACCTGGTAGTAGAGGGGAAGGTGGGGCTGAGAGCCAAGGGCACTGGCCCAGGGTACACCGCCCTCCACCCCACACCTGGGCCTTTCCTGCAGGCTTGGGAAGGATACATAGGGGTTCGTCTCAGAGGGCAAACCGTTGAGCTCGAATATATTGAGGAGGTCATAGAACTGGCCATGGGTGTCCCCACACACTGTAATCTTCTCTGTCTGGAAGAAAAGAGGCCACCGGAGAGGGAGGGGCCCAGAGAGAGATGTGGGGAGGGGGCATAGGGGAGGGATGAGGGGTCACGGCAGACCGAGAAAGTCCACGTGAGACACACATGGGGACACGGCAATGACAGGTGGACAGAGAGCGAGAGACAGGAGGGAGGGCAGTGCGGGAGGACAGACAGGGAGGGGGGAAGGGGAGGGTAGAGCACACCAGGTGGGATTGTAAATTCCTGAGCTCCTCGGCTCTTCCAGGGCCCAGGAGGCGCCTCCACCCCCCACCAGATGCGAAGCCCTGACCGGCCACACCCAACCGCACCTCTTTCAGCGTGGTCTCCACCAGCGTGCTCAGCTTGCACAGGACTTCCTTCACCTGCACCAGAATCTGAAGGCGGGACAGGCTGTGAGTGGGAGCTGCTTTCTCAGCCCTGCCTGGGTCCCCACTGGCTGTGGCCAGCCCAGGACACGCGTTCGGGAAGCTCTGCAGGTGTGGGGTCCCCACGGCTCACCTGGTAGGCACACTTCCGGTGCAGCTTCTTCTGGTCCTTATACCACTGCATGAGGTCCTTCATGAAGGCCATGGTCACTTTGCCGTCCTCCAGCTTTGGCCCACTGTACTCGTCCTCGATGGCTTGTGAGGGAACAGGGAGCCTGTCAGGGGGCTCAGACATGGCGGGCAGGATGGGGGACCTGGCTCTGGACATGGCTGAGGGAGCGAGTGGGAGAAGAGGCCACGGCACTGCCCTCGGGGATCAGGATTCGGGGTTCTAGGGTGAGTGTACACCTCTAAAATCAACTTCTACATGGCCCACTCCAACAGCTGCCTCCCCAGCCACCCCCTCCTCCGTCCCAGAGAGGAGCCCCCCAAATAACACCATGTCAGCGCTGCACAATCTTCCCTGTGATCTAGGGTGCCCGGAACCTGAAGACACGCAGGCCACAACCCCTGACCCTGTGGTCCCAGGGGACGCTGCCACATCACCCACAGGTAGCAATGGCTGCTTTGCCATGCATGAACGGGAATGCGCTTGGGGCAGGGGGCACCGCTGTGTGTCATAAAAGAAAACCCCTAAACCGCCCCAAGTTTACCTGCCAAGGGAGGTAGGAAGGGAGGGAGAGGAACAAGGACAGCCACCTGTGAAGGCTGGCTGGAAGCCGGCCTCCCTCCCCGGCCCTGCGCGGCCGACTCACTCATGCTCTCGACATCCAGCGAGTCCACGACAGAGCGCCTGTGCTCGTCCCCTGCGATGGCTCGCTCGAAGGCCTTCTGCTTCACGATCTTGCTGCACTCTTGGTACTTCATTTTGGCATCTTTGTCGTGAGGCTTCACCTTCACCACCTGGCGGGGAGGGGGAGCAGTCACACGTGGGAGGGGGTGGCCAGCGCCTGGCACAGGGGCACTGTCAGCTAGAGCCCTGGGATGCCCAGGTCAGACCTCTCAGGGCCAGCATACTGGCCATATTGTTACCCGGATCCTGTCCCCAGGCCTGGGTTTCTGTACCGACAGACAGTCCCCACAGAGCAGCATGGGAGCCAGCATGCCAGCCCACAGGGCTCTGACCCTATCAGAGCAGAATTCCACCAAATAAGGACAGGTTAGAGGCACGGCTCAGTTGAAAATTGTGCCAGCCAATGAGTGAAAGCATCAGGTACCCAGTTTCCAATCTCAGAAAAAAAAAAGTGGGGGGGACAACAAGTGGCCTGGCTCACTGCAGCTCCACACGAAAGGATGCTTTCTTTTTTCTTTTCTTTTTCTTTCTTTTTTGTTCAAGGCTATCACTTGAGTTTCAGCTCTACTTCTAGTTTTCTGGTGGTTCACTGGAGATAAGAGCCTCACAGCTCGTCACTCATGCCTGTAATCCTAGTTACTCAAGAGGCTGAGATTTGAGGATCGAGGTTCAAAGCCAGCCTGGGCACTAAAGTCCCTGAGACTCTTATCTCCAATTAGCCAGCCGAAAACACAAAGTGGTGCTGTGGTTCAAGTGGTAGAGGCCTAGCGTTGAGCTGAAGAGCTCAGGGACAGTGCCCAGGCCCCATGACCAAACAAAAAAAGAAAAAAAAAAAGTCTCACATTTTCCTGCCCAGGTGGACTTCCAATTGCAATCCTCAGATCTCAGCCTCCTGAGCAGCTGAGATGACATGCCTCAGCCCAGTGCCCAGCCGTGGTTTCTTTACGGAACAGATGGGTGACTGTGCATGCGATGAGTGGGCAGCATGGGCTGGGGGTCTCTCTGGGAAGAGCAACTAGAGGAGCCAGGTTCTCACCATGTCCCGGCGCCGACAGGCAGCCTGGCCATCATGCTGAGGACCAGTCCTCACGTGGCACCGTGAGCAGCCCCAGCTCCTCCCCTCCTGCCCCATCAAGACGTGGTGTGTGCCGGCCAGGCGCTGGGCTTCCTGATCATGCAGCCTCGGCCGCGTCACCCAACCCACGTCTACACCCCATGTCTTGAAACATGAAAACACCCACAACATTATAGATACTCGTTGTCCAAGAAACTGTGCCTGTCTCTGTGGAGATGGGAAAATACCAGGCAGAGCCTGGGTCCCCCCCTCCCCCAGGAGAAGGGAGGGGGAGGGACACCTCCTCTCCAGCCTTCATCTACCCTGCACAGTGCTCTGCTCCCAGGGCTGAGGCAAAGCCCGAGGCTCACCTACTCCAACCAAGGTCACACCTTGTTCCCCCCAACAGCCAGGAACCAGGCTGGAAGACAGGGCCTAGGCTTGTCCCCTGGGAACCGCAGCATATGTCACTAGATACCCTCTGGGGCCCAGGTGACCAGGTGTGGCCCAGCTGAGGCTCTGGATTGCCCACTGGCCCCTCCTGCACACCCCAGCCCCTTGGCGAGTCCTCAATCACCCAGCCTCAGCCCGGGTACCCTCCCCAGCCTGCGAGTGGAAGACACTGCCCTTGACCCAGCTCTGTCACTGATGTCCCTGGGCTCCTCCAGCCCCCAGCCCTGCAGACCTTGGTTACTCATTACCAGCCCTCCTCAGGACCTTTACCCCGTCTTCAGCAAAGCCAACAGGCCCAGGTAGCCACTCCTCTGCTTGCCGTCCTCCAGATTAGGATGCCAAGGGAGTGGCCTGGGCACCCTGACTCATAGGTATCCTACCAACTATCCCTTCCCCCAGGCCCCTTCCTGTCTTCCTCCCTCTCTGACATAGGGTGCCTTGGCTATAGGCTCTGTGCAGAAACTTCACCCCAGGCCAGGCCCTCTAACTTCCCCTCCCACTACGGACTCAGATCTGGGCCCCCAGAATGCTAATAACTGATAGAAACATCCGCCTTGGCCAGGCACAGGGTGGCTCAGCCTGTAATCCAGGCTACTCAGGAGGCTGAGATCTGAGGATCAAGGTTCAAAGCCAACCTGGCACAAAAGGACCTGAGACGCTTATCTCCAATTAACCTCTGGAAAAAGGGAAGTGGGGATTGGCTCAAGGGTAGCCTTGAGCTGAAGAGCCCAGGGACAACACCCAGGCCCAGGGGTAGAGTGGTAGCCTTGAGCTGAAGAGCTCAGAGACAGTGCCCAGGCCCAGTTCAAGCCCCATGACCCACAAAAAAAAAAGAAAGAAAAGAAGAAAAAAGAAAAAGAAACACCCTTTTTGCCAGTGGCTCACACCTGTCACCCTAGCTTCTCAGGAGGCTGAGATCTGAGGATGGAGGTTCAAAGCTAACCTGGGCAGGAACGTCCCTGAGTGCTTAGGCCCTGAGTTCAAGACCCACGACCAGCACACACACAAAAAAACCCCACTAAAAACCTACCCTCCTTAACAAAGGCGACCACCTTGGAATGCCGTGTGCCTGTTTTGCTCAGTGTTGCTCTAAGCAGCTCGCTTACTGCCCACAGCAACCGTGGAGACACGGAGTGGCCAGGCCTGGCCCAGGGCACCCACTCACCGTCTCGTAGTCACGCAGGGCGGCCCGGAACTTGCCCAAGGCCATGTTGCTGGCAGCTCGGCGGTAGTAGCCCTTGATATACTTCTTGTCGATTTCCACAGCCCGCGTGGCGTCGCCCAGCGCATAGCCATAGCACTCAGTGCGCAGGTAGGCCAGGCTGCGGTTGCCATAGTAGATGGCATTGCTGGGGTTCAGCTCAATGGCCTGGCTGTAGAACTTGATGGCGTTCTCGTAGTCCTTGGCTGTGGGAGTGAGGAGGAAGAGGCATGAGGCTGTGCTGTCTCAGTGGAAGAACACATCCCGAGCCGTGTCCTCCCGAAGGCCTGCCCAGACACTCAGACATGTCTCCGCAGCCTGTCCCTCAGGCCACAGGCTCCAGGACCCCACCAATTCCACTCAGTGCCATGCTGGACACTATTCTAGTTTCCTCCTGAGTCCATGCGAGACTAAAAAGGACATGCTAGGGTATGCTGGAGCCATGATTTGAATCAGGCAGCTGCAGGCCCTAAGCCCCAGCCATCCAGTCCCCCACAGCAAGGAAATACCCACAAGAGGAAGCCAAGAAGAAGTGGAGGTGGAAAGGGAGGAAGCCGCCGGGCCCAGAGAAGGGGCAGCAGACTGCTCCGGACACAGGCCAGGCATGCCCTGAACTGGGTGAGCCCTGGGCCTGGGGACCTCAGCCAGGCTGCAGGGGCCAGGATGAGGGAGCTGGGTGGGGGGAGATGTGGCAGAGAGCGATGGACAGATCCCCTGGGCCTGACAGCTGGCCTTGGCCAAGAGTGCGATGATGACAGGAGGTGACAGCCAGCCAAGGACAAAAGGTCAGATTGTGCTAGACAAGTGCTCTCCATCAGAGCTTTCTGCCTGGGCTGGGGTCCTGGGAAGACCCGCTGAAGCCCATCTGTGGAGGCCATGCTCAAGGTCAAATGACCAGCTCCAAGTCCTCTCCTGTACCCATGTCACAGCTGGGAGGCATGAGGCCTGGACAGCCTCGTAGGCCTGCCAATAGTCCCATGTGCTGGACTCTTTACAGAAGCCCCAACAACCTTGAAGACAGCACACCAGCCAGCAAGACTGAAGCTCAGTGCTCAGCTTAGTATGGTGAGGGGCAGGTGGGGACCCCTCATGCCTGGGGGTGCTCTGGGGAAGCCCGGCCCCGAGACGACAGCTCAGATCCAGTTCCCAGCTGAATCTGTCACAGGCTGGGTGTCGCTGGACAACTTTCATAGCCCCTCTGGACAGGAGTGTCAGAGGCTGCTCCTCTCAACTCAGGACCCTCCCACCCCGCTCCAGCCCCCCACTTCACTGGTGCCAGTGAGCACTGGCACCCCATATCCTCCAGTGACCACCCAAGGGGTCCCTGGAGTGGCACCTGGGTGGTAAGGGAAGCTCTGCTAGAGGGGAGGGAAGTGGAGAAGGCATCAGGCAGGTAGCAGCACCTCCTGGCGATCTTTCAGTGGCCCGGATGTCCTCTCCTTTGGGAAGCCCCGCTTGACCTCCAGTCCTGGCCAGGCTCTGGACCCCAGTTCCAGCTAGCTACTCTGGCTGGGTCACTGTGGTGCTGGCCACCCCGGCCTGTGAGCCCAGGAACACAGGACCCACCACTTCCCAGATCCAAGCAAGATGCAAGGCACAGCCCAGCCCCTTGGCACCCTACGAGAACTCCCTCGGCCTCCTGGCGTGGCAGAACTCCAGGGCCCGGGTGAGGTGCCCGCCAGGCAAGGTGTGACTCCAGCTAGTGGCACGGGTGGGGCTGGTGCCTGGCTCTGCTGATCTCACACCACTCTGGACTGGGGCCGCAGCATGAGCTGGGGCTGGGACGTGGTGCAGGCAAAGTGGCTGCAGACCCGGAATGACCAAGTGGCGAGGGGAGCGGTGGAGATGACCAGCACCGCACTCTCTACCCCCAATCCTGCCCTGCCTGCAGGCCCCGTGTCAGTGATGAGGAAACAGAGTGGCGAGGTGAGGCAGCCTGTCCCGGGGCCACAGAGACTCTGGCTCTTTACCGTGGTGCCAGGTTTACTCCTCAACAAAGCTGGGGGGGTCAGCACACCCGTGGCACCTTTCTGAAGGGGGCATGGGGCCCTGCACACAGAGCCTCTGTGCTCCAGGGGGACCCCTCCAGGGCTGGAGGGGTGTGAAATCAGTTCCCCTCCCCTGGGACCCTCCTACCCGCTAGCTGGGGCCAGGGTGACAGAGGAGAGCAGAGGTGAGGAAGGGGAAATCCTGCCAGGCACCCACACCGACCTGGGCCGGCAGTTCCGCTTCCGAGCCACTTCCTCCAGAAAACAAACAGGGCTCTACTTTTATTTCTCAGCCCGGGGCGGCGGCCCAGGCGCAGCTTGCAACACTGGGTCTCAATTAAGCGGCGCTGTAATTATTATTTTTTATTGTTATTCCCTCAGCCCCTGAGCGCCTGCCACCACCTGCATGACAGGAGGCCTGGACTGGAGGGGTGCTCTCTGTGTCCTCTGCCAGGCCCGTTTCATCAGGCCCCTGGGAATCCCCACTGGGCTCTCGGGTCGCAGGGAGCTGGAGCTGCTGTTCCCCAAGACTCTTCATCATGTCCTGGGTCTCAGCCGAAGCCTCAAGTCTTCACGCTCTTACTGAGACCCGGTGAAGGTTTCCTCTCTCTCCTCCTCTCCCATCCCCCACGCTGGTCCTGGGGCTTAAACTCAGGGCCTAGGTGTTGTCTACTACTTGAGCCCCAGCTCCACGTCCAGCTTTTTGCTGGTTAATTGGAGATGAGAGTCCTGTGAACTTTCCTGCCCTCCCAAGCAGCTTCAAAACATGATCTTTTAGATCCTAGGCTCCTGACTAGACAGGATTACAGGTGTGGGCCACGCACTCCTGGTGCTCTCTCTCTCTTTTTTTTTTTTTGCCAGTCTTAGGGGCTTGAACGCAGGGCCTGAGCACTGCCCTTGAGCTTTCTCAAGGCTAGAGCTCTATCCCTTGAGCTACAGCACCATTTGGGGCTTTTCCTGGGTGTGTGGCACCAAGGAATCGAATCCAGGCACTGGGTCACACTCCCAGATCCTCACTGTGGTGTAAGCACAATTCTGAGCCTGCGCCCTTTCCACTCAGGGTCATCTTCAGCTGGAAGTCAGGGTGCCTCCCCAGAACCCTGTACAATCTACTCCCTACCATGGAACCAAAGCCCTTGGCCCCGCCACTCCAGGCCTGCTCACCTTTGGGCTTTGCCAGCTACCTCTTTCTGCCTTGCGCTCTCTCCACCTGGGCGTGTTTCCAGGACCAACTGGACCCTCAAGAGATCACCATGGCTCTGACCCTTTTCAGTCTTTCTGCCACCTACCTTCCCCATCAAACTCCCTCCCCACTGAACTTCCCTCAGTCAGTGCGTTTCTGGAGACCCATGCTCCAGTGGGGCCCTCCATCCTTCCACTCTGCCCTCCCCTTCTCTGAAGCTCTGCAAGCCTCCCCTCTCCTGCTGAATCTCTTTCCATTCTGTGTTCATGCTGAACCCCACTTGGAGAGGCAGGCTCAGTGACCCCACATGGCCCTCTCAAGCCCCTGTTCTGTCTCCCCACTCTCCTGCCCCCTCTTCCTGCTTCCCTCCATCGGCCAGTGCCCTTCTAGCTGGACCTGATGGTCAAGGCATGGCGCTCATCTGGCAGCATCTGATCCAGGTAAGGGGCTTTGCTAAATTCCCGAACCTCCAAGCACTTTCATGACACCTCTCCTGGTTTCCCATCCGCCTTGATGGCTGCTCCGCACCCTGCTTTAGGTCTTCTCTGGACCCCATTTCTAAGTGACCTCATCCATTCCCAACGTATTTCCAACCACAGGTTGGGCACACTCAAATTTTTCTCCAGTCCAGACTGGCCCATCTACCTATTTCCTGTCTATTTCCTAGACCAGCTGAATAAAATTCAAACTAGTCTTGGCAATGAGTTACAAAGAGACCTCCAGAATCCTACCGACTCTTTCGAAAGCCCTAGTCACATCGGACTCCTTCCATAAAATATTCTCAGGCTGCCCAATGTCTGAGGCAGCCTTCTCCCTCGATTTTCTCTTTTCTCCCCCCCCCACTTCCAAAGCCTGGCCATACTTGAGCATTTTATTTGTGGGCTTTACTCCACGTGATTTCCTCGCTACATGACAGAGGATTCGTGTCTCCTTGCTGCTCGATGCTCACAGCCAAGCACAGCCGACCCGCGGTCCCAGGAAACATGTATGCAATGAATGAATGAATGAATGGATGGATGAATGAATGAATCCGGGAGCTCACGTGTCCCCCACGCCCCAAGGACTCCCTTCAGATCCTACTCCCCCATCCCCCACCTCACGATCCCCCACGATCCCCTCTTCGGCCTGGGCTGCCCCCCACATGGGGCAGGAACCCCCCTTCCCCAGCCTCGGGCTTCCCTCCTCGGCGACCACATGTCACTGCGGGGAGGCGCCCTGTTCGGGGTCCGCCCCGCCTCCGCGTCTCCCGCCCTCTGCTAGGGAGCGCCCGCCTCAGTTTCCCCATGCAGTAGCCCCACTTTCTTAACGCCCGAGCGCACCGCCCGGGCGCCCCCCGCACGTCGCCCCGCGGTGGCGTCACCCCGCGCCCCCTCCCCCCGGCCCGGTCACTTGGTAGAGGCCGCCCGGCGCCCCAGCTGCCGCCCGGCGTTGCCATGGTTCCGCGCGGGCCCGGGCCGCTGTCCGCCCTCCCTCGCCCTGTCCCGGCCGGACGTACCTTTAAAGTAGTCGTTGGCCTTGGTCTTGAGCTCCTCGGCCCGCTTCAGGGCGCCTTCGGCAGGGGGTTCGTCCCGGGGGGGCTCAGCACACTCAGTCCGTTCGCCCTCCGCCATCGCCATGCCGCAAAGCGACCCCCACCCTGGCAACGGCCGCCAGCGGCACCCGGCCGAACCGTCGCGAAGGAGTGCTGAGTGACCGCCGCCGCTGTCGCGCGAGTGTCGTAAAGCGCGGGCCCCGAAGGCGCCCCCGGCGCGCATGCGCGGCGGCTCCCAGGGCCCCCGCGGGCGCCCGGCGGGACAAGGTGACCAGAGGGGAGCCAGGGCAGCGCCCCCCGCGGATGGGCCAATCAGGGGAAAGGGAGAGGCGCCGGGGGGGGGGGCGGCGTGGGCCTGCTCCCCAAATCACTGTGTCCCGAGCCCACCGAAGTTTCTTGGATGCTCCCCAAGTGTCCGCACGCCCCTCACTGGGGCACCCGAGGTCTCCCGGGCCCCAGCCAGGCCCCTGCTATCCGCTCCTTCTCCTCCCCACGCCTCCAAGCTTCCCAGCCACCCGAGCTTCTGCAAAATGGCTCTGCTGCGTGCATCACAGCTCTGCCCGCTCTGCGGCTCCCTCCTCCAGCTCGCCCTCCATATGGCAGCCAGACAGAGAGAGGATCTTGCGGAGACACCGGAGGCCTGGCACATACACCCCACCCCACCCCACCCCGCTTCCAGACGCCCCAACATCCCAGTCGCCTCACAAACCTTCCTGCCCGCTTCCTCCTCCACTCCCTGCTTCCCCACTGCTTATGTGAGATGGTGAACTTGTTCTACATAGCCCAGACCCACCTCAGACTCAACAGTCTTCCAGGCCTCAGCAACAGTGCGAGAACCAAACCCGGCGTTTCTACTTGGGCAGAACTAGAGCATTAAATTGCAGCATTAAGCCAGACACCCCTGTGGCTACTCAGGAGGCTAACATCTAAGGGTAGTAGTTCAAAGCCAACCAGGAGAGGAAAGCCCACCAGAAAAACAGAAGTGGAGCTGTGACTCAGAGTGGTAGGGTAGGCCAGGAGTTTGACCTAGTGGTAGAGTGCTTGCCTAGC
Source organism: Megascapheus bottae (assembly GCF_031878675.1). Taxonomy (NCBI): domain Eukaryota; kingdom Metazoa; phylum Chordata; class Mammalia; order Rodentia; family Geomyidae; genus Megascapheus; species Megascapheus bottae. The sequence goes on from NC_143539.1 coordinate 4,300,520, forward strand.
ATGCATGAAGACCTGAGTTTGATTCCTTGGAACCACATATATAGAAATAGTCAGAAATGGTGTGGTGGGCTCAAGTGGTAGAGCTCTGGCCTTGAGGAAAGCCCAAGGACTGAGCTCAGGCCCTGAGTTTAAGCTCAGGACTGGAAAAAAAACAACAAAAAAAAAGTGGTAGGGTACTAGCCTTGAGTGGAAAAAGCTCAGGGATAGTGCCTGGGCCTAGAGTTCATGCCCTTAGACCCTCTCCCCCCAAAAAAACCAGAAGTGGAGCTAACATAGAACCAGACAGGAATATGTATCATACAACACCATCCACACACTGTACCCCCCCCCCCAAGAGATCCCACAAATGAGTCAACACAGTTCTCTGGAGCCCATCAGGCGAGGTTTTTATGGTGTTTGGGAAAAGCCAGCATGGCTGAGCCAGACCCGCCCCCTCCCCTAGGCCAGCACCTCCCCTAGCACCAATCTGGACAGAACACCCAGATCAAAGAATGAGTGACACCTTCCAAGGAGGGAGTGGTGGGAGGGGCTCGGAGCTCTTTTTTTTTTTTTTTCCCCTTGTACAAGTCCATGAGTAGCACCATTGTAGATGGGGAGCCAGGAGAGGAAGGGGACAAGCTGGTAGCAGAGAGCTGAAGCCTCCTTACTCCTTACTGAGATAGGAAAAGGGGCTGTGCGTGTGCCTACGCGGCTGGAGAAGTGGCCTGGATTGTGAACCACCCCAAGGACATGGGGGAGCCCAGGCCCCTAGACACATGGGGGAAAGCCAAGGTAAGGAAGTCCATGTCTGGAGAATTGGGGAGGGGAGGAAAGGGGGTTCATCTTGGGGCTGTAAGCCTAGGGGAGCAGGGGGCTAGAGGTATGGATGAGGGGTGGATGGTCTTGAACTGAGGGGAGAAATGAGGTGAGTTCTGTGGGGCTGGGGAAACAGAATGGAGCTTGGGATGCAATCAGGGAGTGAGGGGTTGTAAGATTTTAGATCAGGAATCACGAGGGGAAGGGGAAGCATTTGAACACTGAGTACTAGTGTCTCAGGAATTTACATCTGCAGACAGAGGCAGTGGGAAGATACGAGGCCTAGAACCCGAGGAAAAGATGCAATCAGAAGGAGAAAAACAGAGTGATGAGGGAATCCTGGAACCAGAGGAATCTGGTGGCTTTAGGGTTTAAAGCCTAAAATTGTAAGAAGTGGTGTGACCCACAACTCAAGTGTGGAGGGAATTGTGAAGTTTTCAAACAAGCCAAATTGTGAGACTCAAGGTGAGAAAGAACCTCGGGATGGTGAAATGTGGAGTCAGAGGTGCTGGGGGACATGAGCTCTAGAGGACCATGCTGGTGAGGGTCTAGAGCCGGGGACCCAAATCCAAAATGGTGGAAGGTCAAGGACGATGCAGTCTAGAATGGGGCAATACCAAGAGCAGGAAGTTGCACAGTCCAGAACCAGGGAAGACTAGAGGACCCAATGTCAGAGGTCACACAGTCTAGAACCAGGGAAGGCCAGAGGCGGTGTGGCCTAGAACCAAGGAAGACGAGAGCCCACACAGTCCAGAACCAGGGGAGGCTAGAACTCACACAGTCTAGAACCAGGGGAGGCCGGAAGTCACACAGTCTAGAACCCAGGAGAGGTTAGAGGTCATGGAAATGGAGGAAGCTACAGGCTCCCTTTTCAAGAGGATGATCAGATCACAAATGACATCACAGTCGGTCACTGTCCCCATGCCAGCAGGGCTGGGTGGTGACCTGGGAGGCTAAGCCCCCCACCCCCTGTCAAAACTCCCTCATTTTCACCTGTGGAGAGGGAAGATTGGGGCCCCACATTCTCGTGGCCCCTGTACTGATTAAAAACCATGTCATGAAAACAATAGCTACAAAGAATAATAATAGGTGGGGGAGGGAGGAGCAATTTGACTGGCTCTCCATGCCCCTGAGAGCTTGGGATGGCAGATCTGAGCCCCACACACCTAGCACCCCAAATTAAGGCTAAGAGAGTCCCAGCAAAAGACAGTGAGGTAACCAAGAATGAAGAACCCCAAAGGAAAGTCCTGAGAGAAGGATAGGGGGCCAGAGACCCCCTCCTGAGGTCACTGAACTGACACCAACCCAGGGAGCCCCAGGCTGGGTGCAGGCAGAAGGATGGGAGGGCTGAGGTAGGCCCGAGGTTGGGGGGAGCCCTCTACAGAGAGAGGTCCCCCTTCCTGTGCAGACAGGGAGCTGCGGTGTAGAGTGTGGCTGAGGTCCTTTCTGGGACAGGAGGAGGGTGCCAGGAGAAGGGGCTGGCTCAGCAGGCCTGAGCTAAGCCTGCTGTGGATGCTGCCAGGTGATTCCTGCGCTGGGAAGCATCTTCCTCAGGGTAGAGAGAGAGAAGTGAGGGACCCAAGCCTATAAGGGAGACAGAAGGGAAACAGAGAGACTGAGCACCATGAGCCCAAATAATCAAGTTTAGACCCAGCACAGCGCTCCCTCCCATAATCCCGGTTATTCAGCAGGCACAGGGTTCTAGGAGGACTGGGCTTCAAGAACAGCCCTAGCCAAAACAAAGCCAACTCCTGGAGACCCTATCTTAGTCACTACTCCAGGCATTGTGGGGTGCATCTGTCATCCCAGCCCCTTGGGAAACTAAACTCTGAGGATCTCAGTTCCAAGCCTGCTCAAGAGGAAGTGTCCATAGGCCTCTCATCTCCATGCTTCTCCCAGGACCAGCGTGGGCACCACGGTGAGGGAGGGGACGGCCCATCCTCTCTCAGCTGCGTGGGGAGGACGGCAGGGCTCTGGCCCTCCCAGTGTCAGACTCACCCAAGGTCTCATGCACGTCCGGGAGCTGGCTGCTGACGTTCTGCCTGTTTCCTGGGGCCGGTGCTCCTGTGAGAAGGAAACTCTGGGGAGAAAGGCCGAGTGCTACCATCATTGTTGTCTTCACCACCATCCTTAGCACCACCACCCCGTCCAAGAGAGAAGGCAGCGGCAGGTCAAGGCATGGGTGGGGACCGGGGACCACATGTTTTGCCATGGACAGGTCATAGTCTCCCTCCTCCTCCTCCCTCCTCCTTTCTCCTCACTCTGGGCCCAGCAGGCTGGGCCTTGTGGCCTTGCTGGGGTCCTGAGTTGGGCCATAATCAGGAAACCCTTACTCTCTCCTGGGTAGGGGATCCACCCTGTCTTTCTGGAGGCAGCCCCAGTGCTACCCCAGCCCTGGAATTTCCCCCCACCCCATTAGCTCCCCTGTCTGTAGCTATGGTGTCAACTAGATGTCAGCCTCATCTGACTGATAAGGTACACTTTCTTCTGGGTGTCTGCGTGTCATAACAACAGCATTTCGAGAATGCTCAGGATGGTCAGAGTGGTGGTACACGCCTGTAATTCCAGCACCTGGGAGGCTAAGGCAGAGACATGGTGAGTTCAAGGCCAGCCTGGGATAGAGTGAGATTGTGTCTTTGCAAATAGGAAATAAACAGGAGGCACTTGCTGTGTCCGCAAGAAAGCACACAGTAGGCACTTAATAAATATGAGCTGTTGATACCATCAACCACATCCTTTGCAGATTAAGGAGCCAGGGAATTCTTCTGTGGGTCCCTCACCCCCCAGGGGAGCGGAGGAGATCCCCCCACACCCGCCTCTGACATAATCCCCACGTGGCTCCTTTGACCTGGCTTGCTGCTCCATTCGCAAAGCTTTTCAAACCCATGAAGGGCACTAGAAGGTCGGCTGAACCGCTGGCCTCCCGCCTGACCTTCAGCCAGCCCTTGGCCCTCTCCGGTTTCCCCATCTATAAAACAGAAGGTTCAATCCTGCTACGACATTCTGAGGGCCCAGAGTTTCCTTCCCACAAGCTCCAAACGTACCAGGCTGACGGAAGACAGGAGGAAGTTTCCAGAGCCTGGACTGGGGGACCGTTTTTTTGGGGGTCTCACTCCCAGTAGCTCTACCCCCTCATCCTCTGAGCTCTGGGTCAGGGCCCTAGTGAAAAAGAGACAAGATGCAGAATACATTAAGCCTGTGTGGGTGGGACTTAGGCTCCTGCCTCATGTCCACTGAACTCCCAGCACCCCCAATTAATCTTCCCACCTGCCTGACCAAAAGCTCATCACCCATCCATCCACCTATCTACCTATCTATCCACCTATTTATCTACCCACCCAATCATATATCTCCTCGTGCCCTCATCCATCCATCCATCCATCCATCTACCCACCTACCAGTTCATCCCTGTCTATCCATACATACATACACCTACCATCCATCCATCCATCCATCTACTCTCTACTAATCCATCCACCCATCCATCTACTTTCTGCCCAACCACTCACCTATCCATCCATCCATTCATCCACCTATCCACCCACCCACTCATCCTTCCATCTCCTTCCATCCATCCACCTATTGATCTACCCATCTACCCACCCATCCATCCATACACTGTCTATCCACCCATCCACCCACCCACCCATTCATTCACCATCCATCCATCCATCTAGCCATTCATTCATCCACCCCTCCACCCACCCATCCTTCCATCTCCATCCATCCTTCCACCCACCTAGCTATCTATCCATCTCTTCATCCACCCATTCATCCACCCACGGTGGGGAATAAGGCAGGGGCCACACCAGCAGGTAGCAACATCTTCTCCATACTCCCTAAGTCCCTCTCACCTCTTCCGAGGCCCTGTCACTAGGGAGGATGCTGAGGGGTCCCCTCTGGAAGGGCTGGAGCAGCTGAGCCTGGGGTCACTCCCCCAGCGGGGCAGCAAGGAGGGCTCCGGGGTTGGGGGTGACACGCCGTGGAAGCTCCGAGCGCGGGGCCGGCGGACTCCACCTTTGGGCCGGTGGTAAATCCTGGGAGGCTGGTCGGTGGAGGTAAGCTGGAAATCGTCATCCATGGAGATGTAGGGAGCCAGCATCTCCAAATCCAGAGCATCAGCATCCTGTGGCAAATGAGCATCAGTCCATTAATTCGTCCATCCTTCTACCAATCCACCTGCTCACTCACCCATCCATTCATCTGTCCATCCATCTATCCATGGGCCCTCCATTTGTCCACCCAGATATCCATCAGCCATCCACTTATCTGCTCATTCATCTATCCAATGGCCAACCAATTCATCTATCCACCCATCTATCTATCGGTTATCCATTCATCTGTCCATCAGCCATCTATTTATCTGTCCATCCATCTATCCATTGGCCATCCATCCATTCATCCATCAGCCACCCATTCATTTGTCAATCCATCTATCTTTGGGCCATCCATCCATCCATTCATCCATCCATCCACCAGCCTTCTCTGAAGCTAAAGCCCTCCATGCCAGCCCTCACCTGTGCTACACTGAGCTCCGTCTCAGCTGTCCTGCCGCCCCTCCCAGCAGTGAAAAATTTGTGTGCTTTCTCCATACCCCCCAGAAGCTGGTCTGGGAGATCAGCCTGTGGGGAAAGGGGGCGAAGACAGAAGGAATTTTGACCCTGGGGAGGAAGTTAAAAGTAAAACAATCCCGAGCTCAGGCTAGATATGAGAGTCAAGATGTCAGATGCTTGGGGGGTGGGGGGGGAGTTTTGCCTAGTGGTAGAGTACTTGCTTAGCATGCATGAAGACCTGAGTTCAATTCCTTCATACCACATACATAGAAACAGCCAGAAGTGGTGCTGTTTCTCAGGTGGTAGAGCTCTAGCCTTGAGAAAGCCCGAGGACAGCCAGGTGCGGTGGCTCACGCCTGTAATCCTAGCTTTTCAGGAGGCTGAGATCTGAGGATCCTGGTTCCAAGCCAGCCTGGGCACTAAAGTCTGTGAGACGCATCTCCAGTTAACCACCAGATAACTGAAGTGGCACTGTGGCTCAAGGGGTAGGGCAATAGCCTTGAGCTCAATCACTCAGGGACAATGCCCAGGTCCAGAGATCAAGCCCCATGACTGACAAAAAGAGAGAGAAGAGAGAGAAAGCCCAAGGACATTGCTCAGGCCCTGAGTTCAAGCCCAGGAACTAGCCAAAAAAAAAGATGTCAGATGCTTGGGGACAGGAAAGATCCCCAGGCTGCTACAAATGAGTTCTGGTCCTAAGTGTTTGAACATCACAGTGCCTGAGTAGAAAAGCTCAGTGGGTGCCGATGGCTCACACCTGTAATCCCAGCCACTCAGCAGGCTGAGACATGAGGATGGAGGTTTGAAGCTAGCTTGGGCAGGAAAGTCTGTGAGTCTTTATCTCTATTGAACCACCAGAAAACCAAAGTGGGGCCGTGGCTCAAAGTGGCAGAACACTAGCCTTGAGTGAAAAAGCACAGGAAGAGCATCCAGGCCCTGAGTTCAAGCCCCACAATCAACAACAACAAAGCTCAGCAGTGAAGATGGAAAAGGTTGGAAAGAACAAAGGTTGAGTCCAAGACATTCAGCAATTAGGGTCTTAGGGTCTGAAATCTGGGAGAAAACAGTTTTGTTTTTTTGAGGTATTGCCTCATTATGCAGCCCAGGCTAGCCTTCCATTTGAGAGCCTCCTGCCTCTGCCTGCTAAGTGCTGAGATTACAGGCATGAACCACCACACTCAGCTGATTTTCCTCATGTAGCAGGTGAAGAAATGGAGTGTTTAGGAATTCTCTCACTGGGGGCTGGGAGTTTGGTCTAGTGGTAGAGTGCCTGCCTAGCATGCACAAAGACTCGGGTTTGATTCCTTGGTATCCCATACATAGAAAAAAGCTGGAAGTGGTGCTGAGGCTCAAGTGGTAGAGCTCTGGCCTTGAGAAAGCTCAAGGACAGTGCTCAGGCCCTGTGTTCAAGCCCCAGAACTGGCAAAAAGAAAGAAAGAAAGAAAGAAAGAAAGAAAGAAAGAAAGAAAGAAAGAAAGAAAGAATTCTCTCACCCAGGGGACACAACTGGTAAGCAGCAGTATCAGGATTTGAACCCAGGGCTGTGAAAATCAAGATAGTGCACACTCCTGATTCTGAGGTTCAGAGTTCAGACTCCTGGTCCCAGCCAGAGCTTGTCCCTCTTGCTCTGCTGGTTGAACATTCAGAATCTTCTAAATCCTGAAGGGCAGCCAGACTCGGGAATTCTAACCATTGGAGAATCTACAATCTAGGCCTTAGTGATCTCACTTGGCTTGTTTGTTCCTAGCTGACGCTGGCACAATACTGTTTGAACCATAGCTCCACTGCTGGCTTTTTGCTGATTCACTGGAGATAAGAGTCAAATGGGCTTTCTTGCCCCGGCTGACTTCAAATCACAATCTTCAGATCTCAGCCTCCTGAGTAGCTGGGATGACAGGTGTAGGCCACTGGCGCCTGGGTCTGGAATCTGTCTCATCCCAGCCTCCCCACTCCACAGAGGGGCACACTTAGGGGCCGGTGGTGGGTGGGGCTGCTTACTGGGACAGGGCTTTGGGGACGGGGTGTGGTCTGCGGCGTGCTGGGTGTGGCAGCTCCTGGAGGTCCATCCAGGATGGGTGCCAGGAGACGACGGAGTTCAGGGCTACAGAATCGTCGGGGGTCGGCAGCCAGAGTGGCCTCACTCAGGGCAGGAGGGTGCAGGAAGGCCAGGATCCGGGGACCGGGGGTATCTGCAGGATGAGGAGGAAACAGGGTGATTCTCTGGGGCTCAGGGTCACAGCCACCCCACCCCAAGCTCAGGGACCAAACTGACCCAGCCAACAGCCCATGAGGATGGGGCACCAGGAAGGTGAAGCGGGGAGGGGAGGGGTATACCCAGTGTCATTCACATCAGTTCCCAGACACAGCAGGGAGTGGCTCAGGAGAAAGAGCAGGAGGGATGAGAGAAGAGCATTCTGGGTAGTTGGGTAGCTGGGTAGTTGGATGTGCAAAGCTAGCTTGTTCCCAGAGCTCTGAGGAAGCTGGTGTGGTTTGAGGGGAGGACACCAGAAGGAGGGAGGCCCCACAGGCCTTGGTGTTTGACTTCTGTTCAGGGGTTCCAGGACACAACATTCTTGTTACCTACCAAGTTTGTTCCCATTATTAGGGGTGTCTTTCTGAGAGGAAGGGCCTGGGCGACGAGGTTTTCGAGAATGCCGTTCTGTCTGCTCCAGTGACAAGACCACTTCTGTCTCCTCCACCCGGCTAGGATACAAGGCGAACAACAACAACCAAAAAAACCCAACAAAAACAGACATGGAATGAGAGCAGGAGGTGGAGGTTGTGGCTCCAGTGGTAGAGCGCCAGCTTTGAGTGTAAAAGCAGAGCGAGATCTCATGGCCCTGAATTCAAGCCCCAGTCCCAGCAAGGTCTTATAGTCCAGCCCAGGCTATGTTCCGCCCCCTTCCCCTCCCCCTCTGCCTCCTGAGTGCTGGGATTACAGAATCTTCCTTACATTCCCAAATATGAAGAATTCATAGGGTGATATTTTTATTTAGGAAGTTTCTATTCATAGAGGTTTCCCTCCTCCAGGAAACGGGTTTATAAATACATCCCTTATGCGCTCCACACCTCTGGTCCCACAGTTTTGCAAGCTACAGAGATACCCCAAATATGTGCCTGGCAAACTGGCTTCTGTGGTATTGGGGATGGAAGGGCAGGGCCTGGCAGGTCTAAAAATGCCCTCTACCATTGGGCCACACCTCCAGCTGTTCGCTTGGTGTTTAGAGATGGGTCTTGCGAACTTGATCAAAGGAAGGCCTGATAGTGAAGTCCTCCAACCTCTGCTTTGAGAGTATCTGGGATTATAGGTGGACACCACTATGCCAGGCTCAGAAACTGGCTATTGGAGTGTAGGTCTGGGGACTGAGGATCAGATTCTCATTTGCATAATTAGCATAAACCATTTTCATTTAACATCTCATTAGCATACATTGCCCTATGAGAAAAACTGCCTCAGTGTGTGTATGTGTGTGTGTGTGTGTGTTGGTACCAGGCACTGGTTACCTGTCATCCTAGCTGCTCAGGAGGCTGAGATTGCAGGAGTGCAGTTAGAGGCAAATTGAAAAATTTGCCAGAACCCATCTCCAAAATAACCAGCCAAAAGCCAGGCTAGGAGTGTGTCTCAAGTGATAAAGGGTCAGCTCGAATAAACTGGAGGCTCCAATGCAAACCCCAGTGCTGTCAAAATAGTAACAGTAATAATGAAAAAAAAAAATGTCAGGAAGGATGTGGACCGCTGAGGCTCTTACCCGCGGCTGCTGCAAAGCCAGGAGGCCAATTTGGAAAACAATGTGGCAGTTTCTAAAGAACCTAAATATATACACTCACCACCACCACAGAACCCAGATGTTCACCGCAGAGAAATGAAAATAAAAACATGCATGCATGAAAATGTTCACACTAGCTGCTTTTGTGATTGCCCCAAACAGGAAGCAGCTGGGGAGAGAATAAACTAACCCAGGCCCCACACACCACAAAACACAGACTCAACAATAAAAAAGGAACTACTGAGCTGGGTGCCTCACGCCTGTAATCTCAGCTACTCAGGAGACTGAGGACAGGGGGTGCGAAGCCAGCTCAGGCAAGGAAAATCCATGAAATTCTTGTCTCTAAGGAACCACCGAAGAGCTGCAAGTGCTGCTGTGGCTCAAGTGGTAGAGCGCCAGCCTTGAGCAAAACAAGATCAAGGACAGTGCACAGACACTGAATTCAAGTCCTGGATTGGCACACACAAAATAATAGTAATAATAATAACTATGTTTTTCTTTTTTTTTTTTTTGCCATTCCTGGAGCTTGAATTCAGGGCCTAAGCACTGTCCTTGGGCTTTCCTCAAGGCTAGAGCTCTACCACTTGAGCCACAGCACCACTTCCAGCTTTGCTTTCCTTCCTTCATTTCTTTCTTTCTTCCTTCCTTCCTTTCTTTCTTTCTTTGTGGGTCATGAGGCTTGAACTTGGCCTGGGCACTGTCCCTGAGCTCTTCAGCTCAAGGCTACCACCCTACCCTTGAGTCAAGCCCCACTTCCCATTTTCTAGTGATTAACTGAGAGTCTCAGGTCCTTTTGTTCCCGGGCTGGCTTTGAACCTTGATCCTCAGATCTCAGCCTCCTGAGTAGCTAGGATTACAGGCGTGAGCCACCAAGGGGCCTGCTTAATAATAATCTTTTTCAAAATTAGTTTATTTTTCCATGCTGGGGGTGGGACTCGAAGCCTGCTCTATCAATGGAGTGCAATCCTAGCCTACCGTCCTCTTTAATTTGAATTTAAAGAGATTTCAGTGGGCCACTTGCATTCATTCAGGAGGCCACACAAGTTCCACTTCTACATCCACAGGCACGCTTAGACACACCCATTCACGTCCGCATGTCCCCCAAAGCCCCTCAGCTCACCTGATCACAAAGTGCACGCAGACAATGCTCTCTGACTGGGGTCCCCGGCCCCCGGACACCACCGTGGCCTGTGTCTGGGTCCACAGATAGCCACCACTCCGGGCCAGGAAGCGGTACTGGCCAGTCATCGCCTGGCCCTTGATTAGCACTGGGGGAGGGAAGGGGCAAAGCTCAGAGGCTTCCTCGGTGTGAAGGGGTGGGGAGATCGGGGACTCAGGCAGGAGGAGCTGAGGTGTGGGGAGGAAAAATCCAGCTGGGGCCCTGGGGCTGCTGGCTCCAATCTGGACATTCAGGCTACCTACAGGTGTGGACAGTCTTGCTCACGGCGTCTGCATCCAATGCATGGATGTACTCATAGGCAGAGCAGCCAATCAGGTCATCGGGATTGTAGCCGGCCACCTCTGCGATCCTGGGGTGTGATGGAGAAGGGAGTCCAGTCAGGGTCAAGGGAGAAGGAAGGGGCAGTAGACACAGGGACTGGTAGGTGGACTATCTAGGCCAGGACGATAACAAAGCAGAAGGGAGGGAGAAAGAAATAGAAAAAGACAAGCATTGGAGGAGGGTGAAGCACGAGGAGCCAGAGTTTGAGGCCAGCCTGGGAAAAAAGAGAAACCTTGTCTCAGAATAACAAAAACTAAGCCGAGCACCAGAGGCTCACACCTATACTCCTAGCTACTCAGGAGGCTGAGATTTAAGGATCGAGGTTCAAAGCCAGCTGAGGCAGGAAAGTCTGTGAGACATTTCCAATTAACCACCCAAACCAGAAGTGGCGCTGGGGCTCAAAGTACAGAGTGCCAGCCTTGAGCAAAAGAGCTCAAGGACAGCACCCAGGCACACGGAGTTCAAGCCCCATGACAGACCCTCCCCCCCCCAAAAAAAAAGTGCCGAGGCTATGGCTCAAGTGGTAGAATGCTTGCCTAACAGACTCGAGGCTCTGGGTTCAAACCGAAGACACTCAGCCATATGCAAACTGTTTCTTGGTGTGCAAGATTCTTCTGCAGGACAGTGCAGGAAACGGTGGCACAGAGAGGTGAAGTCACTTGGCCAAGGACTGAAACCATAGTCAGGATTGAAACCCAAGCAGATTAAACCCAGAGTGACTGTTTCTAACATGCCTGGGAGGTGGGTAGGAAGGAAGATGGAAGGAAAGGAAAAGACAGAGGAAAGAAGGGAGCAAAGGACATAAAAGATAGAGAAACATTTAGTAATTCGGCGAGCGGCCAGGCCAAGCCTACCGGTCATCACAGTAGGTAAACTTCATGTCCAGGCTGTGGCGGCTGAGGAAGGCCCCGCGGCCCAGCGGGGGCTCCAGGCTGCTGGGGTGAGGAATGGCTTCACAGATGAGCACCAGACACTGCAGGGGACGCTCTGCACGGGGGCTCCCACCTGGGGACGTCTGCGTGGGGAGCTTGTAGGCCCTCATGTGTCCAGAACAGTGCAGTACCTGTGGGGCAAAAGAGGGGTGCTTGGCATCATCTGGGCCTGGGCCACATCTCTGGCCCCCAGAGACAGCTGGGGAGAAGTCCCCAGGGATATCTTGGAGTGACTTCTTGGGGCTCTGAAGATCCTGATTTTAGCCCTCGGCCTGGAGGAGCCCCACAGAACTCTTACTGCAAAGGCCCCAACTGGAGAATCCTTTATCAAGCCATCAGGGGCCAGGCCCCACCCTGGCAGACTCCGGATCCTTCCCCATCGCCCACTTGGCAAGGCACAGCCCACCTTCCAGGTGGCTGCCTTGAGGTTGAGCGTGCGTCCTCGGCTGGTGAGCGTGCTCTTCATACGCAAAGAGAAGCGTCGCTGGGTGGGGGCCTCTGACTTCTTCTTGGACAGGCCTGAGGGGCAGGGGGGGGGGCGCATAAGATGAGGAGGAGGACCCCAGCACTGGGTCTGATCCCCAATCTCCAAGGCCATCTCCTTTCTCTGCCACGCTGGGGTGGTCCTCAGAGTCTCCCCCTCCACGCCCCCCCAGAGGTGGAACCCGGGCCTGCAAGGCACTCACTGGGCCTGGGAGTCAGGGCATCCTGGAGCTCTTCCTGATCGCAGGGATGGACGAAATCAAAGATGCTGTGGCCGATGAGCTCTAGCTGCATGGAGGAGCGCAGAGGGGTGCAGAGGTCAGGGGAGGCCCTTCTGACCAAGCCCTCATCTTCCTCCCTGTCATGGCCTCTGCCCCAATTCATGAGCCTGGACTACTCCATAGTCACCCCATGAATTCATTCATCCATTCACTACTCAATCTCTGGCTCATTCATGCATTCATTCACCCCCTCATTCATCCACTGGTTCACTCATTCATCCTCCATTCATTCATCATTAGCAGAGCTAAGGGGTGCTGGCAGCTCACCTGACTAAGGCCCAGGTGCTTGCTGACATTTTCCGACAGGTAAGCCATATCTCCCTCCTCAGTGAGCACCATGACGAAGCCCTCCAGAGCCTTCAGGTAGCACGCATCCAGTGGTTCGCCCCCTGCTCCCACCTGGTTCCACTCCCCTGGTGCCCGGGGTGGGGTGATGGGGGCATCACTAGTCAGTTGTGGACCCACCTTCTACTGGTCCTCACTCAGAGGGACTTACAGAAATGCACAGGAAGGGGGAGGTATGGGGGTGAAGGTGACATTACCCACAATTCTTAGAGAGCAGGCCTCCTAGGCTGGCAGAGTACTACAGGGAAAATGGGGGGGGGGGGTAGGAACTGTAATGGTTCAGCAGGGGCTGTGATGGTTCAAGGACTGCCTGAGGGTAGAGTCCAGTCATCCTATCATAAAATCTTCCTCCATAATAGTCTTTGGATTCCAAGCATGTGTATGTGTGTGTGTGTGCTTGTGTGTGTGTGTGTGTGTGTGTGTGTGAAAGAGACAAAGAGAGCAAGTTTCCTGTAATGTAGAATTGAATTCTAACGGTGGAAGCAGGAAAGAATGACTACTATAGAAATAAAGGGAACGGGAGGAAAACAGGAATTCACAAGGAATTAAAATTTTGGCGCTAGAACCTTCCCAAGGGAAACTTTTATAAGGGATGGGCGGGGCCTAAGTAGGAGACTCTCCCTCTGGACCAAATCTACCAGTAGAGCTGGCTTCGCTTGGAGCTCCAAAGGGGCGGGGCCTCCCTGAGCGCATTCCAAGGGGCGTGCCTTTACCAATGATAGACAGCTAAGGCAGGGGCGGGACTTTCAAGAATAGGCTCCGGATTGGTCCGCAACTGGAAGAGGCGTGACCTCTCTGCAGAGCGGCTTCCAGGGAGGTGGGTCTCTGGGGGCGGGGCCTCCATAGAGCGGCATTCCTCTGGAGGCGTGGCCTCTTCCGGACGGGGGCGTGGCCTCGCGGGAAGGCGTCTCGGGGCGGGGCCCAGCAGGAGGAGGGGGCGTTCCCGGGGCGGGGCTCACCTGCCGCGCAGAGGCGGTGCATGCGCAGGTAGCTGATGGTCAGGCGCATGATGGAGGCCTTGTCCAGGTGCGCGCTGACCCCGCGCGCGAAGGGCAGCGTGTGCGCTAGCTGGTACAGCACCTCGGTCTCCTGGCTGCGCCGGCTGCGCGCCGCATCCCGGGACTTCTCCTTGCGCAGCTCCGTGGTGGACCTGCGGGGCAAGAGCGGCCTTCACCGACGGCGCCCTTCCCTCTCCACCCCTCACCCTCCACGAGCTGCAGGGGCCCAGCTCGCGGGGCGTCGCCCCTGGAAAGACGCAGCCCGCGCCTGGGTTCGGATTTGTACCTGTCCACGTGGCCGCTCATGCTTGCACCCCCTCCGTGCCTCCGTCCCCTTCCTGGGTTTATCTGCTGCTTATTCCCCGGGAGATAAGGAGTCTCGGGGGCACAGGGAGGCCGTGCACGGGAGAGGGGCCGAGGCAGGAGCCCCCCTCCCCTGCCCTCTTCCCTCTGGAGCTCAGCTGAGAGGCCTCAGAATCTTGGGGAGAGATAGCTCAACAGTCTAACACCCGCCACGGGGGGGGGCCCCCAAAGGGGCAAGGCCCCGGTGGGGTGACAGCCAAGCCACCCTCCCCCAGGGCTCTCTCCAGCCTCTGCCTTTCCATCCACTTCAAGCACCCATGCTCCAGTACCTGCCACGTACCCCAACTCTACCAGATCAGTTTCCATGCCCAGAAAGGGAGGAATTCATTTAATACCAGGACAACGGGAAAAGGGAGCAAGAAAAATTAACCCCACTGAACAGAGGGGAAACTGAGGCTTGGGACGTGCCTTGCTGGCCATAAAGACAGAAGGCAGATGGGAACCCTGGGGGCCGGCCTGCATTCTTAACTTCTCCGTCTTCACGGCCCTACACTTGGTTTCTGCCACTACTGTGAAACTCAAACTGCAGGTCTGCACGAATCCAAACTTTTCCACCTATATTTTATTTATTCATTTTTAATTTTTCTCCAGTCCTGGGGCTTTAATTCAGGACATGGACACTGTCCTTGAGCTTTCTCAGGCTAGCATTCTACCACCTGAACCACAGCATCACTTCGGGCTTTTTCTGTGTATGTGGTACCGAGGAATCGAACCCCGGTCTTCATGCATGCTAGGCAAGCACTTTACCACTAGGCCAAACTCCCGGCCTGATTTTTTTTTTTTAAGACAGAATCCCCAGCTGTCCAATTATAGGCATGTAGCACTAACCTCAGGCTCATCTATACTGCAAAAACAAAACAAAACAAAACAAAAAAAACCACACAATAAGCCAATAAGCAACTTTCAAGGAGCCTGAGGATGGGGCGCTTTTAAATCTCCATTTCACAGCAGGGAAACTGAGGCTCTAAAAGGGGAAAATCCTTTGTCCAAGAAGTCACACCCCCAGTATGTTGCTGAGTTGGGATTTGAACTCAAGTTTTAAAGCCTCTAGTCTTTTCTCTGAACCTCTCTCCTACCTGAGGGGACACTTCACCAACAGAATGTCTTGGAGCAGAGATTGTTTCTTCCTAAATGCTGGAAGGGGGGGGTACTTCTGCAATGGAACTAACCCCAGACATATGAGGCATCAGAGGAAATTTTTCTGTCTAGTTACTAAGGGGGGCAAAAAAAAAAAAAGTGTTCAGCACAAGTGGTGGGAGGCCTGAAAGAGTTGAAGTTTGGGCCCCATCCCCTCCCACTTGGCTGGTGGGGGCAGGGGCCACTATCCCACATGCCCAGAGGACATTCCGTTCTGTTCCAGCCCTGTTTGTCTTCCTGCTCAGAGGGTGGGGGTGGGCGGGCCTCCCTGAGCTGGGGGCCCAGATGGAGGGGAAGGAGAGAGGAGAGGAGAAGGAAAGGAGGAACAGGGGTGGAGCCTGTGCCCCACCTCCCAGGCAGCTGGGCTCTCTGTGGCCTGACTTCTTTCTCAGTTACAAGGAGGCAGCTGGTAGCAGTGAATCCTCTTGCCAGCTCCCACTCTGTTCTCCGGATGCTGGGATGGGAAGTGTGGGGTTCCCACAGGCTCCTGGCATTTTCTGAAACATTTCTGTGAATCAGCAATTGGGGGGGGGGGCTGCAATGGCTCTGGTTCTGGGTTCCAATCCTGACTTTTCCTTATGAGCTGTATGACTGTGCACAGGTTACATAGCCTCTCTGAATGCATCAGGGGTGTTTTAAAAAGGCCATGTGTGAATGCACAATACACAAGAGGAGATAGGAGGTGTCTGTGGAGTTTTGCTGTCCCTCTGGGGTATGAAATTCTGTGCCTGGCATGTACACCGCTCCATGCTTGGGAACCTAACCCCTAGCCATGGCTTTGGTGAATGAATTACACACTTACTGAGCTCAAGACCAGGCCTAGTGGCACACACCTGAAAGTGGAGCCCTGGGAAAGGAGGGACTGGAGCATCTTGAATTAGTTCTGGGCAAGCCTGGGTTATTGAAGCAAAGCAGGAAGCACAGACGAAGGTCCTGGAATACTCCTCATTCATGAGTTCCTCTGCCCTTCTACCTGTATTCGCCTTCCAGAATTACCCAAGGAGGAAGCAGGCCCAAGAAGTGATAGAACTTGCCACAAGTCGCTCACTACCCTCAAGCACGGCCTGGTCTCTTTCCTTCCGCCCCTCACTCTGACTTGCACACCTTCCATGTCCTGTCCCTTCCCCGGCCCCCCATGTTTCTTTATGGGCTCCTGGTGTTGGCCTGAGGACTCTGTGGGGGGTGGCATGGAGCCCATTTGCCAGGATGCTGGGCTAGGTCCCAGTCACTGGCACAAGGCCACACAGCCAGTAAGCGGGCGTGCAGGATTTGAACTGTTACTTTGAGGGTCTGCATTATCCAGTGCCATCCCCACCACCCAAGAGACCCCTGCCTTGTTCTTCTTGGCCAAATGTCCCTCCGATTCTTTCCCTCGTCTCACCATCACAACCTCTGAGCTCCCCTGCTGGCCCGCGCCCAAGCCGGCGGCCCCTTGGCACAATGCCCAGCCTGAGACGTGCAGCCACCCTTCCTCCCTGTTCTCGCTGAGAACAGGAGGTGGAGCCAGGAGGCCCGGGTGAGGCCTGGGAAGGGGGGTGCTGGGGCCCGGCACACCCCCAGCCAGGAGAGGGGGAAACCCGCCTCTCCTCTCCGCCTGGACAGAAGCAGGGAAGGTTGGACTCGGTCTTCCGTCTCCCAACTGGGGTACTGGGGAACTAACAAAACTTGGGAATCTGGGGGAACCCCTTTCTGGCAGGGCCTGGAGGTGGCCCAAGAGGGGACTTGAAGTGGGGGCTCAAGAGTCTTTCTGACTTTACATTTTCCCAATGACAGTGATTTAGTGATGTTTGGGTCCCCAAAGTTGTACATTGAGGAACCCCTGGCTGGGGCCCAGTGCCCATGGGGGCATTTCACAATATCCCGAGAGCAGCAACCAGGATGGATGAGGGGAAGGGGACTTGGCGGGGCAAGGGGAACAACCGCCATTGTTCAGGCCCTCTTTGGCAGTGCCACCTGGGGGTGCAGAAGGGGCGGGAGCCCCGTGGGATCCAGGTTTGAGTTCTGGGTGGGCAGTGTGCTTTGGTAGGGTGATACCACAGGCAAGCACTGGCCCTGAATGCCAAGAGCACCCCAGCTCTGCCAGCAGGGGCTTTCCCCAGTGGGGGAGGGGCCGGGACCCTGTTAGTCCAGAGGGGGTGGGAATGGAGATTCCCGGTGGGCCCAGAGCCAGGGCTGGAAGACAGTGGGTGGAAGACAATCCTTGGGGGCCTAGGGGGGTGTAAAAACATAGGGGTGCAGGCAGATCCAGTCTGATTCACAAAGCCAGGGAAAGAGGAATGGGTGTCTGTGTGTGAAGCTGGAGGCCTCGGGCTGGACAGGGAGAATCAATGATATGGGCCATTTGGGGGGTCTCATGGGACCCCCCTTTGGCAGTGGTGCTAGAGCACAGGTTGCTTCTGCCTCTGAAGATCTGCCCCAGCTGAGAGGTGAACCCCAAAAGTACTTTTTGCCATGTAAACCCCCAGGATGACAGGAGCTGAGGAGTGCTGTATCTCCCCCTGAATCAGACACAGAGCTTCTTAGAGGGGGTCCCCCAAACAAGAGTCTGGTGGACCCCCCTCCCCGCCCTCAGCCACAGGATCTGGATGGGGGAGGACAAGTGGGAGCCAGGACCAGACTATGGGAAAATGGTCCCTTTATTTCCCTGTTATTGAAGGAGGTGACCCCACTTTTCTTAAAGGCTCCCGAGAAAGGCCTCAGATAGATTCTAGAACCTTCTCTGCCCTCTGCCCCCCCCCACAGAATCAGTCAGGGTCCTATCAAAAGTGGTCTCTTCTGGAACTCAGGAGCTGAATTCCCCCAGGGGATTCCTTCCATCTGGGAAGGCTTAATTTGGGGTGTCCTGCAGGAGGGATCCATAGGTGGACAGCTGAAAAACCTCCCACAGAATGGGGGGACCAGGCAGGGAATCGAACCTGGGGCAGCAAAAACAAAAAACCAAAAACGGGGATCACTAACCTCCGAAGCTGGTCCTGGGAAAGGGGCGGGGCAGCCACGGGCTTGGGGGACCCCTGTCCCCTTTAGTCCCCAAGTGGAGCGCGGGCCGGCGGAGCGGTGCCTCCCCCGCCGAGCCCCGGGGCGTCCCCGGCTCGCGCCCGCGCGCGCACCCCATAACTCAAGGCGCCCCCCAGAAGGGGAGCCCCCCCAATCGATGCCCCTCGCCCCCGACCCCGAAGCCCAGTACCTCGCGCGCTGCAGCCCCAGCGCCATGGCTCGCGCGTCGCTGCTCCGGAGCCCTCCGAGGCCGCGAGCCCCCTCCCCGGGCCCGCAGAGCCCCCTCCCCAGCCCCGCCCCCGCCGCGCCATTGGCGGCGCCGCGCCCGGCCCGCGGCGCTCATTGGGCGAGGGGCCTGACACTCCCGGGGAGGGGGCGGGACCAGACGGGGAGGCCGGGAAGCCTAAGGGAGGGGGAGCGAGGGCGGCGGGCTCACACCCCCGGCCCGCCCCGCCGCACCCCGGCCCGGCCCGGCCCCCGGCTGCCACGGCTCCCCGACCTCGGGCCCCGGGGTCCCCACTTCTCCCTGTCCAGCCTGCAGCCCCGCCCCCCGGCGCCCCGACCCCTCGGCCTCCTGGATGAATGATTAAGCCGGTGCCGGAGCCCGAGCTCAGCCCGGCCGCACCCCGCTGGCAGTGCAGGCGCGTGCACGGGGGTGCAGGGGAGCGCGCGAGTGCCCGCGGGGTCCCCGCCGCGTGCAGACCCAGATTCACCAGGCAGCTCCCGAAGATTCCAGACGTGGCCTCGATCCTCGCACAGATGAGGTGAGCCCACCGGCCTCTGCCCATGCGCATGCCCCCCCCCCCCCGCTCCCTACTATCCGACCTCACCACCCACAAGGAGGGTCAGAGGATCCAAACCCCAGCCAGGCTATTGCTTCAAAGAAGGCTGGGGGGCCCAGTCTAGCCCAGAGACCACCAAGGCTGAGGTATTTGTTACAACTCTTAGGAAAGAGGTTTTCTGTGTCTGCTGCCTTTGCCAGGCTGGAGCTGAGGGTCCTCACGCCACCTGGATGGGAGTGGAGGCTTTATGAGATGAAGCCAATAAGGAGAAGAGAGAAATGAAAGAAAGGAAGAAGAGAAAGAAGACAGCCCTGACAAACAGCACAGCCCACTCCAGATGCAGCCAGACCTGAACTCCACACAACCCAATCCTGGACTTCCAGGTGAACCGTAAAGACTGAGTGTCCGTGCACACACACACACACACACACACACACACACACACACACACACACACACTGTGGTTGTTATGGTTGTGGTAAGCATGGTTTATTCATTTACGTTTAGATTTGTTTGAGTGGATTCCAGCTGCTCATGCTCAAAGGAAAGTTGATAGACACAGGAATGGACTCTCCCCTGCACGCTGTGGAAGAATGTGGGGTGTGAGACAACAGGAGGCTGGAATTAGAAGCAGAGGCAGGGGAAGCACTGTTCTCAGTACTCTTCACTGTGGAGGGGACACTGAGGAAGGGGGATGGTGACTAACCCAGTCTGGAGAGTTCTAGAGGGTTTGTTGGAAGAATTTGTCTGGGTGGGGGAGAGGATCAGAAGAGTGACTCATGGAAAGAAAGTATGCATTGGTAGGGGGATAAGAAAATCAACCTGAAGGCTTCCTGATGCCCAAGAAAAACATACTTGTTGCATGTTTAAATAGAACTATAAACCCTATAAAAATGGACACATCAGAAATCCATGATGTCAGCAAGTATTAAACTTTACAGAAGAGTTTCCTGGCAGTGAAGGCAATAAGGGAAATGTGTTTGCTAAAATGATTTCCAGCTGTGGGTGTGGCTTAAGCAGTCCAGTGCTTACTGAGCAAGGACAAGGTCTTCAGTGCTAAAAAAGAAAAGATTGCCCAGGAGTTTGGCCTCGTGCTTGCCTAGTATGCACAAAGACCTGGGTCTGATTCCTCAATACCATAAACAAAGGAAAAGCCGGAAATGGTGCTGTGGTTCAAGTAGTAGAGCTCTAGCCTTGAAAAAGCCCAAGGATAGCGCCCAGGCCCTGAGTTCAAGGCCCAGGACTGGTTAAAAAAAAAGTTGGACTCACAATTTTTTTTTTTTTTGCGCATAAGTGTGGGAGAGTGAGTGGTGAGTGATATCATTCCACACAGGGTTTTGCTAGAGTGAATGCAGGCCGCACGTTCAATAAAGATCTTCCCGCCTCCATCTCACAAGTGTTGGGATTACAGACATGCACCACCACGCTTGGCTGGTATTTCTACATCACAACAACAACAACAATTATTATTATTATTTCTTGTTCTCAAAGACAAGTGTTAATTGCAATTAAAGCTCAGGGAACTTAAGACTTTTTCTTTTTTCTTTTTTGGTGGGTCATGGGACTTGAACTCTGGGCCTGGGCATTGTCCCTGAGCTCTTCAGCTCAAGGCTACCTCCCTACACTTGAGCCACAACACCACTTCCCCTTTTCTAGAGGTTAAGAGTCTCAGGTCCTTTCTGTGCCCGGGGCTGGCTTTGAACCTTGATCCTCAGGTCTCAGCCTCCTGAGTAGCTAGGATTGCAGGCGTGAGCCACCAGCACCCAGCTGGGCAAGAAAAGTTTTTGAGATTTTCTTGATCTCCAACTAACCAGCAAAGAGCCTGAGCCCTGCTGGGAGAGAGCTCAACCACTGAGCCACCAGCTCAGTCCAAAGCCCTCACCCCATGGCCGCACAGACGGCTGGTGTGCAAGCAGGCTTTGCTCACAGGCCCCCCCAGGCTCTGCACCACGATTTAGGTGGTGGTGCAGGCCCAGGATCTGGCTCCGTTCTCGGCTCACCAGCGCCCCCTGGTGGAAAGCTCTGTCCGCAGCACGCCATCGCCACCTGGTGGACAATCCACCAACTGCACTCTAGGTGGTTACAGGGCCCCTCCCCGGGCACCTAGCATCCCCACTGCTGCATGGGTGTGTCTCCTGTCAGGCGTCATGACAGTCCTGCAAACAAAGCCTCTGGCTGAGAAAAGGGGTGATGCACCCTTACATTCTCAGGAGGTGGTCCCAGCCATCAAATGAGCCAGAAGTAAGGGGCTTGTAACCTGGGGACCTATGGGCCCTCCTTTTGCATGTCTGACATTCTCTCCCTCACTGCTACCTGCCCCTGGGAGGGCTGGCAAAGACCAGGTAGGAATCTCAGCCACACGGGACCAGGAGAGAGTCAATCTGTCATTCCTGTGAGAAGGGCCAGCAGGGAAAGGCCGGGAGAGTTACACAGCCCTGGGTACCACATTCCATCAGTTCAGCAATTCCAGCCTCTCCCAGTCATCATGGAGCCTCCACCCTGAGTCCATGCAGGTCCTGTGCGAACGGGGCCTGCCCTGGTTAGAGCTGGCCCCGAGGAGCTTGAATGTCCTGGAAAGAGCCAGGTACAGGGGTTCATACCTGTCATCCTAGCTACTCAGGAGGCTGAGATGTGACGATCGCAGTCCACTGCCAACCCAGATCCGAAAATTCCTAAGACTCCTTTATCTCTATGAGTGGAGTGGAGTGACAAGGCAGGCCCAGCCCATGCAGGCATGCATGTATGTAGGCATTCACACGCTGCAGCACAGTAAGTGCAAACTTAGAATTTCAGCAACACACCTCAGGGGAGCACCCACTGGTGGGGGTGGTGTGGTGTGGGGCTGGGGGTGGGAACAACCCAGGTGAGGAGGGGTGGGGGCCTGATGGGCAAGGACAGGAAGGCAGTCCCTGCCCCCTCCATCAGAAGAGGAGAAACTTGCTGTTTCTATTAGGGCCTTTCTCAAATTGCTGGGGAAAGAGCAGAGAGGGAGGTACAGGATATGAAGTAAATGTGGGGTGCCCAGTTCATCCACAGAAGCTGGCCCCACCCCTCTCCCCATAGTCCTTGGGTGAAAAGGAAATGCACTCTGAAATGGCAGCCCTGCCCTCCTTTGTTTGGGGTGCTGGGACATGGGGACAGTCTCCCCTGGCTCCTCCCTCCCCCTCCAGGGTCCTGGCTTTGTACAATGTGGTACATTATCACCCTACAGACAGACTGCATTGTAAAGCAGGAAAGGTATTAGCTGAAAATTACACGGGGACATTTAAGACTAGAGTTTGTGACACATCTCAACAGGAAATGGTGCTGGGAAAGCCAATAGAGGAACTTTTTTCTCTCTCTCTTGTATAAGCTCTCAGAGAGGTGTCACCTTGAGAACGCAAGCCAGGTGAGGTATAGAGGGGTCCCCTGGAATCCCAGCTACTCAGGAGGGAGGCTAAGATCTGAGGATCACAGTTCAAAACCAGCCCTGGGGCAGAAAATTTCCTGAGACTTGTTTTTGACAGACCTGGGTCTTGAACTCAGGGTCTGAGCTCGGTCCCTGAGCCTCTTTGTGCTCAAGACGAGCACTCTACCACTCCAGTCCCAGCACCACTTCTGGTATTTTCTGAATAATTTACTGGAGATAAGCATCTTGCAGACTTGCCTGCCCAGGCTGGCTTTGAACCACAATCCTCCTATCTCAGCCTCCTCGGTAACTAGGATTACAGGCCTGAGCCGCCGTGATTGGCTTTGTGAGACTCTCATCTCCTGAACCACCATCAGTCCATCTGGGAGTACAGCTAGAGAGCACTAACCTTTAGCAGGGAAAAAAATCTGAGTTCTAGCCAAGCCCCATCACACACACACACACACACACACACACACACACACACACACACCCCAAAAGCAGAAGGAAAGCCAAGCCACTCTTACATAAGGTAAGGGAAGCGCTCTGGTCAGCCGTGTCCAATGCTAACCAGTTACTCAAGATCATGAAGCAGCTAACGTGGGGCAGGACAGAAATGGAAGAGTGAGTAATTTTACAATAGAAGATTCTATTTGTGAACACAGTGGGACCCCTGCATCACAGGCTACACAGTTAGAATGTTAGAGACAGGATAAAGGTCTAAAAGTACAACAAAACCATAACATCTTTTATTATTATTACTACTAACTATTATTATTATTATTTTGTTGGTTGTAGAGCTTGAACTCCAGTTCTGGGTGCTGTCCCTGAGCTCTTTTATTCAAGGCTAGCCATCTATCACTTTGAGCTACGACTTCACTTCTGGTTTTCTGGTGGTTCATGGGAAATACGAGTCTTATGACTTTCCTGCCCTGGCTGGCCTTGAATTGTGATCCTCAGGTCTTAGTGTCTTGAGTAGCTGGGATTACAGGCATGAATCACTGGCACCCAGCTTGGCCTTGGGTCTTGAACTCAGGGCCTAGATGCTGTCTCTTAGCTTTTATGCTCAGGCTTGGTACTCAACCACTCCAGCCACAGCTCCTCTTCCAACTTTATTGGAGATAAGAGTCTCACCGGGGGCCAGGAGCGGAGCCTAGGGTAGAGTGCTCGCCTAGCATGCAGGAAGCCCTGGGTTCAATTCCTCAGTACCACACCACATACTCAGAACAAGCCAGAAGTGGCGCTGTGGCTCAAGTGGCAGAGCGCTAGCCTTGAGCAAAAAGTGTCCAGGGACAGGCCCTGAGATCAAGCCCCAGGAGTGGCGGGAAAAAAAGTTTTTTCTACCTGGAATGGCTTCAAACCAGTTACCATCTTTCTCAGCCTTCTAAATGGCTGAGATTACAGGCTTTGATGGGAATTTTCTCTATTCTCATAACTCCATGCTGCTTGAATGGCCGACAGAAAAACTTCTCCCCTGACCTTCTCTGAAAGTGCAGGACCTCTGGCATCAGGCTGATACCCCAACCATAAATCCAAAACAGGATAATTCAGTCAATAATTTCCCACCAGGACCAGACAAATTTCAAAGAGGAGTCCAGCCTCTGTCCCTATCTTCCCTTCCAGTTCAGTCTTTTTTTTTTTTTTTTTGGTGGGTCATGGGGCTTGAGCTGGGCCTGAGCACTCTCCCTGAACTCTTCAGCTCAAGGCTACCGCCCTGCCCTTGAGCTACAGTCCCACTTCCCATTTCCTAGAGGTTAATTGGAGATAAGAGTCTCAGGTCCTTTTTGTGCCCTGGCTGGCTTTGAACCTTGATCCTCAGATCTCAACCTCCTGAGTAGTTAGGATGACAGGCGTGAGCCACCATGCCCAGCTCCAGTTCAATCTTTGTATCTATCCAAAGACCCTATATGAAGGACTTACCTACCACCTCTCCCCTCTCGGCAGGCACACACAACCTTCTTCTGTGTTTAAAGATGGACTATGAAGGAGTGACCCCCCTCCCCCGTCACCCCAGGTGATACAGAGGTCAGGCAAAACACCAGATATGTGGTGACATGCTCAACACACAGGTGGGGTGCCACCTACCTAAGCCTAACTTTCCATTGTGGGCCTGACCCAAAGCCCGACCTCCCCAGCCATGACAGCTTTTCTAGAACCTTTGCCCCCTTGCTCAGACCCCATAAAAGCCCAACCCCAACCCCAGTCTCCTTGCACAACCTCCATGCTCACAGGAAAGTTTGTGCTTCAATAAACAGTCCTAATCTGTTGAAAATCCAGTCGGGCTTCTTCCCTTCCCCCTTTCCTAACAGGTGTGAGCCATAGGTGCCTAGAAAGTGCTACCTTGAGCCACAGTGCCACTTCCAGCTTTTTCTATGTATGTGATAACCAAGGAATCAAACCCAGGGCTTCCTGTATGGTAGATAAGCACTCTACCACTAGGCCACGCTCCCAGCCCCTTCTTTTTTATTTATTTATTTTTTGGCCAGTCCTGGGCTTGAACTCAGGGCCTGAGCACTGTTTTTGGGCTTTTCTCAAGGCTAGAGCTCTACCACTTGAGCCTCAGCACCACTTCTGGCTTTTTCTATGTATGTGGTACCAAGGAATCCAACTGGGTCTTCGTGCATGCTAGGCAAGCACTCTACCACTAAGACAAAATCCCGCCCCCCCCAGCCCCTTCTTTAAATTTTTTTTTCTTTTTTCTTTTGGTCAATCCTGGGGCTTGAACTCAGGGCCTGAGCACTGTCCTTGGACACTTTTTGCTCAGAGCTAGCACTCTGCCACTTGAGGCACAGGACCACTTCCAGCTTTTTCTGTGTATGTGGGACCCAGGAATCAAACTCAGGGCTTTGTGCATGCAAGGAGAACACTCTACCACTAGACTATGCTCCAGTCCCCCCTCCCCCCTTTTTTTTGGTAGTTCAAGCTCAGGGACTGAGCACTGTCCTTGGGTCTTCTCAAGGCTAGAGCTCTACCACTTGAGCCACTGCATACTTTCCTCCTTTTTCTCTGAATGTGGTACCGAGGAATTGAACTCAGATCTTCATGATGCTAGGCAAGCAGTCTACCACTAGGCCAAACTCCCAGCCCCTAGAAGTCTTACTTTTATAACATTTTAAATGGTCACTAAAACAGGCAGGTAGAAGGAAGAAGCAGCCAGGCCCTCTGCCCTGAAATCCCCCAGGAAGCCTTGGGAAAGGGGGTGGGGATGGGTCCCTCAGGGTGAGCTTTGTCCCCAGCCCTCTGTGTGTGTGCCAGAGACCAGAACCCCAGTAATCCAGTGCTCTGGGAACCATCTGTCACTATCTCCATGCTGTGGGTTGGGAAACTGAGGCACACAAAGGCTGTGGTGTGTTGGCATCCACTCACCAAAAAGCCAGCAGACAATAGCTTTCAGTAAGTGATTTCCCCTGCTCCCCAACTACATTTCTCCCAGCGGACACAGGAAAACCTCCAACTGCTGTGGGGCTGCAAGGGTTACACACACCCAGCCTGGGGCCTGGTGGATCAAAATGAGACTCTTTTGTTAGTTCAGTTCCCGGGGAAAAGGAGGAAGTGGACAAGGGCCCTGGGGCAAAGGGCAGGCTTCAAAGACACAGAGTAGGGGGTTTTCAGAAAACTCAGGCCAAAGAACCTCAGGGCAGGGCCAGGCCTCCTCTTCCTACCTGTGCCAGGCGCCAGCCACATGCTGCCCCAGGAGGAAGCTGAGCTTGGGGACCCCAGAGCCAAGCCCAGGAAGTTCTCTTAGGATGTGAAGCAAGCCTTCCCTGCCCCCACCGTTCCAGCAGATATAAGGCAGCGGGCCCGGGCACACCCGCTCACACATAGCCCTCTCTACCTTACCAGCCATGCCCAGCTCCTACATGTTGTTGGTCTGCACCTTCCTTGCCCTTCTGGGTCTGGGAAGCAGCTGTAGCCCCATTGTCCCCCGGAAGGAGTGGGGGGCCCTCGTGTCCAAGTGCTCGGATGCCCTGAAGCTGCCTGCACGCTATGTGGTGATTTCCCACACTGCAGGCAGCGCCTGCGCCTGCCCGTCCTTGTGCGAGAAGCAGGTGCAGAATGTCCAGAGCTACCACATGAGGACCCTGGACTGGTGCGACGTGGCCTACAAGTGAGTGGGGGAGGCCCGTGGGGACAGGCGTTCAAGGTGCATCCTGTGGCTTGCACTGTGCTAGGCAGGGGCTCAGCCACCCATCTGCACACTGCACCCCAGCCCTGCACCCTTTCGGGGTTCAAGACCCACCTTGCTGGACCCCCACACAGCTTGCTCAACTTAGCGGGGGAATCTTGGTTTCTTACACCCCATAAAGAGATTCCTTCTAAAGCCTGGGCATTTGGGGGAGAAGCACCAGGGCTGACTGAGCTCTGGGGCCAGTGTCAGGCCTCCTGGGCAAAGGGACTCAGAGGTGGGTGGGGAGGGGACCCAGTCCTGAAGTCCTGAAGGATGAGGGGTGGGGGCAGGGGTGGAGCAGGCAGGGCCTTACAGGGTAGGGAGAATCCAGGGAGGGGGGCGCTGTGCCCTCCAGCTTCCTTTTCAGTGTAACCAGTGGGGTCCCTGGAAAGTGGGAACACTTGAACTCAGGCCAAGGTAAGCTTGGGGACTGCCTACAGATCGTATTGGAAATGCAGGTTGCCAGGCCCCACCCCAGACTGCCCCAGTAAAGGCAACTCAGAAAGATCTTGATAGTATGTGGGTCCCCCCACCCCCCCAATCCTCCATGAGGGCAGATGAGACAGTCCTGGTCCCACAGGTACGGGTCTAAACGGTTTTATGGAGCCAGATGCTGTATCTGGATACCTGTAATCCCAGCACTTAGAAGGCAGAGGCAGGAGGTTACTAAGTTCAAGGCCAGAGGCGGGGCAAGGCTGGCTAATGAAACCCTATCTCAAACAAGTCAGTGAATGGCTTTATGGAAAAGGCTTGATTCCACAGCCAGCTTTGAGGGTTCGAAGCCAGCAGCAGCAGTGCCCTCAGTTTTCTCACCTGTACATAGGGTCCATCCGGGGACAGTGGCTGGCAGAGGCTGACATCAGAGGCTGTAACTAACGGAGAGGAAGGAGCAGGGACCTCCAGGGAGGGGGCAGCGGCTCAACAGACCACTAAACATGACTCAAGGGCAGGCCTGTGTTTGGCGGGTGGCAGCGGGGTCTGTGGGAAACGGGAGGGGGAGGGGGAGGCTGGGGCACTGGGGTGGCCTGGGGGCCACCTCTCCCAGGCAGCCCTCGGTGGCTCACCTGGCCCCACCATCCACCCAGCTTCCTGATTGGAGAAGATGGTCATGTGTACGAGGGCCGAGGCTGGCACACCAAGGGCGCCCACTCGGGTGCCTCCTGGAACCCCATCGCCGTGGGCATCACTTTCATGGGCAACTACATGGGTGCGTGAATGGGCCAGCCCGTGTGGGGGCCAGGCACCACAGGGTTTTACAGTCTTCCCCGGCCCGCCCTGTGGTGTGGGGGGAGGAAACGCAGAGGGACTCGAGGGTGGGCGCCATCCTGAGCCCCTGTGCCCCGCAGAGCGCGCGCCGCCCCGGCGGTCCATGCGTGCCCTGGAGAACCTGCTGGAGTATGGCGTGGCCCGAGGCTTCCTGCGTACCAACTACCAGCTCAAGGGACACCGGGATGTGCAGCAGACGGCCTCCCCAGGGGACCAGCTCTACGAGGCCATCCAGCGCCTGCCGCACTACCAGGAGTAGTGAGGGGAGCGGGGGGACCCTCCCCCCTCAATAAACATGCACGGCCCAGAGTTCCTGAGCAGGTCCCATGATGGTGTCCCCTGAAGACCTGCAATGCAGGTCAGAGGCCAGGGATCTGCACCAAGCAGATCTAGATGGCACCAGCCTGGGGGAACCATGCAGGACCCCCACACAGAACCCCATCTGCCCCCAGCATAAAACCACTGGAAACCAGGTTGCCCAGAGCCTGGGCACTGTCCTTGAGTTTTCTCAAGGCTAGTGCTCTACCACTTGGGCCACAGCACCATTTCCAGCCTTTTCTATGTATGTGATATGGAGGAATCAAACACAGGTCTTCATGCATGCTAGGCAAGCACTCTACCACTAGGCCACACTCCTGGCCCCAAGGACAATTTGTTGTGGGTGGTAGTCATGGCCTTCAACTCTGGGCCTGGGCGCTGTCCCTGAGATCTTCAGCTCAAGGCTAGCTCTACCACTGGAGCCACAATGCTGCTTCCGGTTTCTGGTGGTTTACTGGAGATAGTCTCACGACTTTCCCACCCAAGCTGGCTTTGAACTGTGATCCTCAGATCTCAGCCTACTGAGTAGCTAGACTGACAGGTGTGAGCCACGGGGAGCCTGGCTAAGAACAAATATTTATTTACAAAATGCACAAGCCCTGGCCAGCAGCAAGGCCTGGACAGGGGAGGGGTACGGAGGTGGGGAGATGGTGGGGCTTGGCCCCGCCCCGCCGTCAAGAGCGCGTGTCCAGCCGGTTCATGTACTCCTGCAGGGCCTTCAGGCGGGCGTCTATTTCAGCCATGTCCACTGCCTGGTGGTCTGAGCTGTACTCTGTGGGCGCAGGCAAGGAGGGCATGAAGGGGACCCCTTATGATCATCCCAGTAGGGGCTGTGGGACTAGGAGTGGCGGGTAGGCGTCCCAGGCTCACCTTTGATGGGGACCCAGCCCCCAGAGTTGGCCAGGTGTTTCTGGTGCCCGCTGCGCTCCTGAGGGCTGGGCTTCTGGTGTGGAGGAGGGGAGGGAGTCAGGGGGCTCCTGAACCCCCAGGAATTCTGAACCCAGGGATGGGTGTCACCCGAGGGGGGGATAAGGCCCTGGTTCATGCAGGGTGGAAGGAGGGTGGGCCCAACACAACCCACAGAGGAATAACTTCACACAGCCTCCAGCACCTGGCCATCCACCCCAAGGGGATGAGGACAGCGGCCTTGGGTGGGTTTGTCCCCTCCTCTGCCACCTGGCGTGGGCCTGGGTGTCACTCACCACGTTATGTTCATTCCAGGGCGTGGGGCTGGATGGCTTCCTGCGGGCTCGAGGGTGGACGCTGGGAAGAGGGGGAATCAAGGCCCTTGGAGGGGGCACGGTCGGGAGGAGGGAGGGCTGGAGGAGGGAGCTCTGGGCGCCTCCCACCCTCCTCAAAGCTGGGTCAAAGGACCAATCTCCCCAGACGCCCCTTCCGGGGGTCCCGTTTTACCCTCGGGGAAGCGACTCGGAGAAATCCTCGAGCTCGCTGGCGGAGCTGACCGACGAGTAGCGGCTGCGGAAGCTGTCCACTGCGGGGAGACGGGGGTGAGCCGCGGCCCGGCCCGCGCGCCCCCCACCCCGTCGCCCGCCCCGCGGTTACCCGAGGAGCTGCGGTGCCTGGAGCGGTTGGCGGCGTCCCCGCGGCCCGTCCCAGCAGCCGGGGGCCGCGTCGGGCGAGACCACGAGACGGACGGGCCGTCCCCGCTCCCTCCACTGCCCCGGCGGTTCCGCTGCTGCTGCTGCTGCTGCTGCCTGAAAAGCGGGGAGGAGAGGAGAGGCCGGGCTGGGCTCGGAGCTCCGGAGGCCGGCGCCGCGGGGAGGCCCGGGGAGGCGCAGCCCGCGGGGAGGCGAACCGCGGCCGGCGGTACTCACTTCATCCGGATCTCCCGCTGCTTCTTCTCCTTGGCTTTCACAAAGGCCGTGGGGTCGAAGCGGGGCGCGCGACTACCTAGAGCAGAACGGGCCGTGCGGAAGCGGGGGTCACGGGCAGCGCCCCCCAGGCCGGGCAGGACCGCGCGGGCACCGACCTGTGGGCGAGGGCGAGGAGCGGGCCGGCCGGGCTCGGCCCCGGGCCCCGCGGCCGCTCTCCCGGGATGAGGAACGGGTGGCCCCGCGGCCCCGAGACGTGGAGCGCTCCCGGGACAGCGAGGCCCGCTCTTCCCGGGACACCGGCGGCACCACCGGCGGAGTGCGTCTCCTGCGGGCAAAAGACCTGTGCGTCACTTTACTGCCCGCCGGAGCCCACGCCTCTGGGACCCCAACCCCGAAAACTCCTCATCATTCCCGCTCCACCCGTTTCCCGACCCCACCAATGCAGGGGGGGACATCACGGGCTCCCACAGAGAGAAGAATCCCCAGTGCCCGCCCACGATTAATATTCCAAACCCGTATACCAACAGGCCCCGCCCCCGGCCCCGCCCCCAGCCCAGCCTACCAGGGCCCACCTGCCTCCAATCCCGGCCCACCTCCGACCACGCCCACAGACTCTTATCCCAAACCCAGGCGCCCTAGTTAACTCCCCGGCCCCGGCCCCGCCCGCCTCGGGCCCCGCCCGCCTCGGGCCCTGCCCGCCTCCGGGCCCCGCCCTCACCCCCTCTTGTACAGGGCCAGCTCCGCGTGGAGGGTCTTCAGCCGGGCTCTCAGGCTCCGCTCCGACGCCTTCACGTCCTCCAGCTGCGGGGGGAAGGCGGGAGAGAGCTCAGGGCCCGGGTCCAGCCTCAGTCCGCGCCCCTCAGCAAGGAGGAGCCCCGGGGACAGCATCCAGGCCTGGGGCCCCGCCCGCCTGCCGCCCGCCCCTCACCTCCTTGGCCAGGCGGCGGCAGTCCTGACTGCGGCGGGCCGAGGTCCTATGCACGACTCCCCGCTCCTGCCGCAGCTCCAGCTCCAGGCCCCGCACCAGCCCGCGCAGCGCCTCCGCCTCCTGGCGTGCCGACCGGGCCGCCAGCGCCTCCTCCCGGGAGCGGCCCAGCTGAGCCTCCAGCTCCCGCTTCTCCGAGGCCAGGCGCGACACCCTGCGGGGGAGGGAGGGGCGATGCCCAGTGGGACCCCACCTTGCACACACGTCCCGCCCCGCTGCAGAGGGGAGGGGAGGCTCTAAATAAAGGATCTCCTAGGGCCGGGAGCACGCCCAGTGGTAGAGCGCTTGCCTAGCGTGCGCGAAGCCTGGGTTCGATTCCTCGGTACCACATACAGAGGAAAAGTCCAAACTGGTGCTGTGGCTCAGGTGGTAGAGCTCTAGCCTTGAGAAAGCCCAAGGACAGTGCTCAGGCCCCGAGCTCAAGCTTCAGGACTGGGAAAAAAAAAAAAATCAACAACGGGGACAGGAGTGAAGCCCTCACGGAGGTCCACGCTCCTGGCCCTCCACAGGAGGACTCCATTAATTTCAACTCTGACCAGTTCACTATCATATTCCAACAATTAGCTGTTTTTGTTTTAGTTTTTTTAATTATTGTTGTTGCTTTGTTTTGTTTTGCTACTCATGGGGCTTGAACTCAGAGCCTGAGCGCTGTCCTTGGACACTTTTTGCTCAAGGCTAGAGCTCTGCCACTTGAGCCACAGCACCACATCCAGCTTTTTCTACATATGTAGCACTGCAGAATCCAACCCAGGGCTTGGTGCATGCCAGGCAATCATATATCACTAGGATATACTTCTGGCCCAGCTGTTTTGTTTTTGGAACCAGGGACACATAATGTAGATCCTCCTACCTTCAGCCTGTGAGCACTGGGATTACAATGTGAAACAACAGGCTCAGCTGCTGCAGCTCTGTTCATGATCCAAAAAAGTGAAAACGGCCATCATCAGAACTCAGTGAATTTTTGTGGCACTTCACTTCACAAATAAGAGTACCACACAGCCTTGGAAAAGAATAAGGAAGGGGGCCAGGAGGTTGGCTTAGTGGTAGAGTGCTTGCCTAGCATGCACGAAGGCCTGCGTTCAATTCCTCGGTACCACATACATAGAAGATGGAAGTGGTGCCCCAGGACCGGCCAATATGTGTGTGTGTGTACAGAATAATATATTTAGCAAATTGACATTTTTTCTTTTTTTTTTTTGCCAGTCCTGGGCTTGAGCTCAGGGCCTGAGCACTGTCCTTGGACTTTCTCAAGGCTAGAGCTCTACCACTTGAGCCTCAGCACCACTTCCAGCTTTTTTCTATATGTGTGGCACCAAGGAATCGAACCCGGGTCTTCGTGAATGCTAGGCAAGCACTTTAACCACTAGGCCAAACTCCTGGCCCCGCAAATTGACTTTTGAAGAGGAAAAGGGAATCATAAATTATGTTTCTATTTTCAAAAAAATATGTGACAAACACAAGGATAAACTTAATAATAATAATAATAAACAATGCTTAAACCCAATTAGAGGCTTTTAAACAAAACTGGCTCAGAGACCTACCTCATTGTGTATCTACTTTGGTATAATATTAGAATTTTCAGGTAATTAGAGCATATTCCACTGCTCCCAGGTGACTCATGCCTATAATCCTAGGCTCCCAGGAGGATGAGCTGTGAAGATCATGATTCAAAGCCAGTCTGGACAGGATAACATTTTGGGGGGGGGGGGCGGGTAACAGGACTTGAACTCTGGGCCTGGGCGCTGACCCTGAGCTCTACAGCTCAAGGCTCTTTGAGCCTCAGTCCTACTTCCTCTTTTCTAATGGTTAATTGGTGCCTGGGCTGGCTTTGAACTGCAATCCTCAGATCTCAGCCTCCTGAGTAGCTAGGATTACAGGCATGAGTGCTTGGATCAGGATAACACTTTTTTTTTCCCCCAGTCGTGGGCTTGAGTTCAGGGTCTGAACACTGTCCTTGGACTTTCTCAAGGCCAGAGCTCTCCCACTTGAGCCTCAGCACCACTTCTGCCTTTTTTCTATGTACGTAGTGCCAAGGAATTGAACTAGGGTCTTCGTGCATGCTAGGCAAGTACTCTACCACTAGGCCAAAACTCCCGGCCCCAGGATAACACTTTTATCTCCAATAAACTCCCCCCTCCAAAAAGCTGGAAGTGGAGCTGTGGCTCAGGTGGTAGAATGCTAGCCTTGAGCACAAAAACTAAGAGACAACGCCAAGTTTCTGAGTTCAAGCCCCAAGACTGGCACTTAAAAAAAAAAAAGGTAAGTATGGAGGATTCATCAATGATGTCAAATGGATCAATTACACACATTAAAAAAAATCAAATTAAGAAATTAATGTGTAATAATGCAAAATCAATCGTATAGTTATCAATATGACGTATGCTTAAAGCAACCACAAAAAAGTCCACAAAGACTGGTAAAATCTAGAAAAAAGTGTGACAAAATATTACTGAGTCATTTAATAAAACCCAAATAAACAGAGATACTGTCTTTATATTTTGGAATATTCAGTATTTATAAAGATTCTATCTGTCCTCAAGCTGTGCTATTAAATTATTATAACCTAGCTGGGCAGCAGTGTCTCACACCTATAATCGTAGCTATTCAGGAAGCTGAGATATGAGGATCACGGTTCAAAGCCAGTCAGAGCAAGACAATCCATGAGACCCATCGCCAATTAACCACCAAAAAGCAGGAAGTGGAGCTTCGACTCAAGCGGCATAGCACCAGCCTTGAGTGCAAAACTTAAGAGACACACCCCGGTGCTGAATTCAAGCCTCAACACTGGCACATACATGCACAACGAGGCAGGCTCAGGAGGGAGGCTTAGGAGCCCAGGAGTCCCCGCAGTGCATGCTGGGACAGCCCCGCCCAGGCCCCGCCCCCACGGCCCTCCCACACTCACTGCTCCCGCAGGTGCCAGATCTCCTTCTCCCGAGTCTCCCGCGTGTCCCGCGTGTTCTGTCCATCCGGCCCTCGAAGGCGGCCCAGCTCCTCCTTCAGGGAGCGGATGATGCCCTGCAGGACCACAGGGTCGGGCTTGCCCTGGTACGGGAGGGGCAGCGGGTAGTGAATCCTGAGGAAGGGGATGAAAACTCTCATCTTAGAGACCAAGAATCGACCCCAGGAAAAGAGCACAGTGCTGAGAATACCAGCGAACGGGCCAACACAGGCCCAAAGCTCCCGGTCCACCCTTGTCCCGCCCACTCTACCTGTCCCTCACCCCAAAAGTCGCTAATGTCTGCAGCCCGAGGGCCCTGGGATGGGGATCCCAGGTGTAATAGCAAGCAACGTCCTTGTCACTGCTGGAGGAATGGACTGGCCTTGTGTGGCTTGCAGAAAGCACTGTGGGAGACTGGGCTGGCCCTTGGCTGGGGAACAGAACAGGGGTTGCTATTTATGCTTTTTTTTTTTCTGTCAGTGTCAGTAGCTCAAGGCTACCGTCCTACCCCTTGAGCCACAACCCACTTCCAGTTTTCTGGTGGTTAATTGGAGATAAGAGTCTCTCATTCTTTAGTGCCTGGGCTGGCTTTGAACTGAGATCCTCAGATCTCAACCTCCTGACTAGCCAGGATTACAGGTATATTTATGCTTATTTTACTGTCACAGCAAGGACTGCAAAGGCATGTCACCAGGGTTCACAGGCTCCGCCCAGGCCCCTGCCCACCTGTCAAACTCCACGGAGTAGATGAGGATCAGGTAGCGCTTGGAGTTGAGCTGGGCTGATCTGGGGGCAAGGGTACCAGGGCGGCTCCCCAGCTTACGACTCCGAAGGGCCTCCAGGTCTGTGTAGGTCAGCAGGTCCAGGGTGACCGACTCGCTGCTCTGTTGGGGACACCAAGAAAGTAACTGTCCCTATTCTGTATCCAGGGGTAGGGGGGCATCCTTAAGACCCTCGAGGAATCCATGGGCACTCAGCTAAACCAGACATTAAAAAGGGAAAGCTGGGGGGCCGGGAGTTTGGCCTAGTGGTTAAAGTGCTTGCCTAGCATGCATGAAGACCCAGGTTCCATTCCTCGGTACCACATACATAGAAAAAAGCCAGAAATGGTGCTGAGGCTCAAGTGGTAAAGCTCTAACCTTGAGAAAGTCCAAGGACAGTGCTCAGGCCCTGAGCTCAAGCCCGTGACTAGCAAAAAAAAAAATAAAAATAAAAAAATAAAAATAAAAAGGGAAAGCTGGGCACCTTGAGCAAAAAAGAGCTCAGGGACAGTGCCCGAGCCCTGAGTTCAAGCCCCATGACTACCACCAACAACAGAGGAGAATGATGATACACTTCCAAATTTTGGTTTTGGAAAATATGTATTAGAATGTTAGCCAGGCACCAGTGGCTCATGCCTGTAATCCTAGCTACTTAGGAGACTGAGATCTGAGGAAAGCAGTTCAAAGCCAACCCAGGTAGGCAAGCCCATGAAACTCTCCCTTACTCCCCAGTCCTGGAGCTAAAACTCAGGACCTGAGCATTGTCCTTGAGCTTTTTCAGGGCTAGTGCACTACCATTTGAGTCGCAGCACCACTTCTGCCTTTTTCTGTGTATATGATACTGAGAAATCAAACCCAGGGCTTTGTGCATGCTAGGTAAGCACTCTACCACAAGGCCAAACTCCTGGTCTCCAGGAGACTCTTATTTCCAATAAGAGCTACTCAGAAAAAGCTGGAAATGGCCAAAAAACAAAAAAAAAACAAAAACCCCAGCAGCTCAGGGACAACACCCAGGCCTAGATTTCAAGCTCCAGGACTGACAAAAATAATTTGTGGTTAGTATATATAACAAATTTGCTGCTATGGGTAAAAGAGTTCATAACTATCATTATGTTTTTCTGGTTTTTAACTCCAAAGATAACAAATAAATATTGATCTAACAAAAAGCTCTCTAGTAAATTGAGATGAAATAGTTTGAGAACTACCTAGAAATTGTATGCAATCACTAATAAGGCTGGTAAGTCCAAAAGTTGATCACAAAGCAGTAGGAATAGAGCAGTTAGGGCTAACCAGACATGTCAAGCTTTCACCGAATAATCCTGACAGTATTAGGAAATGGAAACTGCTAGTGTTGCCTTGTCAGGAAACAGAGTGAGTGAGCGGAAGTAAGGGCTCCCACCTACGGAGTGGCAGTGGTGAGTCTGGATTCTAGGCTGTTCTTTTACTGCCTATACATGCAAAAAATGGTAACAGTCAGGGTGAAAAATTATGAAGGATTATAGGAAATTCTTGCTCTCTGAGTCACAAATTACTCCAGTCTCTTCACAGCTTTATGAGGGCATATATTTTGTCTGGAAGCAGAGAAACAATAGAGCGCATAGATTAAGAATAATAGCTAAATCCTGAGCTAGGATGTAATTCAGTGGCAAAGCACTTGCCTGACAAGTGCAGCTTCCTAGGTTAAATCCCCAGAAACAAACAAAAAGAAAAGAAAAAGGCTAGATCTTCATCTGCTTTTCCTTCAACTAGTACTTTTAACTATTTAATATAATTCTTTTTTCAGTTGTCTGCCTCTCCCACTAAAAATGTCAGCTTCACCAGAAGAGAGATTTGTGTGTGTTTTATTGTTCGAGGGTTTTTGGTTTGGTTTGGGGGTTCGGTTGAGGCAGTTAGTAGATGGTTTTGGGACTGAGGTCTCCTGCCTCACCTAATCCAGTAGTGGGATTACAGGTCGGATAGAGATATTTGTTTTTGTGGTTTACAGCTGGATTTCCTGTACCCTCACTGATGTGACTAATTCTTGTATATTGTTAGTGCTGTGTGTGTGTGTGTGTGTGTGTGTCACCAAGCACTCTCCCCCAGCTCCCTACCTGGGTAAGGGCAGACTCCAGCATGTTACAGAAGATGCTGAACTGTTTGAAGTTGCCTGTCTTGTGAGTCAGGTCTTCAATGACTAGGTGGGAAGGAAAGTCTCTCGTAAAGTCTGGCCACGTGCTCAGCCTCCATTCCCCATCTTTGGTACCTGTGGCTTGGGGAGGTGAGGCCTCCACCCCTCCCCACCTTGGAAAGCTTCTGATGAGCTCATTGGTTGGCCTCATCTTCCGGGAGCAGCTGATCCCAAGGGGAGGAGCAGCAAGCCTGCCCCAAGCTGGCACACTCACAGCTGGCATCGAACTCGCCCCGCCACTGGTCAGCGGTCATGCAGTCCTCCACCTCCAGCTCCAGCACCTGCCCGGAGACCACCATGCGCACTGCATGCTCCACGCCTCGGAAGTCATAGTCCACCTGCAGGCCAGCCGGCTGGTCCATGGCTACGGTCACTGCAGAAGGCAAGGAGGGGCTGAGAGCCTGAGTCCTGAGCTGCCAGGCCAGGATGCACACCCTCCCCACCCGTCATTCATCAGCTGAGGGACCTTGGGAGAATGACTTCCGGCAGACTGGAAAGGGAGACCAGTGGGCAGAACTGAAGGGGTGAGTGAGGGTGCTGGGTCGTCATCTGAATGGAGAAAGAACTCCAGACCCAGGAACCTATGAAACCCTGAGCCCATTTGCACTTAAGCAGTGATTTTATTCATCAGTCTATGTGCGCATAAGCAGCCTATCTTGGTAGGGAGAGCTACCACTGTGTGGAAATCCATTAGTTCTACAAGGGGCTGGGGGCGGGTCAGACCTCCCCTCTCCAAGACTGCAGATGGCAGTTCAGAACAAGGTCCCTGGATGCTTGAGTTTCAATCCTTGGCAAGTCCTTTCATCTCTCCATGAGCCAGAATTCCTAGCAATAATCAGGTGACGTTCCAGGGCTGGGAGTGTGTTGAGAAACCACCTTATACCCCTACCATACACAACGTCTCCAGCATATGGATGATAAGAAAAGGAGCCCAGAGCCACTCCAAAAATAGACCCTCCACAATTCAGACCACCAGCCATGTTCCATGCAAAGAAGAGTGCCAACACGCAAGGCCCATGATTTTTTTTTTCTTTAATTTGTTCAAAGTCCTTCAGTATCTGAATATTCTAACAAGGTTTTTGGACACCTCCTAAACAGACCCACAAGCTTTTCCAAATAATATTAGGGACCGCCAGATTACCAGTCCCTAAATCCACCCACAGATTCCCCTTTCTCAAGGACTATTGCCTGAACCCCACAAATCCCAGATACCCTCCCTGAGTCTACATCAGAGCTCTTAACTTTGAAGGATCAACCTTAGGTGCTTCTTGAAGGGCCCCATGAAATCTAGGAGCCCCAGACTCTGACAATTACACCTTCATTTTCTGGGAGTTCTGTTGGTAATCCCAGATCTTGTTGAGTCCCTCCTTCTCTGACACACAGGCCCCACCCCTCACACCTCACTGGTCAATCAGCGAGCAGGCCATCATTTGACCAAGGCAGGGCACCAGCCTGGCCCTTCCTTTCTCATCTCATCCAGAAGCCCCCATTTCTCTCTCTTTGCTAGTCGTGGGGCTTGAACTCAGGACCTGAGCACTGTCCTTGGACTTTTCTCAAGGCTAGAGCTCTACCACTTGAGCCACAGCACCACTTCCAGCTTTTTTTTTTTTTTTTTAATATATGTGGTACTGAGCAATCAAACCGGGTCTTCGTGCATGCTAGGCAAGCACTCTACCACTAGGCCAAACTCCCGGCCCAAGGAGCCCCAATTCTCATCCAACACAGCAACGGCTCACTTTCTGGGATGTCAGGTAGGTCCACAGCTCCAACCTAGCCATCTCCACCTCCCCTTTGTGCTATGTTTCCCAGAAACCAATCCCTCTAACCACAAATCTCCCTATCTCCATCCTGCCCTCCTGCTTACTACACTGGGCGGGCTGGGGGTGGCAGAGTGGAAGGAGGGGAGGTCGGGCGTGGGTGTAGGCGTGGATGTGTGGGTCAGGACTGTGCCCATGGATTCACTCAGTTCTAATCCATGTATATCCCACTTGTCATCACCCTCAAATTTCATCCTCTATATTGTATGTAAAGCCCTAGCCCCTTGCAAACGTACATTTCCCACCTCTCCTCCTGAGCCCCCTTGCCCATCCCCACCCTGACCTCTACCTGCATCCTCCCTCCTGGCTCTGGGATCTGTAGCCCATCCTGGTAGCTGACTTCATTCCAGTTCCAAGGCTCTGCTGGGTCCTCTTCTTCACCTCAGCCTAACTCCAAATCTCAGCCGTGCCTTCAAAGCCCCTTCTTGCCAGTTATTCAATCCAATGATATCACTACAACCCAGCCAGCAGGCAAGCACCCAGGCGCCCCATTTTGGCTCATCCATTTGACCCCAATGTCTCAGAACATAAAGGCTACGTTCGCATACTTAGTCTCCATCTTTTATGCTGCGCCGGTTCCTCTTCTGCCCATAAGAACTGGCAGGCTTCACAGCCCTCACTGGAGGGGTCACAGCTGAGAAGCCTGCATGTTGGGCTCTCCAAAGACAAGTCCACACCACCAACTCCTACACAGCCATGGGCAAACTGCCACCTCAGATGACCTCCTCCTGCTGGTCATTTGCCCTCTCTACCACCAACCTCTAGCCCAGCAACATCCAAGGGGGCACTCCCATGCAGGGTACCTGTCACCCCACAAATGCACATGTGATCAGCCAACAGCTGGTTTGGAGTGGACAATGAAGGGGGAAATCACAAGTTTAAGACTGGATGTCAGCTGATCTTCCAATAAGAGAAGAGTGGGACGTTTGGACACATGGATATGGAATTCAGGGCAGAGATCAGAGACAGAAAGAGACAAGAGCAAAGAGTGAAGCAAGCCAGGTGCTGGCAGTTCATGCTGTAATCCTACTCAGGAGGCTGAGATTTGAGGATCCTGGTTCAAAGCCAGTCCAGGCAGGAAAACCTGTGAGACTCTTAATCTCCAATGAACCACTAGAAAACAGGACGTGGAGCTATGGCCCAAAGTGGTTGAGCACTAACTTGGAGTAAAACAGCTCAGGGACAGTGCCTAGGCTCCAAGGTCAAGTCCCATGACAAGGGAGAGAGAGGAGGGAGGCTTACAAATTAAA
This sequence comes from Megascapheus bottae, assembly GCF_031878675.1. Taxonomy (NCBI): domain Eukaryota; kingdom Metazoa; phylum Chordata; class Mammalia; order Rodentia; family Geomyidae; genus Megascapheus; species Megascapheus bottae. The sequence goes on from NC_143539.1 coordinate 4,340,347, forward strand.
TGGTCTAGAAAGTCCACTCCACCCATTCTGAACTCAGGCACAGAAGGTTTAGATGTGCCAACAGCTCCTACAGAGAGGCAGGGCCAATGAGAGAGTCAAGATAGAAACTAGAGTAACCTGGCCAGGAGTTTGGCCTAGTGGTAGAGTGCTTGCCTAGCATGCGAGAAGACCGGGGTTCAATTCCTAGGTACCATATACATAGAAAAAAAAAACCCAGAAGTGGTGCTGAGGCTCAAGTGGTAGAGCTCTAGCCTTGAGAAAGCCCAAGGACAGTGCTCAGGCCCTGAGCTCAAAACCCGGACTGGCAAGAAAAAAAAAAAAAGAAAAAGAAACTAGCGTAACCTGATGTCAGAAGCGAACACCTTTTCCCTCTATCTCACTATGTACAACCCAGGCTGGCCTCAAAATCATGGTTCTCCAACCTTCACCTTCTGAGTGCCACCACTCCGCAGCCAAGCCAGAACCCACCAAATCGGAGCATGTATTCGGAAGACCAAGAGTTAACAGCTGACACTAGGTGGCTCAAGTGGTGCCAGGCCCTAAATCCAAACCCCACAAACACACCAAGTTCAAGGGGTCCCTCGGGGGCTGGGGGTGCAGAACTCCCAGCTAGCAGGGGAAAGCGAGGGTTTCATCCCAACACAACAAAGAAGGAACTGCCTGTAAAATCCTTGCTGGATATCTGAATGTATTAGACGCCACTGGTAAGCCGTATGCTTCTCCACACACCCTGCACCCCAACCCGGGGGAGGAACCCCAAAGCAGGGACTTCCACTTGGCTCTCGTTATTCTGCGGCCTCCTGAATGAAAACTTCCCCCCAGTCGAGACCCTCCTACGACTCCCCGCATTACACTACAACCTCGGCCCAGGACCCCTCCCTCGCCCACACTGCCCGGCCAGGTGCCCTCCACAGCCCACTCTTCCCCTAGGAGTCCCCTCCCCCGAGAACCGAAGCCCCCGGCCGCCGCTCACCCTTCTCCCGGGACTCCTCTCCTCGCGAGCGGTTCAACTGCCGAAGCTCCAGCCCCGCCCCAGGATCCGGCTTTCTCACTCTTGATTGGCCCTGGCTTACCAGCTACCAAGGTTTCATTCGTTAGAATAGATGCCAGTCAATAAATCCCGCCCATCCCCACCCAGAGAATCCGCCTTCCAAAGCTTTCTATTGGTCAACTTAGAAGAGGCGTTCCTGAATAGGCTTTGGGAAAGTCCCTGTCGCCTTTCACTCTCCTCCAATCTCTACTGGCTCACGTAGCTGTCAGTCACAGAGAAGGGTAAAGGGGAGTGTTCTTGAGCCCGCCCACCACCCTCGCGTTAACCAGGCCACGCCCACGAGGGGGCGGGGCCGGAGGGAGAGTCCGGCGTGCAAATTCGCCAAAACACAGAAGCAACTGTTCTCCAGGAAAAAGGCCGGCTGAGACTTCTTTTCGTCTCTCCCGCGTTTTAACTTTGAAATAAACCCCGTGCGATCAGTCCCAGTTGGGCTTAGGTAAAGTTTACAGACGCTCCCTATTTTGGACCTCACTTCCAAATTCATGTTCCTGTTTTCACTTTTTTTTCTCTCCAGATGATTCCACCCGAATGTATTGGACAGCTCCACACTCTTTGTCCCAAGCTGAATTTCTAAAAGCTCCTCCCTTCCCCCCAGCCCTCTAGAGATCCATCCCATCACTTCAATAGAAACGTCATCCTGGCAGCTGTTCTCAGGTTAAAAACTTCTGGAAGTGATTTTGATTCCTTTCCTCCCTCCCTTCTCTCCCTCCGACACCCAATCCATCAGCAGAGTCTGTCAGCTCTGCCTTCAGAATATATGCAGATTCTAGGCCCTCCTTGCCACCTCCATGCTGTCACCTCTCATTCAAAGTATTTTTAAATCTTTCACTAAAAAGCTCTTCTGGCAAGCTGGGGACCTGGGTTCAGTTCCTAACCTGAAGGTGAGGATGCTGAGAGGAGTCTTGAGAGAAATAAGATATACCCATCCATCTTCTGCAGAGACACGTGCTGTTGCACATTTGCACAGCATTAATTGCATGGCGAGCTAAGCTGTCCACCGGCAGATGAATGGATACAGAAAGTGAATACCACTGGAATACTATTCAGTGATTTTAAAGAAGAACGAAGCCTGGCACCTATGGCTCACATCTGTAATTCTAACTATTCAAGAGGCTGAGGTCCGAGGATCACAGTTTGAACCAGCCTGGAAAGGAAAGTTTGGGACTCTAACCTCCAATTAATCAGCCAAAAATCTTGAAGAGGGCTGGGAATGTGGCTCAAAAATAGTGTTTGCCTCGTATATGCGAAATCCTGGGTTCCATTCTTCAGGAACACATAAACAGAAGAAGCTGGAGTGGTGTTGTGGCTAAAGTGGTAGAGTGCTAGCCTTGAGCAAAAGAAACTCAGGACAGCACCCAGGCCCTGAATTCAAGTTTCAGGACTGGTAAAAAATAAAAATAAATAAAAACAAAAACCACACACACATACAACTTGAAGTGAAGCTATGTGTTAAGTGGTAGAGTACCATGCTTGAATAAAAGAGCTAATAGACAATACCCTGGCCCTGAGTTCAGGACTTGCACTATACAAAACAAAAACTGAAAGAGATAAGCTGGGTGCGGCGGCTCACGCCTGTAATCCTAGCTTCTCAAGAGTCTGAGATCTAAGGATCGTGGTTCAAAGCCAGCCTGGGCACTAAAGACCATGAGAGTAGTATCTTCAACTAACCACCAGAAAACCAGAAGTGGTTCAAGGGGTAGGGTGGTAGCCTTGAGCTGACAAGCTCAGAAACAACACCCAGTCCTAGAGTTCAAGTCCCACAACTGACCCCCCCCCAAAAAAATGAAAGAGAGCCAGACCCAATGGCAAACGCACATAATCCTAGCTACTCAGGAGGCTGAGATCTGAGGATCGAGGATCAAAGCCAGCTTGGGCACAAAAGGACCTGAGACTCTTATTTCCAATGAATTTCCACAAAACCAGAAGTGGAGCTGTGGCTCAAGTGGTAGAGCACTAACTAGCCTTGAGCTGAAGAGTTCAGGGACAATACCCAGTCCCAGAGCTCAAGCCCCACCACTGATGAGAGAGAGAGAGAGAGAGAGAGAGAGAGAGAGAGAGAGAGAGAGAGAGAGAGAGAGAGAGACAGACAGACAGACAGAGAGAGACAGAGAGAGAGACAGAGAGACAGAAAGAATAGTGATTGGTTCTTTATGTTTTTAGAAAAATTCCACTTTAGTTTCTTTGGGATACAAAGGGCCTAACCTCCCTTATACAAGGTGTTGTGTTTGCTAGGTAGAAAGGGTAAGCCGTGAGCCCTGATGACAGCATCCCCTTTGTGGATAGGAAGAATTTGGAACTTGAAGGTCCAGCAGCAGAAAGCATTTGCTGATGGATTGGCTGTGGGTTTGAGTTTAAAAGGGGTGTCAGGGGCAATGGTAAGGTTTCTGGCTTGAACAACTGAGAGAGTTTGGAATTTATCCCAGAGGCTGTAGGGAGTCCAGGAAGATGAGGCTGGGGTGGGGGTGGGGACTTGCTCAGATGCCAGAACCACCAAGGTGGCAGCCAGCCCTGGGAACACAGGCCTGAGACAGAGGAGGGTGGATTTGGGGCCTGGTTCAGCTCCATCTTCCTGTGGCCTCCTGAGCAGAATGAAACTGTCTGGGGATTTTAATTTTCCCACCCTACCAAGAGACTGCTAGCTAGGATGAAAAGGAGTCTGCAGGCTCTCAGTGCTGAAGCATTTTTGTTCCAAGTTTCTGTGATTCAAATATCCTCAGGATCCGAGGGACACAAAGTCAGCCTTCACGATGGCGACTCATGCCTCAGTCTCCTCCTAAAGTCTACACCTGCAGATCTAGATAGTTTTGTTTGTCTTTTTGAAGGTTCTGGGGTTTGGACGCAGGACCTTTCACTTGATAGGCAAGCCTCTACCACTTGAACCAGGGACCCCAGTCCATTTGCATCTCTCCATCTCCTGAGCCCCTGCAGGGTATATAGACAACAAACATGTTGGGAATCTGCCCTGGTTACAGCTGCAACTTCCTTCCCCCCTCCCCCTCCCCACCTACCCCCTCCCGCCCGGTCTGATTCTTCCCCTCTCTACCCACTACTTAGGTCTAATTAAATAAAATCTTCTGGTAAAGCGAGGCACCCATGTTCATACCTGTAATCCTAGATACTCAGGAAGCTGAGATCTGAGGGTTGTAGTTCAAAGCCAGCCCAACAGGAAAATCCATGAGAGTCCTATCTCCAATGAACTCCAAAACAAGCCAGAGGTGGAGCTGTGACTCAAGTGACGGAGCATGAGCCTTGAGAGGCAAAAAGCTAAGCAAGAGCAAGAGGCTCTGAGTTCAAGCTCCAGTACTGGCACACAAACACAAAAATCCTAGAGCTTTACCTCGAAACATTAGGACAGGCTGTGGTCACAATTGGTAATGGGCTGAGAGGAGATAGGAGCCTGGGTTCACAGCATAAAGGAATGAGGGTGGTGTGGCACTTTACTCTATGTTATAATCACTGCATTGGGATGGAAATGTAGGTTTGTTTGGTGTTCTGGGTTGGTTGTAGGGCTTGAACTCAGCTCTATGACTTTGATCCACATCTCCACTTGCAATTTTCTGATGGTTCATTGGAGGTAAGAATCCATGAACGTTTCTGCTCAGGCTAGCTTTGAGCCTTGATCCTCAGACCTCAGCCTTCTGAGTAGCTAGGATTACAGGCTTGAGCCATCAGCTCTGGGCTGGATATGGATTTCTTACTATGAGTCCAAGACGTGTGAGAAGCCCCACCCCCACACTGACCCTTGTCTCCAGGGACAGATGACATTAAGACTGATCACATTTAGCTCTGTGCTGGGCCAGGGCCCTTAGGCTCCCCACCACATCCACAGAACCACTGTGCACCTTGCCCCCCCCCCCACAGATGGGGAAGACAGCTCCAAATCTGAGGTCACCAGACCGAAAATGAAAGGAACAGGGCTGCCCTTCCTCCTAAAGCCGTTCAGGTAACAACTCCTGAGATGGCAAGCTGGCCCTGCCCCTCCTGATCTGCTCCCCACCTCTTAGGAGATAGGGTACCACCCACCCTCAGAGTCTCCCTCAGTTGCTCCCAGGCCCTCTGGAGAGGTACCATTGAAACTTTCATTTTGCAAGCTAGGAAACAGGTATTTTTTTTTTCATCCCCAGAGGACAAAAGCATATTCACGGGGGTCTGGAGTGTGGCCTAGTGGTACAGTGCTTGCCCAGCATGCATGAAACCCTAGGTTTGATTCCTCCGTACCACACATACAGAAAAAGCTGAAAGTGGTGCTGTGGTTCAAATGGTAGAGCACTAGCCTTGAGCACAGAGAGACTCAGGACAATGCCCAAGGCCCTGAGTTCAAGCCCCAGGACTGGCAAAAATAAAATAAAATAAGCATACCCAAGAATTTTCCAGGCACTGGTGGCTCACACCTGGCACCCTAGCTACTCCGGAGGGTGAGATCTGAGGACTGCAATTCCAACTCAGCCCAGGCAGAAAAGACCACGAGAGCCCTCCATCCCTCTGTCCCCGATCCTGGGGCTTGAACTCAGGGTCTGGGCACTGTACCTGAGTTTCTTTGTGCTCAAGGCTAGCACTCTACTACTTATGCCATAATGTCAATTCCAGCCTTTTCTGAGCAAAAAGAGCTCAGGGCCAGGGCCCAGATTTTGAGCTCAAGCCTGACACCTGACAAAAGAAAGAAAAGGGGCTGGGAATATGGTTTAGTAGTAGAGTGTTTGCCTAGCATGCATGAAGCCCTGGGTTCAATTCCTCAGAACCACATACACAGAAAAAGCCAGAAGTGGTGCTGTGGCTTAAGTGCTAGCCTTGAGCAAATGAAGTTTAGGGACAGTGCTCAGGCCCTGAGTCTAAGCTCCAGGATTGGCAAACAAACAAACCAAAAGCAACAATTCATCATTCTATCACCCTTTTTCCATAATCCCTCCTCCTCCATGCCTATGACTGGATCTGTGTGTGGCTACCTTCCCTATGTAAGTTCTGAGTCTTGAACTCAGCACCTTGTGTTCTTGCTCAAGGCTGGCACTCTTCCACTTGGTCCAGCTTTTGGGGGTTCCTTGGAGGTAAGAGTCTTAGGGATATGGCCGGGAGTTTGGCCTAGTGGTTAAAGTGCTTGCCTGGCATGCACGAAGACCCGGGTTCGATTCCTCGGTACCACATACATAGCAAAAAGCTGGAAGTGGTGCTAAGGCTCAAGTGGTAGAGCTCTAGCCTTGAGAAAATCCAAGGACAGTGCTCAGGCCCTGAGCTCAAGCCCAGGACTGGCCAAAAAAAAAAAAAAAAAAAAAGAGTCTTAGGGATTTTTCCTGCCAAGAGCTGACTTTGAACTTCAATCCTCAAATCTCAGCCTCCTGAGATTACAGGTGTGAGCTATCAGAGCCCAGCTCAACAGACTACACTTAAAAACCCCATAACGTTATGGTCCTAGACAAACTTTCCAAGCTTCAGATTTCTTTTCTGAAATATGGTGTTAATAATAGTTACCTACCTAAGGCCATGCATAAGTCTTAAAGTTAGAGGAGCTGGGAAGTTCTTAGAGCAGTGGCCACACCCCTGAGAACTTCCCAGCAGCCCCCACGAAACTGAACTATTTGTCCTTTGCCAGAATATAAGGATAAGCCAGGTGCCCATGGCTCACACCTGTCATTCTAGCTGTCACACCTGTCTGATTTGAGACTCAGAGAGGGTAAGCAGGTGCCCAAGTCACACAGCAGGTAAGTGACAGAGCCAGAATTCCAACCCAGAGTCTCGTAGGTCCAGGTTCAGGCCGCTCTGCACTCCAGTGAGCCTCTCCATCAGGGTTCTCACAAGCAGGAAGGAAGTGGGGGGCTGCATCTGATTCAGGTTGATCTAAATCTGTGGTGTCCCAGGTCTTTGGTCTCTCTATTCAGTCTAGGATGGCTGTTCCCTGGAAATCTCCGAGGTGGGGGGTACAATGAGATGCACAGATGATAGGAAAGGGTGAAGCCCCCCTCTCTGCCTGCCTCTGATTGGGGCTGTGCAATCCCCCAGGATTTGGTGCTTGGAAAGCTGACGTTACGTTGCTATGGTGATGGGTTTGGGACGGTTGCCATGGCAGCAGAACTAGCCTTGGTTTAAAAATATCTAGGAGGAGGTTTGTGTTTGTGTGTGAGTGTGAGTGCGTGACCGACCGGGCTGTTGTGTGCGTCCAAACGGGAGCATTTGGGAAGATGGGGTGGAGTTGGGAGTGCAAGGATGGGGAGTGTATTGGGGGAAAAATTAAGCAATACAGCACCCCAAGTGTGTGGTAACCATGAGTGTCATTGTGTGTGCTAGACTCTGGCCCTGTATCTAGATGTTCGTGTGTGGTGTGTGATACTCAGTTTACGTGCAAGTTATAATTGAGGCTGCTTTTTAGTGTCTACGTCTTACGTAATGAGGGCTGTACCTGTATCTTGATGGTTTTGTTCCTGCATGTGTAATTTTTCTGGGTGTGTGGGAGCCATGTATGAAGTCTGCATACCTGAGACACTCTTGGATGTTGGCTGGCTATTATATGTTTGGCTGAGTTGTGGCTCTGGCTGTTCATGACTGAATGTGTTAGCACTGTGTGTGTGTGTGTGTGTGTGTGCATGCATGTGTGTGTGTGTGTACCTCCTGTGAGTCTCATGCCACAGCACACCTGTGTGGACCAGTGATGAGACTGTCCACTTGTATGTCCCAATGTGCCTCTGTGTGTACTTTGTACCTGAGAGGGGAAATCTTCACACACAACTCCATGGTTACTCAGATATGTACCTGTGTTTGTGTGTGTCTACGGAACTCAAAGGGCCTAAGGTATGGATCTCAGTCTGACCTCAGCATCTCCCTGCATCACTCCTGCCTCTTCCCTGTCTCCATGGCAACCAGCTCCTCAGCTCCCTCCAGGAAAATGGAGGGGGAGGATCCAGACTGCAGTGGACCACAAGCCCCTTCTTCCCTCCCCCTTGGCTCCAGGGACAATGAAAGGGGGAGGGGACAGATGGGCAGCCACCCCATCCACCCTAGGCCATCTGCTTCCCCCTTCGTCCTGGGGACCTCTGAGCATACCAAGTGGAGCAGATCTCAGTGTGTACAGACCCTCCCAATCTGCCATAATTACCCCTACCCACACACCCCTTAAACCTAATCTTGCTCTGGTCTGACTAGAAAGGATGGAAACCGTCCTTAGAGATCAAGAAACCTAGGGAGACAAAAATACATGTACCAGAAGACATGACTGTTACAATGATTTAATCCAAGGAAGAGTGTCCCCCCCCCCGTTCCCCCACCAAACACTACACACATTTCCAGCGAGCGTTCTGAAATTAAGCTCATCCTCTATGAAAACCCCAGTTTCCCCTCTGTCTAGCTGTGGACAAACTCCACAGCTAGCTCTTGGACAAACTACATTCCAGGTTCCCAAACTTAAGTTTTGTTCTCTGAAAAATCAGAATTCTTTAATGATCTGGTGGCAATCCTGACCCAAAGAGGTGAATGCCATCTTGCTTCCTGTGGTGACCCCGCATCTGGGCTAAAACCTGGCACTTAGGCAGGATGCCCGGGACTACTGGTATTGATATGTCAACCTCTGAACTCCATGTTTTATTGGATTCAGCTCTCTGAGTCCCTGTGGCAGTCTTGTATCCATTCTGTGTGTGTGTGTGTGTGTGTGTGTGTGTGTGTGTGTGTGTGTGTGTGTGTGTGCGTTTTGTGCCAGTCCTGTAGCATGAACTCAGGAACACTGTCCCTGAGCTTCTTTTCTTTTGCTCAAGGCTAGTGCTCTATCTCTTGAGCCACAGCTCCATTTCACCTTTTTCTAGTGATTCATTGGAGATAAGAATCTCATGGACTTTCCAGCCAGTGTTGGCTTCAGAAACAGTGGTTCTCAGATCTCAGCTTCCTGAGTAGCCGACTACCCGGCTAGGATTTCCCTGCTTCTTTTTTTGGGGGGAGGGAGGTGTAGAAGACAACAAGAAACAAAATATCTTCTTTTGATGCAGTGATGTCAAGTCTCTCAGGCTCCTTTTCCTGGCTTATAAAATGAGGATAATAAAAGTGGCTGGAAGAATTCGTTTTTTACCCCCTGTGGCTAAACGCGATCACTTCTGTGAATCACTTACTTAGTACCAGTCCTGGCACCAAAGTGAAGTTCTCAAGAAAAGCTCCTTAAAGATGAGGGGTGGGGATGGCGAGGGAAGAACCCATAGTCCTGAGGATGGATGAAGGCTCCGGTCTCTAGGTCTCAACTCCGGGGGGGCGTGGCCAACCAGGAAGGACGCGGCCCAGGCTTCAAATGTCGACCAATGGGCGCGCGGAGGGCGTGGTCTCGCCCCGCATGGGCGTGGCATCCGCAGGTGGGCGGGGCCAGGCCGCTGTGGGAGCCTCCGGGAAGAAGATGCTCGGGCCAGCCGCCACCGCCAGCCTTGTCGCCGCTGCCGCCCGCGCCCGCCACTGCCCCCCGGGCCCCCACTAGCGGCTGCCTCCTCCTCCTCCTCCTCCTCCTCTTCCTCCTCCCATCTCCAGCCCCCCGCCCCTAGCAGGGCCTGGGCGGGGGGGGGCGGGGGGCTCGGCCCTCCTCCCTAGGGACTAAAGAAAGGGGGGGGAGGTCCCGTCCCCTGACCACTCAGATCTTGAGGGAGACCCCCACCTCTCCGTTCTCTGGGGTACGAGGGGGGGTTCCATCCGAGACCCCCTCTCACCCTCTCCCCACCCGGCTCGCGTCCGCTCTCCAGGCTGTGTCAGCGCGCCCCCCCCCACACACACACAGCCGGAGCCGGGCTCCCCCCCTCGCGGGGTCCCCCTCCCCCCTCGCCGCCCCCTCCCCCTCCCCGCCCCCCCCACCATGAGGATGATGGCCGCCGGCGCGGTGCACGGCCTCTTCACGGCCTCCGCGGCCCCGCAGCCGCCGCCGCCCCCGCCGCCGCCGCCGCAGCCCCAGCCTCCCCAGCAGCCGTCGCCGCCGCCACAGCAGCCGCCGCCGCCGCCGCAGCCGCCGCAGCAGCAGCCGCCGCCCCAGGCCCCCCCCATGGAGCCCGAGGCCCCGGATTCCCGCAAGCGGCCCCTCGAGACGCCCCCCGAGGTGGTCTGTACCAAGCGCAGCAACACGGGAGGTGAGGGAGGCGCCCCGCGAGGGGAGCGGCGGGGGGGAGCGCCTTCCTCCACCCCCCACGGCCCTGGCAGGTGCAAGGGCTCCGGGTGGCGGAGAGGAGGGGCGCCCCTGCGGGAGCCGGGGCAGGCGGAGCGGGGAGGGGGTCGGGACCCTCTCCTCCTCTCGCCGCCGCAGGCCCCGGGGCCTAGAGCTTTGTTTGAATCCGAGGGGCTGGGGGGGAGGGGGTGGAAAGTGTCCTTGGTGGGGGGGCTCCGAGGATGGGGGACTCGGGTCCCTCCGGGCCCGGCGTCCGCGTCCTTGAGGGGTGTGTGGCGTGACCCTTTCGGGGCTGGGGTGTTCCCGCGGCTTGCGTGGCCCGGCGGGGGGAGGGGAGGGAGTAGAGGCGGCCGTGGACCCGGGAGCTGCCCCCGTCCTCCTCCCCGGGGATGTCCTGAGCAGAGCTCGTCCCCGGGGGACCCCGGGCCGGATTGTGCCTGGAGCCAGGCTGGGTGGGTGTGTTGGATGACAGGGAGGAAGAGGTGGGTGTGTAAAGTTGGGTGGGAGGCTAGGACAGGTGCATGTGTGAGTGTGAGAGAGTGTATGTGTGTGTGTGTGTCCATGAGAGCCCCACGAGGGCTAGGTGTGTGACAGAGAGGCTGGAGCTGACAGGATCCAGGGGGGATGTGTAAGTTGGGTGTGTAAGAGACAAGGCTAGGTGAGAGGGGCCGGGCTCTATGTCTGAGACCCTCCATGGGAGACGGATGTGTGCCAAGAGAAGCCGTGTGCTTGCCACCCAGAAGGGAGGCCAGTGGAAGAGGAGTGAGGCGTGTGTGCGTGTGTGTGACGAGCAAGGGGTGTGTGTGGGGGGTTCTCACTAGGATGGCCCTGTGCACTGGGGACAGAGGTTCCCCGTGTGTGACACAGCCATGGGGGCAGGGTGGGACTTGGAGAAGGCTGATGACAAGAAAAGGGTGTGGGTGTGACTCCAGAGAGGCTGTGGCTGGGCGTGACACCTGGAGGTGGGCAGCAGTGATGTCATAGGGGGGTGTGACAAGCCAGAGGCTCAGGCTTGGGGTAGGTAACAAGGGATAGTCCCCCTAAATGACAGGGGCGTGCAAGCATGAGAACCCGGGGAAGGAAGCATGTGTGTGTGTGTGTGTGTGTGTGTGTGTGTGTGTGTGTGTGTGTAAGAAGCTGGGAAGAGGTTGGGTGTGTGTGGCCAGAGATGGATGAGATGAGATGTATGACAAGTGTATGTGTGTGTGTGTGTGTGCGTGTGTGTGTGCGCGCATGTGTGTGCACGTGTATGTGTCTGTGATGCCATAAGGTGTGTGACCTGGGGAGCTGTGTGTAGAAGGAAAGCCAGGCTGGGGGATTGTGGTGGGGAGAGGCAGCTTCTGGGGAGGGGGTCTTCAGAGCCCAGACCCTTGGGAGGAGAGAGACCCCAGATCAGTAAAACTCCTCCCTGTTGGGTCACCTTGCCCCAAAGCTCCACTTCCTCTGGCCTTTTCCTCCGGATGGGAGAGGGGTGGCCTGAGGTCCAGTGCACCCTTTTCTTTCTCTGATATGTTGGGGGGCAGGCAAGGTTCCCAGTCCCTCTATGGAGATAAACACAGCTTCCTCTGGTTTCTTCCCTTGGCAGCCCCCTCCCAACCTCCAGCCACATAGGACAGAAGTCAGGGACCCCCTTGCATGCCTGTGAGCATGGCCGGTGGAAAGCGAGGGAAAGGGAAGTGGGGGAGGGATGGGAGGGAGTTTCCTGTCCTTCTTCCTGCACCCCCACCCCACCCCCAGCACACACATGAAAATGTCCCAGCCGACTTCCTTCCCTCCTTCCTGTCCCACTGCTATTCCCAGTGCTGGAGAGAATGGGGACTCAGAAGGCCCTTGAGCTCAGCCTGCCAGTCCACCTCTCCTGCTGGACAGGGGTCTGGAGGGGAGCCATCCCCCATTTTGCCTTAAAGGCACTGAGGTGCTCCAGAAGCTCCAGAGTGGCAGCGGTAACAATGAGCTGCTGCTAAGGACTGTCACCCCTCCCTACTAGGAGAATTGGGGACAGTTCTTGCACAACCCTCCAATGGAGATGATGGGAGCTGCTTTTTTGACAGATGAGGATGACCAAGGCTTAAAGGGTAGGAGACTATTTGCAAAGGTTACACAGCTCTTATTCGGGGGAGCAGGAAGGAGTGCAGGATGTAGGGGTCCTGGGCCACAGCTATCTAATGGCCTGTCATCCTCCAGGATCCATCTTCCCTCAGATTTTCCTCTCTCCCCTCTCCAGGATACCCTGGGGGAAACTGAGGCAAGGGGAACAATTTTCTACTGACAGTCTCAGGGCAAGTCAGGGTAAGGGGCCTGGGCTTTGATCTCAAAACAAAACAAAACAAAACTGGATAGCACATGTTAATAATGGCCCATTATGGCCGTGGGTGTGGGGTGCTGGGTCAACGGCGCCCCTCCCCATCTCAGCCTTTTCTGACCTTCAGGAACTTAACTGCAATGACAATGTACTCGTAGGCATCACAATGATTGTTTAATGCCTTTCCCCGCACTTTGACAAGAATAATAAATTGCAATAATGGCAAATGTTTATGGTGCTTCGATGTGCAAAGTATTATGGGAACTTATCAGCATGGCTCATTTCAATCCTTATAACAGTTACATTGGCCATCTAATCAATGAAAAATCTGAGGCCCAAAGAGCAGTGAAGCAACTTGTCCAAGGTCAGCCAGCTACCAACAGGCAGAGCTGTGATTCAGATCCAGGAGGCCCGCTCTGTTGTATGGGCCCCCATGTGGAAGCTGAGAGGTCGCGTCTCATAGGAAGTAGTGGCAGGCCAGACAGAAGCAGTTTCTTCTCCTCAACCCCTGTCCCTCCCCCTTGCTTCTGGGACACATGGGAGGAATAGAAGAGATGGAAGTTCATCCGAGTGACTTTCAGGTACCAGCTATTCTGGCAGATGCCATTGGGAGGGCACTGAGAGTAGGTGAACTGTGGTGAAAAGGTCAGAGGGAGGACTCTAGGCAGGTGACCATCACAGAAATAAAAGGATCACCTCCAAATCTGGTGAGGCAATCTGGAGAACAAATCTTTAGTGAGTGTGTGTGTGTGTGTGTGTGTGTGTGTGTGTGTGTGGTCCTGGGACTTGAACTCATGGCTTCAAGCTTATTAGGCAGGTAGGGCTTGCCTTCACTTCAGCCACGTAGCCCAGTCTTCTTTTGCTTTCGTTATTTTCTCATGTATTTTGCCCAGAGCTGGCCTCAGCCTTGGATCTTCCTTCCCATATCTCCCAGCGTTAGCTGAGACTACTCTGCCTGGCTCGACAAGCTAATTCCTAAGCTACAGTTGTAATATGCCTCATATTCCTGCCTGTGTTCTACCTCTGATGCCCCTGCAAACACAGAGAAAGCAAAGGAAAAGGAGCCGTATACAGGCATACACATATGTCACAACCCAAAAAATCCCAGCAGCCACCTTGGTGTCCCTCCGTCTCTAACACAAAGACAGTGTCACCAAGGTGCAAGCCCCAGAATGGAACCTTTTGGCAGAGAGACCACAGACTCTCTGAAAATGGGGATGTTAAGTTTTGCCTCTGTGGGTGGCTGGCCTGTCTGGGATGGCTTCCTGCAGGCAGTGAGATTTTTGGATGTGAAGTCTCAGGCCGGTGGTGAGCACCTCATAAACAAGAGCTATTGTCGCCATTCCTGCGACACTCAGAATGTAGTAAGACTCATTTGGTGCCAGCCAATCAGGAGCCATCCTAAGGAGACAGTTATGTCCTGGTCCCAGCCCTGCAGGAGCCAGCTGCCCCTTCTACACAGGCATTCCACTGAGGGATGTCGGATAGACATCCTGCAGCCCTCTCTGGCCACCTGCTCTCCCATTGCACCCTCAGCATCTCTGGTTTTTCCCCACCCCCCCCCACAGTCTCTTCAGTAGCAATGCCAGCCTCATGCCCCAGCCTTCTCATCCCTCCACAAAACACACCAAAACCACCAGCTCTGCCATTCTCAGTCCCCACGGAGTAGCACCCCAGCTTCTAGTCCCTGCACACATTCTATCACCCCCAAAACCACTCAAGAGCCAGGTGCAGTGGTACATGCATATAATCCCAGCTCCTCAGGAGGTGGAAATAGGAGGATCATCACTTAAGTCTGGCCCGGCAAAATTAAGAGACCCTATCTGGAAAACAAACTAAAAGCAAAAGGGCTGGGGGTGTGGCTGCAGTGACAGAGCACCTGAGTTCCATCAACAAAACACTGTATCATGTGTACCTCTGACTGTACTTTTTTTTTTGTGGCACCAGAGTTTGAACTCAGGGCTTTCAACTTCCTTGGTTTGCTTTTTGCTGGTTATTTTGGAGATAGACTTGATGATGTTTCTGCCCTGACTGGCCGTGAACCTCAGACCTCTAGATCTCAGCCTCCTGAGTAGCTAGAATGACAGGTGCAAGCCCCCAAGGAGACATGGCTGAAATTGCAGCCCTGAGGCCATGAGCCTCTTCTTCTGTTTGTGGTTTCATTGAGTAGAGAGAGCTGTCTATATCCCAAGAAAGGAGCTGGGGGGGGGGGCACTGGTTGGGTGGGTGAACAAGTTCAGGCATCTAAAGTTTATTTCCGTGATATTCCATGATAAGAACTTTCCCACAAGCAGAGCAAGTGCAAAGCTAGTTGTTTCAACTGATGGAAAGCATGTGATTTCTGGGGCTCTGAGTTCAGTTGGAGTCATATCTGTGCCCTTGGAACAAGGCTAGGAGATACAGGCCTAGCTTCTCCCCCCCCCCCCACTCCACCTCCTCCCGGAACAAAATGAAAGGATGTGGAGAAGATTCTAGAAAGGACCAGAAGCAGACTGATTTTTTTTTTCCTGGTGATACTGGGCATTTTGAATATAGAGTTGGGCATTTTCTAGACAGGCATTCTACCACCTGAGCCATTCGTCCAGTCATTTTTGGTTTGGGTTATATTTTTCATATAGAGTCTCCTATTTTTGCTACCTGTAGCCTCCCACACAGCTGGGATTACAGTGTAATCTGACACCCTTGGCTTCTTGATCAGAATGAGATCTTAGTAACTTTTCCCCTGGGCTGGCCTCAACCCAAGATCCTCTGCATCTCTGCCCCTCCAATCTTAGGATTACAGGTGTGGGCCACTCCAAGTTAAGAGTTTGGAGTTTCTACAGGCCTTAGTCTGAGATGGGGATCTCCAAGCACTCCAGGGAGAGTTGAGGGGATATGGCAACAACACTATTTTTTAATTTTTAATATATTTTGATATGTTCATGTGTTTTAGGGAGAAAAAGATCACCGAGTCTTTCAATGACTAGTAATGACCAATGACTCTAATGGCTAATAACGATTTTAAACTTTCTCTTTATTCATTTTGCTATTATTGCTTTGTTGTTGTTGTTGTTTTGTTGGTCATGGGACTTGAACTCGGGGCCTGGGCACTGTCCTTGAGCACTTGTTCTCAAGGCTAGCTCTCCACCACTTTGAGCCACAGCACCACTTCTGGTGTTCTGGTGGTTTCTTGGAGATAAGAGTCTCACAGACTTTCTTGCACTGGCTACCTTCAAACCATGATCCTCAAGTCTCAGCCTCCTGAGTAGCTAGGATTACAAGTGAGAGCCACCAGCACCCAGGCAAGTGGTAGAGCATTAGCCTTGAGAAAGCCCAAGGACAGTGCCCAAGCTCTGAGTTCAAGTCCCAGTACTGGCAAAAAAAATCAAGGATGGCTGGGAGTTTGGCCTAGTGGTAGAGTGCTTGCCTAGCATGCACAAAGCCCTGGATTCAATTCCTCTGTACCACATATACAGGAAAAAGACAGAAGTGGTGCTGTAGCTCAAGTGGCAGAGTGCCAGCCATGAGCAAAAATTATCCAAGGACAGTGTCCAGACCCTAAGTTTAAGTCCCAGGATTGGCACTTAAAAAAAATGGAGGAAATGGACCTTGTATGTCACACCTGGTCCCTGTTGTGTCCCAGCACCTAAATGGGGACTGGGAGTTAATAGGGCATCAGGAGGTAAGGTGAGGAAGGGAAGAAAAATAGGGAAGAGATAATAATGCAGGAAGTTCATAGGAGGAAAACTGAAGAAGGCAGGGCAGGCGACTGGGTTTAGATCTTCCCTGAAAAGATGTTCTTCCCCCAAGAAGCAGAAAATAGCTTGGGGAATTCCTTCAAGAAGCTCTTTCTCCTGATCTTCCAACAAAAATCCCATGCTGGCCGGACATGGTAGTATATACCTGAGGCAGGAGGACTGGAGATTTGAGGCCCACTTGGATTACAAAGTGAGAGCCTATCTGAAATGCCTAAGAGTTGTTTTCCTACTTGCAACGCATCTACTATTTGTTCATAAAGAACATAATAATAATGATAAAAATCAGGCACAGTGGCTCACATCTGTAATCCTTTGTGTGTGTGTGTGTGTGTGTGTGTGTGTGTGTGTGTGTGTGTGTGTGCGCGCGCGTGCATGCGTGCATGTGTGCGTGCGTGTTGGTCCTGGGACCTGAACTCTGGTTTGGGTACTGTCCCTGAGCTTCTTTTGTTCAAGGTGAGCACTCTACTGCTTGAGCCACAATGCCACTTCTGGCTTTTTTTGAGTGGTTTATTGGAGATAAGAATCTCATGGCGTTACCTGCCCAGGCTGGCTTTGAACCTTGATCCTCAGATCTCAACCTCCTGATTAGCTAGGATTACTGGTTAACTGCTCAGGAGGCTAAGATTTGGAGGACATATCTGATGCCAGCTTAGGCCAAAAATTAGTTTTACAAAATCACAAGACATTGGAGCCATGAGTTTGGCCTAGCGGTAGAACGCTTGTAGCATGCATGAAAACCCAGATTTGATTCCTTGGAACCACATACATAAGCAGGAAGTGGTACTTTGGCTCAAATGGTAGAGCACTAGCCTTGAGAAAGTCCAAGGACTGTGCTCAGGCCCTGAGTTCAGTCCCCAGGACTGGCCAAAAAAAAAAAATCACAAGATGCCCCCGAAACAATAAAAATCTGGGTGCAGAGGTTCTTTCTTGTCACTCAGCAATGAAGCATCAATAGGAGGATCAAGTTCCAGAGCAGCCCATAAAAGCAAGACTCATAGGTGAGGTAACTGAAGTCTACAGAGGTTGGAGGCTCCGTAACCCAAGTTATAGAACTGGAGAGTGATAAAACACCCACAGTACTTATCTCGAGTTGCTTGGGTTGGTCCACAGAGAACAATAATAATTCCCTGCTCCTGACAGGGGATGACAAAGAGAGAGGAGGCAGAGAATGGAGAGGCACCAGCCCCCTCTCTATTTGAGAGATGCCCACGAGCACCCCTTCTCTCAGGGGAAAGCAGGGAATAAAGATGAAAGTGGTGAGAGAGAAGCCGGAGCCTCAGGATTCCTGAGAATTCCTCCTGCTTTTCCCAGCACCCAGAGCCTGCGTGTCTCTGGGACAGGCAGAGGAGTAAAGGGAGGAAGGGAAAGCCTGGCAGGAAGGACCAATGGGAAGGCACTAGGGGCGGGCGCAATTACCTCATTGGCATAAAGGGTTTCATTAGGTCATTTTAAGAGGTTAAGAGGGGAAACCTCTTTATTTGGGATCCTGCCCCATGCCTGACAGGCCACACACCAGCCCCACTTGGCCACACTTCATCTTAAATTGACCAGGGAACCCTGAACCTTCTAATTAATTTGTTGATCTATTTTGTGCTGCTACTTGGGCTTGAACTCAGGGCATCCTGCTCTCACTTAGCTTTTTTTTTTTTCTTGTTTTTCCTCGGGAAACTGAGACACTTGATCTTGATAGCTGATGGTTATGGCTCATTGGCTGGCATAGTACTAACTGAGCCGGGCCTCCAAACTGCCCGTGTTGGCTTGTTGTTGTTGTTGTTGGTTGTGAGGCTTGAACTCAGGGCCTGGGCACTATCCCTGAGCTCATTTACTCAAGGCCAGTGCTCTACCACTTGGAGGCATAGCACCACTTGAGGTTTGGGAGTAGTTTATAGGAGATGAGAGTCTCACACACTTTTCTACCTGGGCTGGCTTTGAACCATGATCCTCAGATCTCCTGAGTAACTACAATTACAAGTGTGAGCCACCGGCACCTTACCATCACTTGGCATTTTTATTCAAAGCTGGCGTTTTACCTGTTGAGCCATAGTTCTGCATCTGCCTTTCTGGTGGTTCACTGGAGAGATAAGAGTTTCTTGGATTTGTCTGCCTGAACTACTTTCAAACCAGGATCTTCAGATCTTTACTTCCTGAGAAGCTAGGATGAAAGACATGAAGCTAGCTCATTTATTTATTCATTTAGTACTGGGCTTTGCCTTATATTAGGCCAGGCAAGCGCTCTTCCACTGAGCTATATTCATATTCTTTTCTTTTTTTCTTTAATTGCTCTGAAACAAGGTCTTGCTATGTAGTTCAAGCCTAGGCTCCCAAGTAGCTAGAATTACAGGTATGCATTACTTCACCTGGAAAATCTACATGCTAAGATTGCTGGGAGAGCTGGGAGTTTGGCCTAGTGGTAGAGTGCTTGCCTAGCATGCACGAAGACCCAAGTTCGATTCCTTGGTACCACACACATAGAAAAAAGCCAGAAGTGTTTCTGTGGCTCAAGAGGTAGAGCTCCAGCCTTGAGAAAGTCCAAGGACAATGCTCAGGCCCTGAGCTCAAGCCCAGGATTGGCCAAAAAAACCCAAAAAAACAAAAAACAAAAAAGATTGATGGGACTGTCGATGAGTACCCTTTCTTAGTGCTATAATAATTTCCCCCCACATAGCCCACGTGGTGGTGGTTGAACCATTTGCTCAGTATGTTGGGTTTCATGTGAGACAATGAAAATAGTTTTCCTTTGCTTGCTGGAAAAGGTTGAAGCTCCTATCTATAGTCCCAATGGTAGCTATAGCGACTTGGGATATGGAGGCAGAGGGAGATCAAGTTTGCGAGCAGCCTAGCCCAAGGTTAGACCACCCTGTCTCAAAAACAAAATACAAGCCAGCTACTAGTGGCTCCCACCTGCAATTCTAGCTACTCAGGAGGCTGAAGACATCGGTCTGGAACCAGAGATATCAGTTTTGTTCAGTTTTTCTGTAGATGAGATTTTAATAGTGCCTCCCTCATAGAACCAGTGTGAAAGCTCATAGGAACTGGTGTTTGCGAGTCTGGCACAACAGAGATGCTGTCGATGTTGAATAATGATGTGTGTTTAGCCTGGTGCCGCCTGTGGCTCAGACCCATAATCCTAGCTAATCAGAAGGCTGAGATCTGAGGATCAGGGTTCTAGGCCAGCTTGGGCATAAAAGTCTGTGAGACTCTTAGCTCTAATTAATCAGCAAAAAAACTGGAAGTGGATCTGTGGCTCAAGTAGTAGAGTCCCACACAGTGTGTGTGTGTGTGTGTGTGTGTGTGTGTGTGTGTGTGTGTGTGTGTGTGTGTGCACGCTCGCCCGTGCCAGTCCTGGTGTTAGAACTCAAAGCCTGGTGCAGTGTCTTCTACACTTGAGCCATAGTTCCTCTTGTGGCTTTTTTGGTGGTTAATTGGAGATAAGAGTTTCATGGACTTTCCTGCTCTGACTAGCTTCGAACCACAATCCTCAGATCTTGAATAGCTGGGCGTACAGATGTGAGCCAGCCTTAGTTATATTCTTTAGAAGGGTTTCCCTGGACTCTACATCTGCCATTGTCCTCTTTGGTCCCTGTCCCCTTCCCTGCCTCTTTGTATTTTGGTAGTTAGTTTGTACTTGAATCTGACATGAAATAGACTGTCTCTCTCTCTCACTTTCTAGAAGAACATAGCTAGGTAAGCTGAAATTCTTTTGGCCTTATTTGCCTCATCTACTCACAAAATCAGCTAGCTTTTACTATTTCTCATGGCTGTTTTCCCACACCCAGAGAGAGAGGCTCCGTTGCTGTTTGTTGAATGACTGAATGAATGGAGCAAATTTGTATTCTCTGGCTACTAGCAATTTCTATAGTATTTTCTGCCCACCCTATGCTGCACCCCTCCTGGGAGGCTCCCCACCCCTCACTGACTCCCCTCTACCCTGCATGCCCTGCAGAGGAAGGCGAATACTTCCTGAAGGTGCTTATCCCCAGCTACGCTGCGGGCTCCATCATCGGCAAGGGCGGCCAGACCATCGTGCAGCTGCAGAAGGAGACGGGAGCCACTATCAAATTGTCCAAGTCCAAAGATTTCTACCCTGGTGAGCACCGGTCTGGGTCTCCACCCCCCAGGCCTCCTCCTCTTCTTCCTGCCCTCACATCTGGACCCTGCATGAGGAGGAAGGGGGTGCCTTTGGGGGCACTGAGAGTAGTGTGTATTGGGTGGGGGGGGGAGACCTCCCCTCCCCCTAAGGAGACAGAGCTGCCCCCAACCAGGGGGCCTGGCCTGAGCAGATGGGGCTGGGGGCAGGGCCAGACAATGGCCTGATGCATATTCATAGCTCATTTGCATGAGGCTAGCAGATGTGTCCCTTCCCACACACCTGCCCCCTTGGGTCAGTTAGAGGAGCCTCGATGGAAGGGGAGGCAGGTGTCAGAGTGTCCCTCGGGGCCTGGGGAGGCCAGCCCTCCATGTAACACATACCCCAGGCTCTTGCCTTTGGATTTCTGTCCCCTCGTTTGCTCGTCTCAGTGAGATGTCTCTCAGGTTTTTTTGTTTGCTTGTTTGTTTGTTTGTTTTCTGCTTTTATTTTTAATTTTTGGTGGTACTCAGGACTTCACACTTGAGAACTACTACACCCTCAAGCCTTCTTGGTAGTTTTGGGTTTTTTTTCTGAGAGTCCGTCATGGGGCTTGAACTCAGGGTCTGAGCATTGTCCCTGAGCTGTTTTGCTCAAGCATTCTACCACTTCTGGCCTCAGCTCTGTCACCACTTTTGGAATGGTTATTTGGAGATAAGAGTCCTTTTCTTCCCAGGCTCGCTTTGAACCATGATCCACAGGTCCAGCCTTCTGAGTAGCTAGGAATACAGGCATGAGCCACTGGCTCCCAGCTTTTTTTTTTTTTTTTCTTTTTTCCAGTCTTGAGGCTTAATCTCAGCCTGGGCATTGTTCCTAAATTGCTTGCTCAAGTTTAGCACTCTACCACTTGAGCCCCAGCACTACTTCTAACTTTTTCTGGTTAATTGAAGAGAAGACTCTCATGGACTTTCCTGCCCTGGCTGGCTTTGGTCCATGGTCCTCGGATCTCAGGCTCCTGAGCAGCTAGGATTACAGGCGCCCAGCTTAGGTCATCCTTGAGTCCCCAGCTTTCCTTTGGTTTCTGTATTTCCGATTCTTTTTTTCTCCCCGTTCTAGCTCACATTCTGCTTCTGTTTGGATAACCCTGGCCCATCTGTCCTGTCTGACCTTCCCTCTGTCTGTCCTTTTCTCATCTACCAGCCTTCCTTTCTTCCCCAGGTTCTCACCTTGTTCTCAGAATTCTGTTCAGCCACTTCCCAGTAGCTAGCTAGGTACTTCTCTGTTGGCCAACTTTTTATCTACTGGCTTCCTCACCACCCCCTCCCACAGCTGCCAGGTCCCCCTTTCCATTTCTTTCCTCCAACTTCTTTTCTCAGCTTCTCATGGCTGACTTTCCCATTCCTTGCACACCCAGTCCCTTGTCTGTCTCTGCTCAGGCTTCACCTCTTCTTCAACCACACAGTTTTCAAGGCTCCTCTGCTCTCTCGAACCACGCCCACCGCCCTCCTCCACTCCCAGGACCCTCCCAGGGTCTCTCCCTCCTCTCATACAAGACATCCAGAAATCCAGGAAAGGCATGGTGAACTGGAGCTGATTCTAGTTCATCCTTAATCTCCCCTTGCAGTTTTTTAGGTCAAACATCAGAGATAGAGCTCTCAGGGTCAGAACACATTTCTCTCTCTCTCTCTCTCTCTCTCTCTCTCTCTCTCTCTCTCTCTCTCTCTCTCTCTCTCTCTTTCCTTCTCCCTCTCCCCCCCCCCCCAACCTCCCATCTCACTAAGCAGCTCTGGCAGAATTTACAGAAAAATCCAATGACCCACTGGAGGCCTCCTCCCTCTCTCTTCCACTCTGGCCCAGTTTCTCTGCACCCCATAGCCCACATGAGGTGGATGAGTCCTCTGCAGAGGACACTCATCTGAGGACACTGGCTCTTGGGCCCCAGATCACATTCTGTGCCATGAGCTATGTCATCCCCTCCCAACATGCCCCATGAGCCAGGCTGCTGAGGAGCCCAGGGGCTGGGACCATCCAGCCTTGCTTCTCCTAGAGGTGAACAGTGGGAGTCACCATCTCTCCTGAGCCTGAGACCCCAGGTCCTGGAGAGGTGACCAGCACCCCCCCACACACTCCCCATCAGAGACTTCCAGACTCATTCAACCTGGGCCAACTCTTAGTTCAGAGGTGAAGGATCCAGCTCCCTTGTTCTGGTCTTTGGAAGTACCTGGAAACACAAGACCCTAAGACTTCAGGACCATTTCTGCACGGCTACCTCCCTCCCTCCCTCCCTCCCTCCCTTCTTCCCTCCCTCCCTCCCTTCCTTCCTTCCTTCCTTCCTTCCTTCCTTCCTTCCTTCCTTCCTTCCTTCCTTCCTCTCTCCCTCTCTCTGGGCCTCCCTGCCTCCCTCCTCTCTCTTATTTTTTCTTTCTTTCTGTTCACTGGCATTTGAGGTCTCTTGGTGGCTAGGCACACAAACACACACACACACACACACACACACTCTGAAAATGAAAGTGTTGGGGGGGGCCTGACTCAAGTGATAGAGTATTTGAGTTCAACTCCTAGTAACAACAACAAAAAAGTGATTCAGGATCATAGGAAAGCAGACATGGTAATCCCCAATGTCATCTAGCTATTAGGAGGCACAAATAGGAGGATGACAGTCTAAGGCTGGCCCCAGAAAAAAAAAATTGAGATCCTATCTGAAATATAATTTCCAAAACCAAAAATTTGGAGCCAGGAATTTGGCCTAGTGGTAGAGTGCTTGCCTAGCATAGGGTAGAGCTCTAGCCTTGAGGGAAAAAAAAAAAGTCTAAGGACAGTGCTCAGACTCTGGGTTCAAGACACACAACTGGCAAAAAAAAAAAAAAAACAAAAAAACACAAACTTGGGGCCGGGTGTTCAGCCTAGTGGTAGAGTGCTTGCCTAGCATGCATGAAGACCCCAGATCGAGTCTTCAGTACCACACAGAAAAAAGCCAGAAGTGGTGCTGAGGCTCAAGTGGTAGAGCTCTAGCCTTGAGAAAGCCCAAGGACAGTGCTCAGGCCCTGAGCTCAAGCCCAGGACTGGCACAAAAAAAAAAAAAAAAAAAAAAAAGCACAAACCTAGCCGAGCGCGGTGGCTCAAGCCTGTAATCCTAGCTACTCTGGAGGCTGAGATCTGAGGATTGCAGTTCAAAGCCAGCCTGGGCACTAAAGAATGTGAGACTCTTATCTGCAATCAATCACCAGAAAAGAGGAAGTGGGGCTGTGGCTCAACGGGTAGGGCGGTAGCCTTGAGCTGAAGACCAACACTTTGACGTTCCAGGTCATGAGTAAATTGGGGGACAGAGGTTTTCACTTAGTCACCATGACCACAGCGGAAGGGCCTGGCTGAAGGGCTCTGCATGGTGCCCGGTGCTTGGCATTACAGAATTACCAGCTATGGGATATGTTTCCCTAATTTAACTGGGCCCTCCTGCTGTAAGACCCTCCAATGACCCCCAAGTTAGGAACTACAAAGAGTGGACAGTCCCAAATGCTCACAGAGATGGGGATCCTGGCCACTTCAGCCAGATCTTCCGGGGCGGGGGGTCCCCCTTCCCCACCCCACCTCATTCCACAGCCTGACCCACACCCTTTCCTATTTACACACAGCCAGAAGCAGCCTGCTGGCTGAGTCACCCTTGGCACTGACCTTAGCCATTGTTCAGAGATGGGGGGGTTAAAAGTAAAGATGATGTCCCAAGCTGACATGGGGCCTTCAGCTGGCATGCCAGGCTCACTGGACAGTGGTACTGCCAAGTGTTCCAGACACTCTGCCATGAAGGCTGGCACACATTCAGGATGTTTTACACACCCAGGAAGTGTCCCTCTGGAGGAGGATGGGCCACTCACACTGAGCACACAGAGCACACACACACGCTCACCCAAACATTCAGTGTGTGCACTCAGGCCATCACAGTGCAGCCATCTTTGTCTTGCTGTGACACACTCAGCCACACTCACAGACGCACATTGGCCATCCAATCGCACGGCTATCCCTGAACATCTCTGCTTCCTGCATCATTGGGTGTGGATCCTCGGAGGGGTGTGACATCTCCCCTTGCTCACACGGTGCACACACACATATGAACACATGCACACTGCCAGTGAATTGCTCATGTCCTCTTACAGCCTACTTCCTGAGAGTCTTTTTTTTTTGTCCTGGGCTTGAGCTCAGGGCCTGAGCACTGTCCTTGGACTTTCTCAAGGCTAGAGCTCTACCACTTGAGCCTCAGCACCACTTCTGGCTTTTTTTCTATGTATGTGGTACCAAGGAATCGAACCCAGGTCTTCATGCATGCTAGGTGAGCACTCTACCACTAGGCCAAACTCCTGGCCCCTTCCTGAGAGTCTTTTATGCTTTCAAACTCATACTCTGCTCAGCCTTGAAAGTAGTATTGTAACTCAGCTCATCCCCACCACACACTAAGTCTCATATCTGTTACTCTTTTTGTCTCTTATACAAATTAAGGTAATCTAGTTTTGCCCAGCTACACACACACACACACACACACACACACACACATCATATCTGTAGCCAAGGCCCTGAAGGGGTCCCCAGCAAAGGCAACTAAAAGCCCACCCTCCTTTCACAGAATGTCTTCATCCTCCAAGCGTTGCCTTTGACTTACCCTGCTCTCCCCGGTCCACCTACACCCCTGCCCTCTCCCCCACCTCTCAGCCCTTCCATCTGGTGGGTTCAGACAAGCACTCAGCCTCCCTCCCATCCCCCACTCCTTCCCCATCCTCTCCAAAAGCCCAGAGGCCAACGCTGCAGGCTTTGAGGAGTTGCCATGGCAACTGAGCTTCATCCCTCATCCCCCCCCTCCCCTTGGGGGTGGGCTGAGGACCAGGCCAGCCAGACCGATAAGGGGGTTCCAGTTACTGTGGTAACCGTTACAGGCCTGAGCACTCAGCTTTTAGAAGAAGGGAGGGGGGGCCCACAGTGAGTGAATGGTTGCCAGAGCAACCGTGGGGAGCCCGAAAGAACTAGGAAGAGGCAGCTGAGGCTGGTCGTCCCAACCATGGCTTCTGTGGGCGCGCCAAGCACCAAAGCATCATTCTCTCATGCTCTAGGGCTGTTTTAGGGGAGGGAGATAAAGTGCAGATTATGAAACGGATTCCATTCATTCATTCATTCATTCATGTCCCTCCTGATCACTCATAGCAGCTTGATCACACTGACTACACAGCCATCAAACAGCCAGGTCCACTCCTGCCTCAGTTTCCCCTTCTGTCAAATGGGGCTTGTCTCTCAGGAAATGGCCCCATTCTTCTCTCTCTTCCTTGCTCAACAGGAACCACAGAGCGGGTGTGCCTAGTACAGGGCACAGCAGAGGCCTTGAATGCTGTGCATAGCTTTATTGCCGAGAAAGTCCGAGAAATTCCTCAAGCGATGACCAAACCTGAGGTGGTCAACATTCTTCAACCCCAAACCACAATGAACCCCGACAGAGCCAAGCAGGTCAGCTGGGCCAGAGGGTGGGTTGCTGTGAATGCTGGTGACATTCAGGAGGGGATCCCCACCTGCCAGTGCCTGCATGGGGGGGTCAGTGGGACAATGAGTTTATCACCAAATACCTGCCGCTGATTATTTATTTTATTGCTAATTATTATGAGGAAGTCAGGGGCTGGAAGCGTGGTTTAGGTGGTAGACCAGCAGCCAGTGAGTGAAGGCAAAGCATCAGATGGCAAGTTTGAGTCCTATTCTTGGATCAAAAAATTTAAAAAAAAAAGGACGTTAGAAAGAGATCAGTTAGCGGGGCACTGTGGCTCGCACTTGTAATCCTAACTACTCAGGAGACTGAGATCTGAGGATCAAGGTTCAAAGCCAGCCTGGGCACGAAAGCCTGCGAACAGACTCTTATCTCCTATTAATTACCAGAAAAGGGGGAGCGGGGCTGTGGCTCAAGGGAGCAGCTGAAGAGCTCAAGAGCTCAAGAACAGCCCCAGGCCCAGAGTTCAAGCCCCATGACCCCCCATCCCCACCCCACGCTCAAGAACAGCCCCAGGCCCAGAGTTCAAGCCCCATGACCCCCCATCCCCACCCCACGCTCAAGAACAGCTCCAGGCCCAGAGTTCAAGCCCCATGACCCCCCATCCCCACCCCACACAAAGAGCTCAGTCGGCTCGAGGGGTAGAGCTCTAGCCTTGAGAGAACCCGAGGAAGGGCCCAGGCCCCGAGCTCCAGCCCAGGCCCGGCTCGGCCCCCGGGCGTGGGACTCATCCAGACGGCGGACACCCCAGCCCAGGGCCTCACCCTTCCCCAGCTCCTCCTCTCCCCGCGGCCTCGCCCCATTGTCTCTCGGAACGACCTGCTTCCCACTTCCTGTACGCAACCGGAAGTGGCTGCACGACGGCTCTGCCACTCCAAAAGATTCATGGTGGACTCCTCTCCCCCTCCTCCATCATTCCTGTGTGTTTGGGAGGGCAGAGGTGATACTTCGTGGGAGAGAGAGCGGGGGAGGGGTAGGGGGGGTCCCAATCCCACTCAGCCCTCTCAGGAAGGGATGGATGGGGGAGGAGGGCAGCTGCTCTTCGGTTACCTTAGTTACCAGGGAAGCGGTAGCGTTGGGGGCGTGGCTAGCAGCGGGCCAATCGCCTCGCGGGCCTTCCTGGTTGCCATGACGACGGCGCGCACGCTGGGGGCAGGTGGACCCCCTCCCCAGGCAACGCCCCTGTGCTCGGTGGTCCTTCCCCGGGTGGTGGGAGGAGGAGGGAGCGCGCCGACGTGGCTGCGCTCGATTCTGGGTGCACAGAGGAAGAGAGAGGGTCTGGGTAGGAGGACTCGGGCATTCCTGGGCCCAGAGAGGGGATCCTGACTTCCGACCAGCTCGCGAGGGGCGCGGTGGGCAGCCAGGCCTAGAAGGACGTGGCCAGAGACAAAGCTCGCTTCCCCCCCGCCCCTTCCCCACCTCCCCCTCCCCAAAAAAGACAGCGGGCTGTGACGCCTGGAGCACAGCCACTGTCCTTGGTGCTGAAGCGGCCCGGCTCCTCCGGCCCTGCTAAGCCTCTCCCAAATTCCTGTGTCAGGAGCAGGGCCCGGTTTACACACAGCTTACAGGAAGGCAAGGACGTTGCCTCTTCCCTCCGCTTTGATAGCGGCCACAAGGGACTCAGGGTTCATCCAGAGTGTGTGGATGCTGCAGGGAAATGGGGTCAGAGCCTTCTGTGCCTGAGCCGCCTTCCACGGCCGGCCTCTACTCCACAGGAGCTCCAGGACAGAGCTCCAGGCTTTCACCTCTGCCTTGTATTATTTGAGGACTCAGAAGAATCAGAGATCAGGCTCTGGAATCCGATGTTGAATTCCTTCCTTCTCTGTCCTTACTTCCTATCTAGGTGACCTTAAGCAAGTGATTTCGTTTCTCCAGGCCTCTTGTTTGTAAAATGAGATTCATTATGGTACCTGCTTGAGAGTAGTAGATGTTTCGGGGTGTTTCAAAAGCACTAGCAAGTGCATTGATATACGTGGGCTCTGGGCACTGTCCTGTGGCTTTTTCATTTAAGGTTGTTGCTTTACCATTTGAGGCGCAGTTCCAACTTATGGCTTTTTGTTAGTTAACTGAAGATAAGAGAGTTTCAGGGGCCGGGAGTTTGGCCTAGTTGTAGAGTGCCTGCCTAGCATGCACGACAAGCAGGGTTCAATTCCTTCTTGTAATATTCCTAACAAAAGCTGAAAGTGGTACTGTGGCTCAAGTGGAAGAGCCATAGCTTTGAGAAAGCCTAAGGACAGAGCTCAGACCCTGAGTTCAAGCCCCAGGACTGACAAAAAAAAAAAGTCTTCAGGTCTTTTTTGAGCTGGCTTGGAATTGTGATCCTCAGATCTCGGCCTCCTGAATAGCTGGGATTATAGGCCCGAGTCACCTGTGTCTTGTATAGTTCAATTAGTGTGTGTGTGTGTGTGTGTGTTTAGTACTGGGGCTTGAACTCAGAGCCTGGGCACAGTTTCTGAACTTTTGTGCTCAAGGCTAGCACTCTACTACTTGAACCACAGCCGCTCTTCCAGCTTTTTTTTTTTTTTTTTTTTTTTTGGTATTCAATTGGAGATAAGTGTCTCATAGACTTTCCTGCCATGGGCTGGCCTGGAACTGAGACTCTCAGATCTGAGTCTCCTCAGTACTGCTGGGATTCCAGGCGCGAGCCACCTGTATAGGGTGATATATATATATATATATATTTTTTCAACACCCTGTAAGGCCACTCCGTGCGCCTGCTCTGGGGTTCTGGGCAGTACCCCTCCAAGGGCCTTCCCGTGACCTCGGGCGCCAACCCATCCCCCTCTCCGCGTCCTCCCCCATACCTCCCCCCCCCCACAGGCCAAGCTGATCGTCCCCAACAGCACGGCCGGGCTGATCATCGGCAAGGGCGGCGCCACGGTGAAGGCGGTGATGGAGCAGTCGGGCGCCTGGGTGCAGCTGTCGCAGAAGCCCGAGGGCATCAACCTGCAGGAGCGCGTGGTGACGGTGAGCGGCGAGCCCGAGCAGGTGCACAAGGCCGTGAGCGCCATCGTGCAGAAGGTACAGGAAGACCCCCAGAGCAGCAGCTGCCTCAACATCAGCTACGCCAACGTGGCGGGGCCCGTGGCCAACTCCAACCCCACCGGCTCGCCCTACGCCAGCCCCGCCGACGTGCTGCCCGCCGCGGCCGCCGCCGCCGCCTCGGCCGCCGCGGCGTCGGGGCTGCTGGGCCCCGCGGGGCTGGCGGGCGTGGGCGCCTTCCCCGCCGCGCTGCCCGCCTTCTCGGGCACCGACCTGCTGGCCATCAGCACGGCGCTCAACACGCTGGCCAGCTACGGCTACAACACCAACTCGCTGGGGCTGGGGCTCAACTCGGCCGCCGCCTCGGGCGTGCTGGCCGCCGTGGCCGCGGGCGCCAACCCGGCCGCCGCCGCCGCCGCCAACCTGCTGGCGTCGTACGCGGGCGAGGCGGGGGCCGGACCGGCCGCGGGCGCCGCCCCGCCGCCGCCGCCGCCGCCGCCGCCCCCGCCCGGCGCGCTCGGCTCCTTCGCGCTGGCCGCCGCCGCCAACGGCTACCTGGGCGGCGCGGGGCCCGGGGCCGCGGCGGGCGCGGGGGGCGGCCCGCTGGTGGCCGCGGCCGCCGCCGCCGCCGCCGCCGCCGGGGCGGCCGCCGGGGGCTTCCTGACGGCGGAGAAGCTGGCGGCCGAGAGCGCCAAGGAGCTGGTGGAGATCGCCGTCCCCGAGAACCTAGTGGGCGCCATCCTGGGCAAGGGGGGCAAGACGCTGGTGGAGTACCAGGAGCTGACGGGCGCCCGCATCCAGATCTCCAAGAAGGGCGAGTTCCTCCCCGGCACGCGGAACCGGAGGGTCACCATCACGGGCAGCCCCGCGGCCACGCAAGCCGCTCAATACCTCATCAGCCAGCGGGTCACCTACGAGCAGGGCGTGCGGGCCTCCAACCCCCAG
Source organism: Megascapheus bottae (assembly GCF_031878675.1). NCBI lineage: Eukaryota > Metazoa > Chordata > Mammalia > Rodentia > Geomyidae > Megascapheus > Megascapheus bottae. The sequence continues at coordinate 4,370,051 of NC_143539.1, forward strand.
AAAGTGGGATGAGGCCTGCGGCGGGGGGGCGCGCGCGCCTCCGCCCCGTCCTCCCCCCTGCGCCTCCTCCTGGACCTCCTCCCTCCTCCTCCTCCTCCTCCTCCTCCTCCTCCTCCTCTGGCTCCTCCTCTTCTCCTGCAGCTTTGGGGTGCTCCTGCTCGCTCTGCGGGGTGGGGGGCGGGGGAGGTCCGACTGCGCCCCTCCCCCCTCCGGTCGTGGTAGGCAGGCTTGAGTGGCGCGGGGGGAAGGGGCTCAGAAGCCCCGTCCCCAGCTCTGAGTTGGCCCCTCCTCCCTCCCTCCCGCTTCCACCCCCCCCTCCCTGTGCTTTGGCTGGGCCTGACCCACCTACCCAGGGCCCAGGTCTGTGTGATATCTGTATATATGGCATTTTGCTCATTTTAATAGAAAACAAAGCGTTATTTTCTCCTTCTTTCCCTCCTTTTCTTCTCTCCTCCTCCCCTCTCCCTTTTTCTTTTTTATTTTTTCTTCCTTTTTCTCTTCTCCACCTCCTCCCCACCCCCAGTCCTGACCTCCGGTAAGGATCGTTGTTTTTTTTTTTTCTTCTCCCTTTGTAAGTTGTAGTTTCTATTTGGGAGGAGGGGAGGGAAATCTCTGGGTCACCAGGAACGAGGAGGGGGGGGGGGAGCCTTCCCAAAACACAACACCCCTCTCTTTGCCTTCCTGCTTTCAGTTCCACAGTCCTGGGAAGGGACAGGCCCTCGAGCTAGCCCAGGAGCCCGAGCCCAAATGGGGGCCTTTGGAGCAGGGACCCAGAGTTCCTGGGTTTCCTTGGCTCCTCTGCCTGCCCCTCCTCCACCGGAGTTGCCCTGTCTGGGTGGAATGTTCACTCTTGTGTTGAATGGGGGCAAGGACACAGGCCCCCTGGGAATGAGGCCAGCTCTGGGATTGGGCCTGGCCTGGGAGCAGGCCTCTTGTGCGGTGACTAGAGCAATGTGCTATGGCATCTCTGTGGCTTTTCCTAGAGTAGTGAGAATGTGTGGGAGGGGGCTCCGTTGTGATGTCACTGAGTCAAGTCGTTTTCTGGGAGGGACGCTCAGGGCAGGCCTACTTCCCTGGAGGTCACTTCCTGTGGGGAAAAAAAAGAGACCAGCACCTCCGCCGGGGTCTCAATGAGTACTTCCTTGAAAGTCACCCAAGTGAGCCAAGGGGAGGGGAGGTACTTCCTGTGGAGTGGTGGGGACAAAGCGGTGCACTTCCGGCATTGGACAGTGGTCAGTCCCCACCCTTCTCCACTCACCCACACTCCTCTTCAGTGGGTGTTGCCTTGGGAGTTTTCCTAGGAAGAGAGTAAGTGGGATTTGGAGCTTATCTAAGGATGCTAAGTGACAAACCCCAAACTGTCAAGGTCATCTCCATGCAAACATGCCAAGTCTGTGAACTCGCTCTGGCAGGCTGGGGTCGGAGGTGGAGCCAGTGGAAAGCATTGTCACAGATGGCCTTCCACTCCCGCCCCACCCTCCTTTCGTGTGCATGCCTGTGTCTGTGTGGCTTTGTGTCGTTGACTTTGAGGAGCCCGTGTGCAGTGGCTCTGTGGGGCCTGTGTGAGCCCCGGTAGAGTTCAGTGTGCCGTGGAAGGCTCTCTGGGGCTGGAATGTAATCTGGATTAGAGTGGTCTGGCTTGGTGATGCCCAGTGAGCTGGCATACTCTGGTGGACTCTGATGGCTGGGAATGATTTGGCGGAATCACCTTGCAGCTCTGAGAAACCAGAATATTCTGATGCAGTCTTGACAAGACTAGCTCCCTTGGGAACCAAGGCTGTGGTCGGCATTAAGGATTGTGGGTCCATTTGGGCCTCCATCCGTATAGACTAGGATAGCCAAGCCCACCTCTTCCCCCTTCGTCTCCCCCTTCCCCTGAGAGACCACCTGCCCTTGCTTCAACCCAAAGCAGGGTCCTCAGTGCCCTGGTCTTGTCATCAGCATCTCTGGGGGAGGGGTACCCCATACCCACCCATAACTGTCTCCCTCCTAGGTCTTCCGGACCCTTTTCTCCACGGTTTTGGGGGAATCTGGCCTCCCATATCTCTTCTTCTTCTTTAAAAATAAAAAAAGGAGGGAAGAAGAGCACCAGAGAGACAATTCCTAGCCCTAAAACTTGGGAGGCCTCAACTCCTAGCTGGAGAGCCACCCCCAAATCAAAATGTGAAAACCCCTAGAAAGCAATAGCCCTTGAACCTTGCACTGAATTATCCGCTCGGCCTGTCATCTGGGTAGGGTGAGGGGCAGGCCCCATTTCTGTCACCCTCATCTCCCACCTCTTACTGCTGCTGCCCCCACCCCAATCTCCAGACTGAGCCCAGACGGAGATGTGAGTGCCAAAATAATTCTTGATATAACTTTGTACATATCTTACACAATTGGGGGGCTGTGGGGGGTAAGAGGTGGGGGTGTCTTGGTGGGCTATTGCTCCCTTCCACCTTACAGTGTTTCATAGCATCTCCTCTTGCATGTGGTATTACAGAATCTAGCTGGACTTTCTTTCCTCCAGCCCGCCTCAGGCCCCAGGAGGTGGGGAAGGAGCCAGGGAGAGGGGGAAAATAAGGTCTGAGAGCTGGGAGGCGGGATTTAAGGAGCTCATTTGCATATCATTTGCATCTCCAGCTTGGCCTCCTGCTTTCTCTAAGCCCATTCCTTGGATCCCAGTCAGTTGGGTCCAGAATTCCTGTCACACAGACATAGCTCTGGAGGCTGGGACTCCTGGAAAGTGCTCCCTTAGAGGTCTGTGTGACAGTCTCCTCCTTATTCACCTTTCTTGGGGCCCTGCTGCCCCACCAGCCAGGGCTATCTGGAAGGTAGTTTGCTAGCTTCAGGAGCTAGCTCACTCACCACAAACCTTTCCCCATTTTTGCCCTGGGAAACTCTACCATTATCCCTGCCATTCCTTCAAAGTCCCTTCTGCAATCTGACCTCAATCTTTTGTGCTGCAGTTTGTCCAGAGGGGACACAGATGTGTCTCAAAGATGGGACAATTGAAAAAAAAAAAAAAACCCATTGCCTCTCACTTGCCCACTCCCTTGCTAGCCAATCAGATCTCAGAAGGCTCTGAGAGGCTTCTTGTATTCTGCCAGTCAGCACATGCATTAGGTGTTTAGTGTTTGCTGCATTAAATGGTTTTCCTCTTCCTTCTCATTGGCCCTTCAGCTTCTAGCCCCTTCCCTCTTTCTCCCTGGCTCCCTGTGGCTTTCTGTTTTGTTTTGTTTTTCTCTTCCCAGTAACCGCCATTTCTCTGTCCTGTCTCTGTCTCTGTCTCTGTCTGTCTTCTTCCTCTCAACATCCAACTCTTCTCTCCCACATTTCTCTACTTTAAAAGAAAAAAAAAAGTGCCAAACTTCCTTGGAACTGAGCCGATCTAGGGGGGATAGGACCTTAGATAGAGAGGAAGAAGAGGAGCCATCTCTCTTTGAGAGATGCATTGAGAAAGTCTGTGAATACTGAGCTAAGTTGGGTCCCCCCTTCCTCATCCCTCTCTGAGTTTTTCTTAGAATCTTTATAAGAAAAGAAAAAGAAAAAAGGAAAAAAAAAAGCCTTTTCACAGACAACCCCTACCTTTTTTTTTTTTTTTTTTGGATTCCCCTCCCCTCCACAAATTCCACCAGCTGGGAATTCTCCCCTTTTCTGGGTAAGCCTATAGAAATTGGGGAATAGGGAGAGCAAAACTCAGCCCTTCCCCTGGTGGTACCAAATGGAGTGAGAGAAGCTCAAAGCACTTATGAGAACAAGAGAGTTCAATGTGCCAAATTTCACCTCCTTTATCCCCCGTCTCAGGGGGCCCTGAGCCAACCTGCCCAGCCATCTTCTGCCCTGTTCCAGCCATCTCTACCTGGGCAAGGAGATGTCACTGCA